>NC_136813.1:44746791-45337652 GCF_951394365.1 Tetrao urogallus | reverse complement strand
CTGGCTAGACTTGTATTTTATAGGTGATTCAAGTTACCAGGTAAGTTGTATCAAAATGTCATATGACATCTGGCATATTCATTTTATAGATGACTGATACTAAGGAACTCCACAGATGTGGGAAATGTCATTCTCTCATTAAGAAAGATATTTCAGACACATTATTCCTAACTATTTATAATGCTAAACTCCAGTATATCAGTAGTTTTGAACAATCATGAATTTAATTGCTCATTTACGTTAGACATCCTTCTTATGTATTAGAAGAACCTTTAAGGATTGCAGAAATTCAATATCTCCATCATGATACTGATGAAATAACTAGTCAGTAATTAAGAATTGCAGATTTGGCAGGGGCTTCAGTTACAACAAACACAAGTATAGATTGCAAATTGTAATGGTTTTATGATTTTTGTTATTGATATTCGACATCATAACATTATGTGGAGCACTGTGATTTAAAGAGTTAATGCTCCAGCTTCCTGGACAAACAATTTTTCCAGGTACCTGTTTCTCAGAAGAGAAGAACTACATATTTCCAAAAGGCTTTACTGTTCTGTTTCCATTTTCCATGTAGAGAGAAAGATAAAACTGCTCGCAAGTCACAAGATTGTTCCTTCTTTTACTGCTCATCACTGCAGTGTGTGCTCCCTAACCATCTCACCTTCATCACTAGAGTAAGGCATTCAGCTTTGGACACTCTCTCATTTTATTTGATTTATTAGATTCAATTCCAATTATACTGTATTATATTGTGTTATCTTTCATTCCAATATCATATTTTGTAGATTTGTTTTCTCCCTTAACTCATTGCCACTGTTTTGTTTTTAGACCCATCTCCCTATCTTTTCCCCTTTTCCCACCCTTTCCTGGGGTGTGGGTCCATGGGTCACACTGCTCTATTAGTCATGGAACTGGGCCAAACTGTCCCAGAAACCATTGACGCAAAATAAAGTGTTTGAAATTTTGTAAGCAGAATTGACAGGCCATTTCCAGTTTACTACTGTAGAATTTCACCAGTAAACATAATATTAAAAGTGTGAGATTGAAACTGAACAAAGTCCTGAAATGCAGCTCCTTCTGCTAAATAAGCCAAAGGACACAAAACTCAAATACCATCAAATACCATGGAAAACTAGGAAATTTAATTTTTTTAGCAGTCAGACATAGCCAGACAAGCATTTTTAGATGTACTTATAGCAGGCCTACAGTATTTTCACATCCTTACAGTTTTCAGTGAAGTTTTCTTCTAGCCTACATTCTCCATGATTAGCAAGATTCAATATTTAATATTAATGATTTTCCTTTCTTTCTTCCATGGAATATTTTAAGAAAGAAAATATTTGGGGGGGGGGGGGAGGGGGGGAAAGGAAAATAAAATAAAATAAATTCTACTGGAAAGAAACAACCTGCATGACTACAAACACATACTGATTTGATAGCAGTAGAAATACCTTCTTCGCATTCATTGATTTTTTTTATGTGATTATGTGATAAACAGGCTCTCCATATTCAATTTACAAATAAATTTGTTATCTATTTGTATGTAAAAAAAAAATAATTCCTTCATATTTTGATGGTTAGTACAATATTTATATGAAGCCCATATACGCTTCATGCTTTAGGGATAGCATTTAGAAGGACATTTTTTATATACATTCTCAGAGTAGTATTTGTATCTGTATATGGTATGGAAAAAAAAGACAACTGAATTACGGCAAAGAAAAACAATGATAAAAATATTTCTGAACTTCTGTCAGTGGTTCAAAGTAAGTTTATAACTCCCTTGCAGACCATGATGTATCCAGATGTCTATGTCAGTTTTTATGGATTCTTCTGATATCCTGCTTTGTGGTTGACCCAAACCTTGTTCCCACTCATTTTTTGTTAAAACTAAAATCACCTCTGAGTCAGATTTTTTTATAATCTCAAAGGATCTAGGTCATAAATCATGTGACAATCAAATGTACAATGTTACAGACTGCAATACAAGGCATCACAATATGTAAGAATGATTATCAGATTTAAAGAGAAATAGTGAATTTCATCCTGGTTTTGACAACTTTTTAATATCATCTTTATCATTTTCTGCCAAATTATCAATGTCATCTTGAAAAATACCAACATGATGATATATCAAGAGAGTGTGACATAATGAATGCCTGGATATCATGGGAAAAAAAAATGCTGTGCAGAAGTAGTTAAAGCTGACAAACACTGTAAAAAATTGAAGGTAAAAAAAAAAAGGTAACTTAAAAGGTAACTTTGCTAAACTTAAATTTTTAAGTAAGTCTCTAGAAACTATGCAATAAAATGTAGGTGACAGACCTAGTTTTCCAAGTAGAATTACATTTGAATTTTTATCTTTTTTCATTATGTTTCAGATATTCTTAATCTTCTGCTGCTTTTCAAGCATGCTGGGCTTCACTGGTGGAGTATGGTATTACATTTACCTGGCAAGATTTCTATCATGGGGTGATGGGGTGAGAGGGGTTTCAAGAGTAACTTCTGTAAGAAGAATCCAGAAGCAGCCCCAGGGTAGGTATAAGCCAGCTCCAGACAATTTCAAAAGTGATTTGCTGTTGGCCAAGGCTAGACTGGTGAGCAATGTTGATTGGACCTCTTTAAGAGCATATGTATGGAAGGATAAAAACTGCTGTGCAACTGCTCATGGGGGCCCACATAGAAGCATGATCCTGGAAAGAGGTGCAGTTCATGAAGTGTCCACTGTGGAACTACTCTGAAGGACTGCACCCCATGATATGGACTCATGGTAGAGTAGATCTTGAAAAACTGCAGCCTGTAGGAAGTTAATGTTGGAGCAATTCATGAAGGACTGTATCCCATGGGGCAGACCCCACAATGAGGCTGAGGAAGAGTGTGAAGGTGAAGGAGCTTCCCTTATTTCCCTTACTAGGTCTAAGGCTGTGAGTTATGTTCCTTGAATATAAAGCCTCGTATATCATAGATCTAACACATATATTTGTCATGCAGAAGATATGCCCAAATAAAAGAAGTGCTACAGCTATGCAGTCCCTTAATTCAATATTCCCATGACAGTGATGGACCAATACAGTTGATCAAAACTATGAAACAAATAATTGCTTTTAAAAAACAAACAAACAACAAACAAACAAACAAACAAACAAACAAAAAAATATTGCCTAAAGATGATCAACCAGATTGGCAATAGTGAGAACATGGCTTAGAAGAACCCTCTACATTGCAATTTTTGCCACTTTCTTAATTATGTATGTTCAAAAAGTCCAGATTTCTTATTATTTTTATGTATTAATAAATTATTTTCTTCATTCTTTGTTGCTGTTGCTGTTATTGTTATATTTCCAAATATGAAGTACTGAAGAGGCCATAAGATCACCAACAACTGGAATGCGTTTAGAGTTTAATGGAATAACTGGATCTGAAGTTTTTATTTTCCGGACATTCTGGGTGATGACTCACATAACAAATTTGCATTAATATTTTTTGACTTGACACTACTTCTACTTCTTGATTTTAAGCATCTAATGCAAGTTTATGTTCATTTCATTTCATTTAGTAGCCCTAGGGAAGATTGAATACTTACTGCTGCTTGTAAAGACAGAAAGCAAAGAGAACCTGTCCAATGGGCTAATGCTAATGTTTTCCACTTCACTGAAATCCATAGAGACTTCTGCTCCCTTAGGAATAGGTATTGTATAAGTACTAAGTTGCTGAAATCCTTCTTCTTGAGTAACATTGACAGATATGATTTGAGCATTAGAAGACATTGGGAATGCATAGAGGCAATATTAGGCTTGGTGCAGTTAGGAATGAGGAAACACTGGAATGGCCTTTGTCTGGGTAGATCTGAGCAATACAGTAAAACAAACAAACAAACAAACAAACAAAACAAAATAAAGAACAAAAAAGAAAATGCATTTTCTTCCAGAAAGAAAGTTTCTTCTACTTCTTTTCTTGAGAAATTTCCTATCAAACTTCTATGCACAGTTTTTGTTTGTTTGTTTGGTTGGTTGATGTAATTAGAACAAATTTTGTTATGTATGTTGTTCAGGCCTCCATCCCAAGACTTGAGTAAAATCTGACTCTAAATTATTCCATCTCTTTATAATCAGAATTTTAGGTATGATTTATTTATGTAATGTAATTGGTCTTTATATTTTTAGGGAAAATTAGACTCTTAGAAACTTAGAAACTGGAGGCTTATAGTAGTTTAATAGAAGAAGACAATCTCTGTGGTTTCATCAAAGCTGCCATCATTTGTTGCTCCCTATATGTATGTGACTTTAGACCTATTCTCATTTTTTGTTAAAACAGAATCATGTAAAACTTGATCCTTGGCCTCCATAGGGAGAAACAAGAAGATACATTTAAAGAACTAGAACTGATCTTAAGAATTCCTATTTTTCTTATTTTCCTTCAGTTTTTAGTTCTTCCGTGATGGAGCAACAGAGTTGGTAGACAAAAAGAAGGCAATTGATGTCATCTACCTGGACTTCTGAAAGGCCTTTGACATGGTTTCCTAACACATCCTCATTTCTAAATTGGAGAGAGATTAATTTGAATTGTAGACTATTCGGTTAATAAGATATTGGTTTGGAAGGTAGAAGTGAGAGCACTGTGGTCAATGGCTTTTAGTCCAGGTGGAGGCCAGTGATGAGAGGTGTCCCTCAGGGGTCTGTCTTGGGACTCGTGCTCTTCAACATCTTAGTAACATCAGTGATGGGTGTCAGTGCACTCTCTGCAAGTTTGCAATTACACCGGCCTGAGTGGTGCAGTTGATGCTTTAGAAGGGAGGGATGGCATCCAGAAGGACTTTGACAGACTCAAAAGGTAGGCGTTGGTGAACCTCACTGAAGTTCAACACAGAAAAGTGCAAGTCTAGTTTTGCTTTGTCCTAACAAAGCAAAAATGGTTATAAAAAGATGCAGCACCTATGTGTAGTATACCAGACAGTGCATATCTTTGCCACTGTGTAAAAAAATTTATACTATCCCAAGATTCTCCCTACATCTGACAAAGTGGGTATAACAGTAATATTCATTGTGCTTCCAATTTTATTAATTGCATATATGTGACAGACTGCTATTATATAGAGGGATAACACCCCATAATCCTTCTTGGAGAATTATATCGCTGATGGATCCCCTGTTTTATTTCAAAAGTGACTTCGTTTTGTTTTGGTTTGTTTGCTTACCTGTTTGCTTTTTTGTCGAAGATGGTGATGCTCCATGCCTTGTACATAATGATTTGTTTTATAGTGCTGGAGATTCGTCTTCAGAAAGAAACAAAATCCAGAGAATAGAATTTGTGACTCCTTCCTCCAAAGTAAATAGCCTAATAACTAGACTATAATGTGATGCCTATGTTACAGTCCTGTAGCCCTTCAACTCAACAATTCAGTCAAAGTACCAGAGAGAGAGCAGAGAATGCCCCCAGTCAGGTGGTTAGGACATGCATTTTTGCTTCAGACACAAGTAAATAAATCACAACCATTACACACAGACCCCAAGTCCAGCATCACTGCATGATTTTAAAAGGAAACCAATATCGAGATGGAAAAAACTCCACCACCCTCATCTTTCCTTCCTTATGTAGTGTTTTATACTCAAGCACAACCAACAGACAAGTCAGGGTAACCCAATCGAGCTTTAGATATCCCTGTGCAGTGCAGGGGAGTTGGACTAGATGACCGTTAAGGGTCTCTACCAATTCAAACCATTTTATGACTCTATGATTCTATGATTCAGTACAGAGTGAAGGGAAAACTGAACCTATACAGTACATATAGATATAATACAGTGTAACATCTGAGCAGCATTAACATTTTAAATGAAATTGTATGGAATGAAATGTCTCCTACTGGCAAGCATCAAATGCTTTGGATTACTGTGTCAAAGAGAGAAAGAGCATAATACGGAATGATAAATGTTTTCTTCTTTAATAACACTTTATAATTGTCTGTGGCAGACTCAGATTTGCGGTACTTTTTGCTGTTTGGATTTTATTTTACAGAAACTGTAATAGTCCACAGTACAAAGTTAAAATAATATTTTCTGAAATAAGAAATGAAAAGAAACTACTTTGTTGTTGTTTTTGTTGTTGTTTCACTGCAGAAAATCATCATTTCCTAAACATTTTTGTTAACATTAGTGCCTTTAAGGTTAATCTGTTTTTGAAGTCAAATTCTCCGAACGCAACTACTTTTTCCTTCATCTTTTAAATCAAAAGAGTTTTTAGGTGTTCTGAGAAACTGCTCTAATTGTCTTCAAATATATTGTTAGCCTGGGAAAAGCTAACTGCTTTAATTGCTGACAACATCTGGGTAATTAATGCTATCTAGATAGTATACAAACTTTGTAAGCTTCTTTGTGAATCTTCCAGTGATCCTCTTGGGTATCATAGCTCAGTTTGAAAAAAGGGACTATAGCAGGAATTGTGAAGTTCACTACTAAAGGCAGAAAATTCAATTCCTTGTTGATTTATACATTTTTTATCATAGTCACTCCCAAGGCTTATTATTATTATTATTTATACACATGTAGTTACTGTCCACCGGGTTGTGTTTGTAAATAGATAACAACAAATAGTTTGTGTGCAAAAATGCTTTGAATATAAGACTTCAGTTATTAGGCCATAAATATAGTTATCTCTAGCAAACATCAGTAAAGAAATCACCAGAAGTGATACACACAGCAGAATGTGGTATGAAGAAGGCATGGGGAACACTTGGGAATAACAGGAAATGCTTTCTTTTGCATCTATGTATTTTTTATCTATGAAGTAAGGGAAACAAAGCTAATATTACAGAATTCATAAACATAAAGCTTAGTTTGTAGGGAAGATTTATATCTATATTCTCCTACATTTTCTTGCTAATTCTCTCATGGATATCTGCATTATGTATATATATTACAGTAAAAGTAAAGTAACCTAGGCTAATTGTAAATGAAATAAAGTAGTGGCTACTGTCCAGTTGCAAGAATAGATCAAGCTTGCTAACCTGAGAAGCTGCCAGGACTAGTCTGCTTCTTAGAATTCTAAGACTGGTTCATACAAAGTCAGTTATAGATACAGTAAACTAGTACAGACTCCAGGTATATCATCCAACGTCTCAGCTATCAAAAGAAGACGTCCTCTTGCTCGAGCAAGTGACAACTAAGACTACATTGCGTACTGCTTTGTGGCATTATCTACGTGACCATGGAGAAGATATGAAGAAGTGGCATAAAAAACCTACTCCTGCACATCAAGCACGGGTAAAAGAATTGCAAGACAAATCAACCACCAAGGTGAACTTCTCCAAAAAGGTGATTGCTCCAATTGCTGCAGACAATGGAGGTAACAATTAGAGGGGCCCTGCCCCCAGCCAGGGGAGGAAGGGGATGTGGGGGGCAGGAAGGAATAATAGAGTGTATTGGACTGTGTTGATTGGATGGCCTGGCACATCAGAACCACAGAAATATAAGGCCCTGTTGGACACTCTAATGCCCTCGAGTCACCAAGGGATAGAATGAATTTATATTCATGGGGTGACTGGGGGTTCCCAAGAGCTGACTATGTTGGAGGCTGAAATCATCCTCACTGGTAAAGACTGGCAAAAGCACCCTATTGTAACTGGCCTAGGGGCTCCATGTATACTTGGTATTGATTACTTCAGAAGGGGATACTTCCAGGATTCCAAAGGGTATCATTGGGCCTTTGGAATAGCTGCTGTAGACACAGACAACATTTAGCAGTTGTCTGTTCTGCCTGGCCTATCAGAAGATCCATCTGTTGTGGGGTTGCTGCAAGTAAAAGAGCAACAGGTACCAATTGCTACAAAAACGGTGCACAGACAGCAGTACCACACCAACAGGGATTCCTTGCTCCCCATTCAGAAGTTGATTCATCAACTAGAGAGTCAGGAAGTGGTCAGCAAAACGCACTTGCCTTTTAGTAGCCCCACACGGCCAGTGAGTAAAGCCAGTGGAGAATGGAGGCTGACAGTGGACTACCGTGGCCTGAATGAAGTCACACCTCCACTGAGTGCTGCTGTGCCGGACATGTTAGAACTCCAATATGAACTGGAGTCAAAAGCAGCCAAATGGTATGCCACCACTGGCATTGCTAATGCCTTTTTCTCCATTCCTTTGGCCAAAGAATCTAGGCCACAGCTTGCTTTCACCTGAAGGGGCATTCAGTATACCTGGAATCGTTTGTCCCAGGATGGAAACAGCCCAACCATTTGCCATGGGTTGATCCAAGCCACACTGGAACAGGGACGTGCTCCTGAGCACTTACAGTACATTGATGACATCATTATGTGGGGCAACAAAACAAGGGATGTTTTTGAGAAAGGAGAGCAAATAATCCAGATCCTTCTGCATGCTGGTTCTGAAGTAGTCGGTACTGAAACACAGCTCCTTCTGGCACCTCGACTGCCAGTACTGAACTGGATGTTCAAGGGAAAGGTTCCCTCCACCCATCATGCTACTGATGCCACTTGGAGTAAGTGGATTGCGTTGATTACCCAGTGAGCGCGGATGGGGAACCTCAGCCATCCAGGGATCCTAGAGGTCATCATGGACTGGCCGGAAAGTAAAAAGTTTGGAACATCACCAGCAGAAGAAGTATCGCATGCTAGAGAGGTCCCACCATACAGTGATCTGCCAGAAAATGCAAAGAAATTTGCCCTGTTCACAGATGGATCGTGTCGTATTGTGGGAGAGCATCGCAGATGGAAATCTGCTGTGTGGAGCCCCACACGACAAGTTGCAGAGGCCACTGAAGGGAAAGAAGAATCAAGCCAATTAGCAGAGGTAAAGGCTGTCCAACTTGCCTTAGATGTTGCTGAACAGGAAAGGTAGCCAATGCTTCATCTTTACACTGATTCATGGATGGTTGCAAATGCCTTATGGGGGTGGTTACAGCATTGGTACAAAATAACTGGCAAAGAAGGGGTAAACCTATTTGGGCTGCTGAACTGTGGAAAATTATTGCTGCCCAAATAAAGAATATGGTTGTGAATGTATGCCATGTAGATGCTCATGTGTCCAAGAGTAGGGCTACTGAAGAACAGCAAAATAACTGATGGCAAAAGTATAAATATGGGGAAGCATGGCAGGTTGATTATACACCGACAAAGGTGTATCATGCTGGACAAGAGCCAGTTCCTGACAAATCCAACAGGGACTTATGGATAGCCAAAGTTAAGCCAACAAGCAGTGCTGATTGCTCTTCTGTGAGACAATATTGGGGAAAGGATAAAAACTGCTTTCCTTGAGAAGCAGGAGTGAGAGAATGTAAATAGATCTGCAGACACCCTCTGCAGAAGGAAGGGGTTGCTCAGATGCAGACAAGAAGTTTCCTGTAGCCCAGGAGAGGCCCTGGTGGAGTTACATTATATCGTGGGATGGAATATCCCTTTGATCAGTTTTGATCAGCTGTCCTGGTTCTGTCTCTCCACAACTCCTTGTTTCCCTTTAGTTCCCCTCACTGGTAGGATAGTACAAGAAGTGAAGAGACTGAAATGACCCCTGTTTCTGTACAGCACTGTTAAGAACTAAAACATTGGTGTGTTATCAACTTTCTTTTTCTCCCAAAACCAGAACACAGAATCATAGAATCATAGAATCATAGTATCATAGAATCATAGAATCATAGAAAGGTTTGGGTTGGAAGGGACCTTTGAGAACATCTACTTCCAACTCCCCTGCTATAGTCAGGGACACTTTCCTCTAGACCAGGTTGCTCAAAGTCCCATTCATTCCGGCTTTGAATTCTTCCAGAGAGGAGGCATTCGCAGCTTCACTGGGCAACCTGTTCCAGTGTCTCACCACCCTCAAAGTAAAGAATTTCTTCTTGATATCTACTCTAAATCTATCCTCTTCCAATTTAAAACCATTTTCCCTTATTAAGTCACTATCTGCCCTTAGAGAAAGTCCCTCCCCACCTTTCCTGTTGGCCCCCATCAGGCACTGGAAGTCTGCTATAAGGTTTCCTTGGAGCTTTCTCTTCTCCAAGCTGAAAAGCCCCAGCTCTCTCAGCCTGTCCTAATAGCAGAGGTGCTCCAGCCCTTTCATCATATTCATGGCCCTTCTCTGGACCTGGTACAACTCCATGCCCTTCTTGTGCTGGGGGCCCCTGAACTGGACACAGTATTTCAGGTGGGATTTCATGTGAGCAGAGGGGCAGAATTACCTTCTGATCACCCTTTTCTTGATGCAAGCTAGGATACAGTTGGCCTTCTTGGCTGCAAACACATACTGCCAGCTCATGTTGAATCTTTCATCAACCAGCAGCCCCAAATCCTTCTCCTCAGTGCTGCTCTCAAGCCATTCTCTGCCACAACCCAGCTGCAGGATCTTGCACTTGACGTCACTGAACTTCATGAGGTTGGGGCCCATCTCTCAAGCCTATGCAGATCCCTTCAGATGATATCCTTTCCCTCCAGTATGTCTACTGCACCACTCAGATTGGTGGTGTCTGCAAACTTGCTGAAAGTGCACTCAATCTGTGATTGTCCATGTCACCTACAAAGATGTTAAATAACACCAGTCCCAACACCAATCCCTGAGGAATGCCACTTGTCACCAATCTCCACTTGGACACTGACCACAACTCTCAGAGTGTGACTATCCAGCCAGTTCCTACCTGGTGAATGGTTCCATCATCAAATCCATTTTTCTCCAATTTGGCAACAGGGATGTCATATGAGACAGTGTCAAACATTTACAACAAGTCCAGGTAGCAAGCATCATACAAGACACTGTGAAGGAAAAATAAGCTATATCCCAGCTGAAACTAGGACAGTCACATGCATCATATCTATGCAAATATAATAACAAAATATTGTATATTTCCAGGAAGACTGATCACCCATGTCTGGTTTGCAATATCATTATACGTTGTATTTTTATGCTCTAGAATAAATTTATCAGTGAAAGACTTCTCATATTTTGATTCACAGATGGAAAGAATTGAACTTGTGTTCAACTAGAGAATATCCACATTTACTCTGCTAATTATATTTTAGTTCCTAATAACGTTTAGTCCACTCTACATTCGTCAACTGATGTCTTACAAATGCATTGAGATGGGATTCTAGAATGCATGTTAAGATCCAGATAACAATAAAAATTAGATTCAGCGATGAATAACCTAAAACAGTAACCTTACTGAGAGATAAACAAATTTCCAGAGAAATACACAGTCTAGGCAAAATAATCAGTTTTTTGAATCTTATTTTCCTTTCTGCATTAGCAGTATTGAAAAGGAGATGTTTCAGCTTGAGATAATTCAATGCCTATGTTTATTCCGCTATGCATTGTACAGTGTATCCTATGGTAGGGTATTTGAGATGCACAAATAGTCTAATAGATGTGACAGAAAATTTACATTAAACTGCACTAATCTGAAGTAGCAGCTGAGGTTCAAGTGTGTTACCAAAGACAGACTTCTCTAAGCTCTACAAATGCTGACTTGTGTATCAAGCCTTTCATTTCCACAGATGATGATGTGGGCTTTGACAAATAAGTGATGTAACAGAAACGTGTACATTTATTTGTCTTAATCTGTCCTAATTTACAACTGGGATCTACTCTCAGATTTTGAGAATGTTTCTACTTTATCAAAAATTTTATTCAGGAAAAAATAATATATCCACTTTTTCTTACTCTGTTTCTCATAATGTCTTCTTTTCTTCCTTTATGTTTTTTGTTATCTTGAGCCACTACTGGAATTAGTTTATGATCGCTATGATCTCAATGATCTTTATGAACTCAGTGATCTCCAGATGTCCCTTCCAACCTCTACAATTCTGTGATTCTGTGAATTCTGCAATTACATGCCACTAATCGTTATATTCTTTTCCTTTATTTCTTTTCAAAGTAATAATATGATAACACAGTATGCTAAGAGAGAGGGCTGAAAGTTGCAGTCTTTAATGCAGCAGTTCATGAAGGGGAGTGAAAAGAAGGATCATAACAATTGTGCTGAAGGCAACATACAAGAGCTCAGCAATGGTTGTGATACACCATATTGGGAGAGGGGAACTGGCAGGCATACGGTGCTGCAGTGAGCTCCCTGTCCTGTCCTCCCCCTTGCAACAATTTGAGAAGGGAGGAGGTGTGGAAATGGGTACCAGCTCAGCAAAGTGGGCATCCCCCATTCCAACCAGATGCCTCTGCGCAATAGGTTTGAGGCACTGGAACTCAAGGGAGAGGTGAGTGGGGATGTGGAGGGAGGTTCACCCATGAAGTTGCCTTGGGTGATGCAGTTAACCCCGTGCCTCAAGACTGCCTCCAGCCGGAAGGACAGAAGGGTGGTTGTTGTAGGCGACTCCCTGCTGAGAGAAACGGAAGGCCCTATATGTTGGCCTGACCCTACCTGTAGGGAGGTGTGCTGCCTCCCTGGGGCACTGGTCAGGGACATTTCTAGGAAGCTTCCTGAACTGATTCACCCTTCTGATTATTACTCCTTATTGAAAGTCCAGGCTGGCAGTGATGAAGTCGCTGAGAAAAGCCTCAGAGCTATCAAGAAAGACTTCAGGAGTCTGGGAGGAAAGTTGATGGAGCGGGCATGCAGATGATATTTGCTTCTATACCTTCAGAGGCAGGGCAGGATAGTGAGAGGATCCAAAAAACCCACCTCACAAATAAATGGCTTAGAATTTGGTGCAAACACAGGAATTTTGTTGGTTTTTTTTGACACAGGGCAATTTACTCATCACCTGGTATGATGGCTGCAAATGGAAGTAGCCTGTCTCTAAGGGGTAAGAGGATCTTAGCTGAGGAATTGGCGGGACTCATTGAAAGTTCTTTAAACTAGATGTGAAGGAGGAAGGGGATAAAACGAGGGCTGCTGGCATTGAGCAGGTCATTCAAGGGATCATACCAACCTTGATGGGCGAAGACTGTGGAATACAAAGATCATAAACAGATCTTTCTGGACAACATGCTTGAGGAATATGTGTGTGATCTGAAATAGCCAGCATGGTTTCACCAGGGGAAGGTCATGCTTGACCAATCTGGTGGCCTTCTATGGTGGAGTGATGGCATCGGTGGACAAGGGAAAGAGGACCGATGTCATTTACCTGGACTTAAGCAAGGCCTTTGACACGGTCCCCCACCACATCCTTATCTCCAAATTGGAGGGATGTGGATTTGATGGGTGGACCACTGGATGGATAAGAAACTGGTTGAAAGGCTGCAGACAGAGAATGGTCATCAATGGCTCTATGTCCAGGTGGAGGCTGGTAACAAGTGGCGTCCACCAAGCTGAGTGTGTGGTTGACACAGTTGAAGGAAGGGATGCCATTCAGAGGGACCTCAACAGGCTTGAAAGATGGGCCTGGCTGAACCTAATGAGGTTCATCACAGCAAAGTGCAAAATTTTGCACTTGGGCAGGAGGAATCCCAGGCATCCATATAGACTGGAGGGAGCGGTCCTTGAGAGCAGCCCTGCAGAGAAGGACCTGGGGTCTTGATGGATGAAAAGCTTAACATGAGCCAGCAGTGTGCTCTTGCACCTTGAAAAGTAAATGATATCCTGGGCTCCATCAGAAGAGGGGTGGCCAGCAGGGACAGGGAGGTGATTGTCCCCCTCTACTCTGCTCTTGTGAGGCCCCATCTAGAGGACTGACTCCAGCTCTGGAGCATCCAGTACAAGAAAGACAGAGAGCTGTTGGAGAGTGTCCAGAGGAGAGCCACAGAAATGGTCAGGGAACTTGAGCACCTCCCTATGAGGACAGTCTGAGGGAGCTGGGCTTGTTCATTCTGGAGAAAAGAAGGCTGTGCTGCGGGGTGACCTCATTGCAGCCTTTCAGTACCTAAAGGGAGCCTACAAACAGGAGGGGAATCAACTCTTTGAAAGGGTAGATAACAGCAGGACAAGGGGAAATGGTTTGAAGTTGAGGGAGGGAAGATTTAGGTTGGATGTCAGGGGGAATTTCTTTGCAGGAACAAAGGCTGCCCAGAGAGGTTGTGATGCGCTGTCTCTGGAGGTGTACAAGGCCAGATTGGTTGGGGCCCTGGGCAGCCTGGTCTTGTATTAAATGGGGCATTTGGTGGCCCTGCATGTGGCAGGGGGGGTTGGAGATTAATGACCTTTGAGGTCCCTTCCAACCCTGGCCATTCTGTGATTCTGTAATTCTGTGACCTTTTTTCTTTAGGGCACAGGATTGCAGAATCAGATGTTTAGTTGACCTCATGAATTCTTACTACAATATTTGCTTTCTAGTGTAAAAACTTAGTGGAAAATTTATATAATTACTTTTGATTTTTCTTTCAGTCATTTAAATTTATAACTCCATCCTAAAATCATTATCTAAGTCACAAGAAAAAAGTCATTTCCTTCTGTGCTGAATTAATTGCTGTCATTTTCCTTTGAGTCAGGCAAATGCTAGCAGAATATACATCCATGTTCAGGAGCACAAGTCTTAGGGGTGTATCTCAAATTAGACTCCTAATTTCATACTTAATCAATTGACCAATGGTCCATTTGAAAAGTTTTGATCATATTTCAGTTCTTCCGCATCAAATATGTATATATGTCCTATTAGGCATTATAAGAAAGTTTGAATCTTAATAGTCTGTGACAGAAAATTGTCTGTGTCTCTGTATATTCTACAGATTTTCATTTATCTTGATATCATTCAGTCTACCTGTCTGGTCAGTCATAACAAAGAGTACACTAGGGAAATTTTATCCTTGGAATGCACATTCACTGTGGCAGACAGGCTGAGGCAGAAACACAGATGGGAGGCACACAACCTTCCTGGACTGACTCATGCACCCAGACAGATCTCTTGGGGAGCGAGAAGTTTGCCCAGACCTTTGGCTGTGGGAAGCTCTGGAATCTGGAGGTCACCTGAGAGACTGAGGTAAGTGAGGGATGATGTGGCTGCAGATGAGCCCAACTTGACAATATTTCTGAGCATCTGACCAGGCTGTGAAAAGTGGCCAGGCTGAGATGTACTCAGAAGTGTGAGAGAATGACTAACACATGGTATTGTGCAGTGGCACAGGCAGGCAGACAGCCCTGTGTTGGGGCTCAGACATCAGAGGAAGATAAGGAGGCTTCCCACCTGACTAAGGGTAAACATGTGCAGGGTGAAGGCAAAAGAATAAGACTCCTCCTTGCTCCTGAAGTCTCACTAACCAACAGATTTCAAGCTTAGGTGTGGGAGAGAGAAGAAAGTATGGATAGCAGCTCAGAACCAGAAAGGGTTAATCATATTAAAAAGGTCCAAGTTACACCCTGAGTCACTACTGATATCAGTAAAAAAATGTGAAGGGTATTAGTATTTGGGATTCTTTGCTGAGAGGCACTGAGGTGCCCATCTACCACACCAATAACCTCTCCAGAGGGGTTTGCTGCCTGCCTGCATTCAGGATATTGAGGATATTGAAAGGATATGATAAAGTCAGATGGCTACTATCCTGTCCTCATCTTTCACACTGGATTGGATGAAGCTGTGACCAGAAAATTAAAAAATACTGAAGAAGACTTTACATCCCTTAGGAAGATGTTTAAGGGACAAGGAGTGTTCTTCTCAGTCCTCCCATTTGGAGACTGGGATCTGGGAAGAAGAAGGAGAAAAGATCAGGTGAAAGACTGGTTACATGGGTGGTGTCACATCAAAGACTGTGGGTTCTATGATCTCAGATGCACCTTTGACAAACCATTAGGAAGCAGTGGGTGGCTGGGGACTACTACAGGTCACCTGATCAAGGCAAGAATTGTTGCACTCTCAGGCTCTCATCCTGATGAGAGATTTCAACCACCCAGGTGGCTGCTGGGAAAACAACAAAGCAAGCTACTAGCAATCCAAGAGACTCCTGACTCATCCATTGATGATAACATTCTGGTTCAGGTATTGGACAAACCAACCAGAGCTGAAGCGTTGCTGGATCTGGTGCTTACCAGTGTGAAGGAGATTATTAAAGGCATTAAGATTGGAGACAGCCTGGGCTACAGCAACCATGCTCTGATTGAGTTTGTGATCTCAAGGAAGGTGGGCCTGGCAAAGTGTGGGGTCAGGACCCTGAACTTAAGGAGAGCAAACTTAAGGATTTAATGGAATTGTTGGATGAGATCTCTTGGGAAGCTATCTTTAGAGACAAAGGAGTAGAACAAAGCTGGCCACTCTTTATGGATACCTTTCTGAGAGTGCAAGAGCTCTCCATCCCTCAGAATAAGAAAGCAGGCAGAGGAGGTAGGAAACCAGCATTGCTCAGCAAGGACCTGCTGGTCAAACTAAGGGAAAACAAGGGCACGTACAGGCAGTAGAAACAAGGATGTGTCACTAGGGAAGAATACAGGGATTCTGTCCAGACATGGAGAGATGGAAGTAGGAAAACCAAGGCACAGATGTAATT
Organism: Tetrao urogallus; assembly: GCF_951394365.1. Classification (NCBI taxonomy): domain Eukaryota; kingdom Metazoa; phylum Chordata; class Aves; order Galliformes; family Phasianidae; genus Tetrao; species Tetrao urogallus. The sequence continues at coordinate 45,321,291 of NC_136813.1, read as the reverse complement.
GAACTTGGTGAAAGACGTTAAAGATGACAGGGTTATATAGGTACACTGGTCAGAAGAGATAGACAAAAGAGAATGTACCTGCTCTGATAAATGAGAATGGACAATGGGCTAAAACAGATACGGGAAAGACTGAGGTACTCAATGACTCAGTGAGTTCTTTTCCTCAGTCTTCACAGGCACCCATTATTCTTGTATTTCTCACATCCCCGAATCTCACAGTCATGAATCTATATGTGGGAACTGGGTGAGAAAATTCCCCCCCCACAGTAATAGCAGAGGAAGTCTGAGATCACCGCATGAGACTGAATGTGTAAAAGTCCATAAGGTTGGACAACGTGCATCCCAGGGTCCTAAGGGAGATGGCTGTTATGGTTGCTAAGCAACTTTCCATCATGTTTGAAAAGTTGTGGCTGTCAGATGAATGCTCCAATAACTGAAAAAAGGGAAACATCAATCACATTTATAAGAGTGGAAGAAGAACCTGGGGAACTATAAGCTGATCCTTGAAGTCTCTTCCAACCCGGGTGATTCTGTGATTCTATGGTGAGCCTCTCACATCTGTGCCTGGAAAGATCATGGAACAGATCCTCCTGGAAGAGATGTTAGGGTACATGATGGATGAGCAGATGATTCAAGGCAGCCAGCATGCCTTCACCAAGGGAAGATCATACCTTACCAATCTGGTGGCCTTCTATGATGTAGTAATGATGAAATCAGTGGACAAACAGCAGGCAATTGATGTAATCTACCTGGACATCTGCAAGGTCTTTGATACGGTCCCCCACCGCATTCTCAATTCTAAATTGGTGTGATACAAATTTGAAGAGTAGACTATTCAGTGAATAAGATATTGGTTGAAAGGTAACAGTGAGAGCATTATGGTCAATGGTGCTATGTCCAGGTGGACGCCAATGACAAGAGGTGTCCCTCAGGGGTCTGTTTTGGTATTGGTGCTCTTTAGCGTCCTTATAAATAACATAGATTATGGGACTGAGTGCACCCTGAGTACGTTCGCTAATGACACCAAGCTGAGTGGTGCATTTGATGCAAAGGGAGGAAGGAATGTCATCTAGAGAGACCTTGGTAAACTCAGCAGGTGGGCCCATGCAAACCTAATGAGTTTCAACAAACTTAAGTGCAAAATTTTGCACTTGGTTTGGGGAAATCCTAGATAATATACAGACTGGGAGAATAACTCCTTGAGAGTATCCCTGCAGAAAAGGACTTAGGGGCCCTGGTAGATGAAAAACTGAACATGAGCCAGCAGCATGCACATGCAACCTGGAAAGTCAGCAGTATCCAAGGGTGCATTGGAGCAGGGGTGGCCAGCAGGACGAGGGATGTGATTACCTCTACTCTTCTCAGTCCTTATGAGGCTCTATCTGGAGTACTGCATCAAAGTCTGGGGTTCCCAACACAGGAAAGATGTTGAGCTTTTAGAGAGGGTCCAGAGGAGAGGTCACATGGATGATCAGGAGGCTGGAGCACTTCTCCTATGAAGACAGGTTGAAGGAGCTGGGCTTGTTCAGTCTGAAGTAGAGAAGGCTTCAAGGAAACCTAATTACAGCCAATATTTAAAAGGAGTTTATAAACAGAAGAGAAATCAACTTTTTACATGGATAGATAGTGATAGGACAAGAGGAAATGGTTTTAAACTAAAGGAGAAAAGATTTAGATTATATGCTGGGGTAGTTTAGAAAGTTTAGAAAAATGGAAATTTGTGCTGAATGCTCATTAATTTACAGGAGATGATATTAAAAAAATCTCAGCTGGTCTTCGCCTTTATTGATTTTATCTACCACAGATGTGTTTTTTCAAGCTATTATTTGTGGTGTTCTTTGGTTTACAGTGCCAAACAGCACCTTTTTCACTTCTCAAATTATACAGTTTTTGTTAGAAAAATGATTTCTTTCTTGCTCTGATTATTAGCAAGGAATTTAAAATTTCTGTTTTGCTGTCAGCTCTCTTATCACATGTAGAGTACAACAGAAAAATGAAACTTAAATCAAGAACTTCCACTCTGTATATTATTATACCACGTACCATGTATGTCATGGAATTATTTATTTATTTATTTATTTATTTATTATTTGCCTTAAGAGTGTTCAAATCCTCATTTTTTTAACTTGGCTCTGAACTTCTGGTTTGTGTCTTACATATTTCTTGGGGCTACTTCCTATTAGTTCTTGAAAATATATTGATAGATATGAAATAAAATGCTTCATGGATGGAGACAAGAATCATGAGAGTAGAGAATAAGCATGCCTTCCTACTCCAGTAACATTCACCTAAGAATAAGGACTCCTGTGTTCAGAAATGTGGTTTTACTGGTTCTCAATGTAGTTTTTCACAGTTTTGTATTTGTCCTCATACACTTAGTATATTGTCAGGTAGAGTGAGGAAATTGAAAGAAATTGAAGAACAGTGTCTCATCCAGACGAATATTGATTAAATAATAAATATTTATCTGTTCTGGTAATGGTTAGTATTTGGGGCATTTTACTATGCTATGTAATTCTTCTGGAACTTGAATTCACCTTGTTGCTATTGTCCAGACTGGTCTGGAAGTTTCTCTGTAACTGTCCAGTGAGCGCTAGGACATGAGGGTCCATTCTGTGCTCTGGAGTACTTAGATCAGGGACTACTTCAGGGAAAACTGAACAGAACACCCCAAATCAAGCCACTGATTGCTGTTGTTATATTTAAAAATATGAATTACAAAAATAAACAAAAGAGTATAAAGACATGATGTAGTTATTACTTTTCACCACTCATGGTTTATTCAGATCTTGATCACATTACATGTCGTCTTGTCTCTGGTTTTTGTCTCTCAAAACCATACAGAAACACTGCACTGATAATTCTCTTGTTTTTCCAACAGTGTTCAGTGAAGTGTTTAGTTTCATCTCTGAGCATGTGTGTTGATATGGCTGGCTAACAAATGGCATGTACTTGGTATTTATTGTTTAATCTGATCCAATGTACAAAAATACTCGAATTTTGTCATTTATAAATTATTATTTCCTGTTTTCTTTCATCTTTCAGAAAAAGTGAAAGATGCAGCAAGTATATTTTAATATTTACCTGACCAAACAGTTAGGGAGGGAGATTGTTTTAAGAAGTCAAAGTTCATGAAGCATTTAATGAAAGGATAGAAATTAGGGAGGGGAATAGCAGCTGGTAGTTGTGGGCATTTCACTGTGAACAGTGCTATTTTGTGCTTTTCACTTTTTTTCCTTTTGACTGATTTTTGTTTCAAAGTTGTTGGATATCACTAACAATATTATTTTCCCTTGCTTTGTTTCTACATAGATTTTCCAGTAATGCAATGTTTAGCAGAGTTTGGAATGAAGAACACACTTCATTGTTTTGTAAAATAATTTAAGAATAATATAGAATGATAACATTTAATTTTTTCTTTTTTTTATTTTTATGGTATAAGGATTCTCTATGAATCAAACAAACAAATAAAAACACAGCACCATAGAGATGTATCATTTGCTTTTATTGCTTGATTTATGACTAGCATTTGGGAGTTTTATACATTTTTAAATATTTCCTTTTTTTCTTTTTTCTTTTCTATCTTTCCTGAAGAACTGTTATATCACATTCTTGTAGGCATATGTTAGCTTAGAAATTTCTTTGATATTTGGAACCTATTCTTTTTAGTCTATCAAGTTATCTGTTATGCACAATTAAGGCAGATTAATAATTTGAATATCTATTGAGAAACTGACTTTTTATTATATTTATGAATTATTGTTTAATAATTAATCACAGCAAAAGTATTATAGCACAGCTAAGAAAAAACTGAACCATGAAAAATCTGATGTGTCTGCATATGCCATTCACAACAATAATACCTTTAGGTCGACAGCATCTTCAATTTTCTATTTATTCCTCTCATCATTTGTGGCAATTATGTCTTTACATAAACAGTGAATATAAAGTGGGAAAAAAAAAAAAAAGACAATGCATTTTCCTACAACTGATTTTATAGCTACAGATGTGGTAAAATAAGATTAACACAATGAAGTGTCCACTGTAACTACTAGATCTTTGACATAGAGCTCCACCTAGTGAAACTTCCATGACGAAATAACACAAACGTAGTGTTCATCTATTTAAATTGTAGTCTTTAAAATTAAAATTTATGGGTATGCTCTTCTGCTACAGGCAATCAGATTTAGGAACTCAAGCTACTATAAACTGAGAGCATATTTGCATTTTAGAATTATATCATTTTAATTAGCATAGAATGTTCCTTTACTTCTTTCCCCTAGAGACTTAGGTGAGTAGCAATGTATAAAATGTTATAATTTTGAGACTGCTTAAGAATATCTTGACTTTCTTTTCAGAAATTCCAAATAACAATAAAAAAATACTCTCCCTCTCCCTTATTTTTCTTATTGGTATCTTTAACATTATTAAACAATTATTAATATAATCATTCTCCAATTGTAAAATACCTTTCTCCAATGGATTTTTTATATCATTTATATGAGTCATAGGGTCATGTTTACTGGATTCTGTAGATGAATAATTATATTTTATCTAAACACATATGGAAAGCACTAAAATTGCTCAAGACAGCATGGAATACTGGAAATGATTGTGGGGCTGGGACTTTTTCTTCCTGCTACTGAGATTTTCCAAGTGATGGGGAAAAGATACTCATGTGTTTGTTAATGCCCCTGTCCCTGCCCCTGCTCCTGCCCCTGGCCTGGCCCTGGCCCCTCTCCCCCCATACTTCTCTCATTGAGTAAGAGATTTATTTGTGTGTGAATACATATATTTTAGTTAGAAATACTGTGGCTAGTGGCCACAACAGAAAGGCTTTTAGTCAGGAAGAATGAAATGAACAGATAAGGATCACGGTAAATCTATATGATTTTTGCCCAGTTATGAGAGCCATAGATTTTCTTTTCCTGATTCAGCATTTTAAGGATATAATTTAATGAGGGAAGAATAAATTTGAAAAAAAAATAATAAAGCATTTCTCCCATAGGTAGAATTTGTTAATACATACAGCTCTGCTGACCAGAGAGTATAAAGGGAATTGTTATGCATATTTACACATTTTAATCCTAGCGTTTTGCTTAAGATACAAGTCATTGGTAGTATCAAATGATAACCATGATCTCTAACAGAATGTGCTCCTAGGGAAGGAGCACATTCATTAAAAAGGCAAAGTCACCTACTCTAGAAAACAGAGTTTCTTTTGAGCTCTAACCTTGGATGTCCTGTCACTTACAGCAAGGTTTTTATGCTTTTGAATACTGTTTGCAACTCAAAAGGTTTTCCTGAAGTGTCAGCTTCCTGAATGTGATTAGATTGCATGTGTTGCACCTGACCTGTTTTTGCTGTGGGAGTCCAGTGCGTTTAATTAATGTATCCTGAGGAGTGGCAAGCTGTTTCCTGGGGGAACTGAGGTGAGAAAAGGCAATGAATAATGGAAAATAGGTTTGGAAAGCACGTTTGAGTTCATCTAATTAATCCATTTCTTCACAGTGAAATGCAGAAGTGTATTACTTACAATTCTCATTTAAGAATGGAGCTCTGGTGCTATTAGTGCACAAGAATTATATCTTGATGATATGCTGAAATCTTGTTTTGAAAATCACTGGGATTTTCTCTGCTAAGGGAACGGTTATTGATCATAGTGTAGAAACACACTGATATGATGCTGAACTTTCTGGAATTACCACTTCTGCAATGGGAATATTGAGCCTGCTATCTAAGAGAGAAGGGAGAGTTACAAAAACGCTGTAAAATGTGTTAAATTGATTAACAAGAAATCACAGTGGTACTTCAGATCACAACAGATATGGAACAGATATGGAAGAGTTTTTGTTTGGTTTTGTTTGTTTGTTTTTCTGTTGAAATCACAACAAATTGTAGTAGCTTTTTTTTTTTTTTCTTTTTTTTTTCCTGGCCTCCCTGTATCTAGTTTCATCTACATAGTGGTGCAGATTTTCTGCAGATGTTATGTTATTTTTTGTGGTGAATCCTGATTTTGTCAGTAATTTATATTGATCTCCTTGATGGTTAATGGATACAGAAATAGTGGATGGAAAAAAATGGAGGCTATTAACTTACAACTGTACATGCACATGAAGATGATCAAATTTACTTAACCTTTTCTTATGGAATATCTAAGTAACTGACAAAAGTGTGAGTTAAGGTGCTCAGTAGAAGAAAAACCCTTATTTACACATAGCATGCTGTTTTTAAGTAATATGTCAGTACAAATAGCTGAAGAAGCACTGTGGATTTCAGGATAAGAAAAAAAAAAACCAAAAAAAACAATACCACAGCAGTCATGCTGAAAAGAGAGACAGCCATACAGTATAAGATGAAATGTGTGCTTTCCAGCATATACTACTGTGAGTTAACTTCAATCCAATTCCTACATTCCTACATCCAGTTATACGACATCAGCATGTGCTATACTAATTATTGGAAATGTGTAAGTTCAATAAATCACATTTCTTCTGTAGGTTGATATTATTGTTATATTTGCACACCAAACAAAACAGGATTTTCTGGGCTTTTAGGAAACGTATTCTCATCTAATATGAAAAAAAAAAAAATCTTAACAATACTGCTGCTATTTTTGGAACTAGTTTCATTTTTCAATTTCTACTGGTTTTGTCTGAGTCTGTTCTTATAATTGTTTCCATAAAGTGAACTTTTTCTTAGATATCTCTTTCCAGAACACTGCAGTGATGTAACACTACTCTTTCATTTCTCCTCAAATAGACAGAGGGAGAATATGTAATGAAAAGAACCACATAGATTGAGATAAGGACAAGGAGATCACTCACCAGTTATCACCACAGGAAAAATACACTTTTTGTTTGGGAAATAAATTTCTGATTTATTACTCACTGATAAAACTAGAGAAGTGAGAAATAAAAGCCAAATATAGATACCTTTCCCTCTATCTACCCTCTTCTATGTCTTCCCCTTGAGTAGCACAGGGGGAGGGGTATGGGAGCTTCACTTAGTCGTTGTTCATTGGTGCAGCACTGGCCAGAGGCAGCTTCTGTACTTTTCTCAGACAAGACATGTCTCTATCTTTCCCTTCCTCCCCAATAAAGCCTTACCACAAAATCTTATACAAACACAAAAATATGTGTTTTAGTCCAGTATCTGAGTTATTCTATGTTTCTATATGGATTTCTTGTTTATACATCATGAAATACTTTTTTGTTTCTGTTGAAACCTTACTTCAGTGTATTCTCAGCACATGCTAATGTTTCTTATCCACAAGTCTGATCTCAATGTTTGGAGTAAATGTCAGTACCTTTTCTAGTGAGGTTTCTCGTCTTGAATTAAAAACAGAAAGTGGTGCTCTCTGTGTTGGAAAATAACTGTATGGAACTGAGGTACAGAATACTATAAAGTAAACGCAGGGGAGTGATGATTGCTTTATACTGGTGCTGGTACTGGGTGTAGTTGCTGTGGTGCTGGCAGGACAGACGCATGGATGACCTCCCTGAGGCAAGCTGGGTCTGCCCCATGCCAGATACAGAACCTAGCCAGTTCCAATCTATTCCAATCTGCTCCAGCAGCCCAAGCAGGGGGCACAGATGGGCCCATCAGCCACATTCCTGGCTTTGTCTTTAGGAACATGGATTGAGAAAAGACAAAGCACTACAGACATTAAGAAGTGAGGAGAAGAAGTGTGAAAAACAGTCCCATGAACAGGCAGGCACCAGAATAGAGACTCTCTTGTAGTCTATAGCCCTTAGAGAGGACTATGGTGGTATGGACTTTCACACTGCAGCTCACAGGAAGGACTTCGTCAGATCAGCTGCCAAGCCCAAGAAGGATCTCATGCTGAAGCAGGTGGATATTTCCTGACAGGAACTGCCTAGACTGTCCTTTCAGGACCTGAGCAGGAACCATGGAAACATCAAAAGTGCAGCACGTAAAAGGCGTGAAGAGGAAGGAGCAGTGAGAGGAGCAGTTACAGAGGGACCACAACCATTATTCCTCATCCCCCTGCACTTCTTGATGTGCAGGTGATAGTAGAAGATTTGGGAATTATGGGGTGAATTTGACCTTAGGAAAAATTCCACTAGGAGGGAAGGTGCTGTTTTACTAATTTTCTCTTTGTCTCTCATTGTCAGAATCTATTTTAAGTAGAAAAAATAGAAGTTTATTTTCCCCATGTAGAATCTGTTCTACCCATGATGGTAACTGGGGATTCTATTCACAAGAACAAAGAGTCTGAAATTGCTGTAGCAATATTTATATTTAAATACATTGGAAATAATACTCCATAATTCTCTATTAATTCATATGTGGTATTTTTGCTTGTTTATGTCACTTATACACTAACTGTATGTGAGAATTCTTCTTTGTTTTTCGGCTCAAAGCTTGCTTCCTGAGGTTTTTCTTGTGATAAGACTCTACGTGATTTGTCAAGGAGGCAAATGATGGATGCTAACCATGTGACAATCGATTTTGCTTTGGGAACATTTGAAAGCCCCTTCCTCCAGAGCTGCTTGCTCTGTAGGAGAGCAGAAGAGGGTGATCAGGAGTGTTTACTGGGGGAAGATCTGGCCTGTGACTAAACCGCTCCAGCTAGGTGTGGGAAAATTGGGATATGATACCATCGTGTATGGTATCGTGTAAAAAAACAGGATGCAGGTGGGCATCCCTGCTCCCTCTTATCTGCTGGCAAGGCCCGGAAGATGGTAACAAAGGAATTTCTGCTGAGATCCCAGAGCCAGAAGCTGCCACTCAAAGGAGAGCTGACTCAACCACTTTGGATTTGAGCTGTCACTCCAAAGACAGCTGACTCGACCACTTTGAAAGCATTGAAAAGGGGCCATCATCGCCATGGTCTTCGTCATGGTCAATAGAACGACTGCCTGATGACCCACCACTGCTGAAGATCAAAGACTGAACTATGAACCTCGCTGGATCCATGGTGGTGACTATGTCCCTCTTGCTTCCTATAAAGACTCCTTGCTTCTTCTTTTCTATCTTTTCTATCTCCCTCCTTCCCTTCCCCATTACCCTAATCATAATAGTGTCCGTCCTCCCCTTTCCCATTTCCCTAATTAAGATTTGTAATAAACTGGTTGGACCAACATTTGAACCATTGTTTCTTAATCTCACGCCGGGTATATAGATAATAAAAGAACCTCCTTTCCCTCCTATAAATTGGAGCGAGACATTGTAAAATCCAGGTAATAAAGTATTGTAAATATATCCACAGCAAAAATAAAATATTGGGGAAAATAATACATTATAGCTAGTCTCAGGTAAAGCAAGCTGTTGAGATATTTTATAGACTCCTTTGTTGGTTCACACTCTCTTGAGAAATATTTGATTTTTACTAATCTGTTGCACTGTTTCCTTCCTTGGAACTTAGGGCATATAGTACATTTGCATATATGGTCTCCCATACTCCTTGCAGTTATGATCTCTTATAAAATACATTAAACTTGGGAAATGGGTGATGGGAGTTTAAATTTATTCAATGAGAATAGAGAATTTAAAAGAAGGCTCCCACACTTGGGTAGAAGTAGAGTAAGATAAAGTGCTACAATACATGGATTAAGTGTGATGTCCCGTTTAGTTTTTTTTAAAACTAAATAAAACCAGTACTGTATTTCTTCACTTTACACGTACTCATGTCTGCCTAACACAGGGATAATGGGGAATTTCGTTTCAAACAAGCTTACTCAGGTAACACCTAATCTCCTGAGTTCCACAATCCCTGAAAGACTGTCTCTCTAGAGAAGCATTTCAAGTTTGGAAGATCTTAGCACCTATCTCCCAAATATGTCTCAGAATCATCTAAAAAGATGAAGCATTCCTCAACCTAATTGTTAAGTACAACTTGATCTAATAGACATGTTCAGAAAACAATTAGGAATTCTATGTCCATGCAAATATGTTGGCAGCATATATTACCAGCTAATAATATATTTAAAATGAATGCAAAGTGAAAATGTGTAGTTTCTCTTTGAATATATGTTGTTTGAGTAAGAATTATTAATACATCTGGATATTCTTAGAGGCTAAAATTGTCTGTTCAGCACAATGTAGTCTGCAAGTCATTCAACTGAGCCACTGAGCCATTTTCTTCAGTAGCTGTAGGCTTGAAAAAGTAGAATCATAGAAGAAAAAAATAAATGAAATAATCCACCCTCTGCAACAACAGCTTCTTAATAAACTTTTTAAAAATATTAAAAAGCTGAATATTTTCATTTATTTATACAGGAAATAAAAGTTTTGAAGTTATTTTAGAGTTATTGTTCACTGTGTTTAATTCTGATCTCCTGCCTTTTCATGTGGTTTATGTAGACTGCAAGAGACCTTGAGTACCCTAAGCATTTTATTTTAAACTCCAGAACCCTGGCATTATATACATGGCACGATCACCACATTATTGATATGACAGTTTGTTCTGTCTCGACTCCCTGGTTTTTCACGTTAGACTGTACTTGCTGAGAATATCTCTGAGTACTTTTTTTTTACTTTCTTGTTATTTATTTATTTATTATTTATTTTCTGTTGGCTGCATATCTCCAAAAAGGAATTAAACTTTTTCCTTTCCCCCTGTCTTGCCTTGTCCTTCCTCCCCTTCTATCTCATTCCCTTCCTCTTCTTTTTCTTTGTTATTTATTCAGGAAAAGCAAGTCCCAATCCATAACAGAAAGTGAGATTGAAACACAGTGTGCAAAGTAATGTCTTATCCATTGTAAAATAGCATTTTTCCTAATTGCTTGATGAGAAAAGTATTGGTGAAAAATCTGTATGCATTTGTGCAGCTCAGTTGATTCTGACATCTAACATTTTTCAATTTCATTTTATGTAGAAGGTATAGAGTCTGCATTATTAGATTCGTATTTCCAGTGTTGGCTTATTGACAACAGCAGACACTACATAAAGGCAGAGCACCAATAGTGGTGTATGGAAGACATTCCTAGTGTATCCTTAGTTTCTTTTAGGAAAAAAGAAAACAACAACAACAAAAAAAAAGCAAGCAAACAAAAAAAGTCAACAACAACAACATCCACAACCCACAAATCCTAAGCTATCTAAAGACTGGAAATAAATAATAAAAAATCCTTTCAGCACCACCACCATCACTGTTTCCCTTGGCAGTTTTCTGAACGTAGTTTGCAAAGACTATTTGAGAAAATTTCTAGCTATGGGAATATAACAGCATAATGACTTTATAAATTATACTGCTTTAGCTTTATGATGTTACTTTTGTCTGAAACTGTTTTAAGCCCTTCTAGTGCTTGAGATAAGCTATATTCTTTGGGAGATTTTTTGAACTGAGGCAAGCTAACAGAGAAAGTTCTGGGTCTTTAGGAAGAGGATGACTTCCTAATTAAACATTTGCAATAAAGGGTCACAAATATTTTGTTCTGAAAGCCTCACAGAGAGTCTACAAAGACTTAAAATCATTTCTGAAGATTAGACCATATACAGCAGAAAAAAGGTTACCTTCATGTAAGTCTTGTAGGTCAAGAAAGCATCTTAATTCCTCTAGGTTGTAACTGTTCGTAACATATTTTTTCTGAAGAGAAAGTAAGTCTCTTTTCTTCAAAACCTCTTGTGTTTGTCTTTTTTAAATATAAGAGTAAGTTTTGAAGATTAAATTAAGTAGTATTTTCTCTATTAAGGATGTTTCTTAAACAGCATAAAGATATTTGGAAAAAACGACACTGACAAGGTTTGATAAAAGGTCAAGATTTTGAAACACTGGAAAATGGAAACTTAAATTTCAAACAATATGTGTTTCAATGTCTGCTGCATTGTTAAGAACTTGTAGTGAGAATGCATACATAATAATAGCAATGACAATGTTAATAACAGGAACAATAATAATAAACATACTTTTTTAAAAAAGAGTGAGTGTTAACAGCACACAGCTTAATCAACTCTCAGTGTTTGCAATCTCTGTCCTTTATATTTAGACCTCTGAGATGATACAGCTGCTACTGAGTATTGCTGTTTTCCAGAAAGGTTACAAGTGCCTAAGAAATAATCTCTGCAGAAATCATCTTGGAGAGAAATTATGGAGGTTTGCATTAGGTGTGAAGTAAGTATACTTATATATATATATAATTATATATAACAAGGAAATAAGGACAAGGAGGGAGGAGGAATACTGACAGCACATGCATTTTTCTTTTTGCCTGTTTTTTTTTTCTTTTCTATTGGCTAAATAGTAAGTGGAAAACAAAGACTGTGAATTTCAGAGTATCTAAAAGTCCTAAGATTTCTGATCTTAATAGCAAATACTTATTTATCATAACCTACATGGTAACAAAAAAAAATTACAGAATATTTATGCTTGTTATAGTCAATGCACCATTAAGAAACATACTAATTAGTTACTACTGAGGGGGCTATAAATTTTCTGAGGCAGAACTTTATGAAATCCAATTTTTACATCTATAGTTTAATTATTATCACAAATACTACTTAACTCTGTGAACACTGTATTTATTATTAGAAAGAATAGATGAAGAACATGAAATTTTTAACTTTTAGCTTGAATTCATGATGTTTTCAGGAATTATGTCTCTCTGCAAGGTTCTACAGTTCTTCAAGCCAGGTGTTTCATAGGGCAAAGTAATTAAACACAAGAAAGATATTAGAGATTAATAAAAAATTATAGTATCTTCACTGTATATTTCTATATAGAAATAGAACTATATACGCATGTATGTATATAGATGTATGCATGTTTAGATACATGTACACATGCATAGTGTTGTTGCTAAAACCATGTAACCAAAAACATATAAATGAAAAAAAACTTTTTATTATTATTATTTTATTTTTATTTTGTTGTTGGTGTTGTTTTGTGACTGATTATTATTTTTTTTTTTATATACATATTGTCTCCTACAATTACATGTAAGTAAGGACTGGAATAACTTTGTACTGAAAAGTTAGCAAATAAGTTTATTGAATATTAGCATAAGAAATCTGTATTTTACAGGGTGTTATCTCTACATATGGTCATCCTCTGCACAATATCACTGATAAAATACTGTTTGCATTTCTCTACACTACTTCAGAGTGTTACACAAGTAAATATCTCATCCTGCTGAGGGTAACTGCTTGTTATTGCTACATTTATTAAACTACAGTTAAGCAAAGTAAAGATACCAAGAAGTAGAGCAGATTTCCTTTTGTCACCTGGGCCATCAGAGAAATTGCTGCCACAGTTAAACCAGATCAAACAAAGTTGAAAGCAGATAAAAAATTATTCTGACAGAGGAGGCCTTGCAAAATGCAATCCTGCAAACTTGAAAGTTCAGTACAAAGCTTTTTACGAGTAAAAGATAGATGATATTACAGTGCCACACCATTACGGATATGTAATGAATCTTATTTGCCATATATTTTGTCTTTGACCTAGTGTCACTAAACATATCTATAAGTTTAATGAAGATGTTAACTTATAGCAGAAGACAAAATTGAATAAAAAACACCTCTATGAGTGCAAGAATCTTTATTATTTGGCAATGTTCCATCCCCCAAAAATGAACATGATAATATATAAAATATGGCAGCTTACAATCCTGATTATAGATCTTTGATTTATCTATATTTAAAATTCATTTTTGGTACCTGCTATACATCCCATGTTCCTTCAGATCTGCAGTGAAATTCTTTTTCTTAAAAAAAAAAAAAAAGTGTTATTAGCCAGAAAGTAAATTTTAAAAATGAATGATTAAACATGCTATGCATTTTTTTAAAAAGTATGATTAGCTTCCCCTGAGTGTTCACAATTAAAACGTTAAAATAAGCATTTGTTCTTTACTGAAGAGAATCAAATTTTGTTATCTTTAAAGAGGGTAAATTAATGAACATAAAGCATATAGTTCCATTCTTAAATGATATACGCTATCACAGAAAATTTGATCCCACTGCTGGAAACTCATTAAATCTTTTTTTACAATAAATGTAAAATTATGCTTTAATGTTCATTTTCAGTAGCTTTGTAATGGTGTGAGCTTCCTTTTGCACAAAGGACCCTCAAACTTGATCAAATGTGTATTTCAATTATGTAAACTTCAGATTAAGAGATAAAAACTTATTGGGTTCTCTCTGACTTGATATTCAACTATTTATTAGCTTACATGTTGAAAAGTTTGTTATATACTGAAGGATTTTAAGCATGTATACAGGATTTCATTTTGACGGCATATATTTTTCAGAAAAATTAGTGTTGAAGTTCTACCAAAAAGACTCACTACTATTGCTGAGTAGGACATAATGAATATTAGTTACATATCATTTAATATGATTTATTTATTCTGAGCCTTTCAACTGCTAAGTTTGTCATAAAAGAATGATGTTTTTCTTCATGTTCTATTATAAATTCTATTATAAAATGTTCTATTATAAAATGTTCTATTTTTAGCTACTTAAAAAAAAAAAAACAAAACTTTCCAGCCTTTGCCTTTTTCTGGTTTTCTGTAGCTTTGTATACTTTCATATTCCATTAACATAAAAATAAAAAAATGCAGTCAATGCACTAGCTTTTCCATTTATACTCTTTTATTTTAGCTTTTGTTTTTCCTTTCAGCATCTTAATTAATTTGTACTCAATTAACTTTGACGTGCTTTCTGATTGCAATGTTGTCACCAGTGCTTTTGAGATGTCTTTTTATGTTGTTGTTTGTTGGGTATTCTTTTATTATTATTTTTTTTTAAGTTAGTAGATGATGCAAGTTAAATTGAGATGGAAGGATCCATTGAAAGGCAAAAATGGCAATCTCCTAGTGATTCAGAGAGAATAAATGACTGAATGAGAAGTATATGCAGATTTTTAGACGAGAAGTGTTAGCACCACTTTAAAATGTATTTAGTCAGAATGTTTGTGAAAGCTTTTTGGATGCCATAAGCAACTTAGTCTTCTGAGACTACTGTAATTAGCCTTCCTAACATCCATATATTCTGCAGAGCATTGTCATTGCACTCACAGGTCCAAGCTGCCCAGAACACACTGATTTACTGCATATGTTCCAAAATCTAAGTATTATGTCTGTAACAGATCTAACATGTCCTGCAAGCATCATCTAGGCTGCCATCTACACTGTTACACAGCAAATACTTACTTGCCTGAGGGCTGACAAGAACCTTTGTTTTTGTTAGTTTTTCTCTTTGCTTAGGGGAAGATCCCTCTATAACAGACTTGGACAGAGCTCGTGATAGCAATTCAATAAGTAATATAGTGTGCTTACTTAAGCAGTGTGGATTATCAGGGGAACATTGAGCTCATTCCTTCATACATTTTTATGAGGCAGTATAAATATGTGTTCTGCAAGCTCACGTACAAAACTATGGTTGTGCATTTGAGATTGTCTTAGATTAATGTGAAAGTCTTTTGTTGTATGCATCTACCATATTTCTTGATGTAATTGTTTATATGTGATTGTAGAGTTCTTTCATCCTTGCTTTTCTTTCTGAGGCTCTATTGTTCTCTGGTGCTATGTTAACCTTGAAATGTTCAAATGTTCCTGTACAGTTATGGACAAATAATCAGCCAGAGAAGTATGAACAAAGTCTTTGAATAAGGAACTTCTGATCTCAAATATTTGTTTATGACTAATAACTAGTAATGTGTAGTCTTCAAAAATGGCTTTTGGAGGAATTTTGAGGCATTTACTTTCAAGATATATGGGGCAGACATTTATTTAACAATATTTTTTCTCGTCTACATGGACAAATTATTCTATTTATTTTAGTTCAGCTTCTAGTGCAAATATAGTTTTATACAGATTATCTGAACTCAGTCCTACATGATGAACTTGAATTAAACCAGAGACATATAAAATGTACATCCTTTCCTCTTAATTACTTCTTTGCAAGCAGGTTAAGATATTATACATAATCTCAGCTAAGAGACTATGTTATTCTTCTCTACAGAGTTGTAAAAAACTGTAGACTTTTTAACTAAAACTAAAATAAAATAAAAATCGGAGAACAACTTCCTCTTTATATACTTAAATTTTAGTCTGATTGTCATCTTTTTTCCTTCTATCTGTATTTGTGTTTATCTGACTACAGCACAAGAAATTTCAAAAAGAGAATATTTGGATTGTATGTGATTGCTTGTCTGTCATCACTTTGCTGTTCAGATCCAGTGAATACAGTGATCTTCTTAAGCATCTGGCATTAGAGCAAGTAAATCAGTAGGAGTACAAATGTCTTTATAGTATTACCTACTGTCTTCTGAAGAATAGGAGACCAGAAATCTTATCCTTATGCATATGTGAACTTACTGGTATGCAACTTCATACATGCAATATCTACCCAGGGAGGTGGTGGAGTCTCCTTCTCTGGAGATGTTCAAGACCTGCCTGGATGCCTACCTGTGCGACCTGCTGTAGGGAACCTGCTTTGGCAGGGGGGTTGGACTCGATGATTTCTGGAGGTCCCTTCCAACCCCTACAATTCTGTGATTCTGTGATTCTGTGATTCTGTGATCTAATGTGTAGGCATACAATAAAGTCATAAGTGTGTGCACAGTTACAGGAAGGCTAAACATGTAATCCATTTTGCAAATGGCAAATGAATAGTGAAAATAATAATAATAATTTTCTAGAACTATTTAATTTATTATTTCACTTATTTCTGGTTTAATAACCCCTTGGAAATCCCTGAGAATCCAATAATTCATATGCCATCTTGCCACACTATAAGACATGCAACATATCATCAGTTTCCTGATATAAATATCGTACTCAGACAAACACTGATCTCCATTATTTGGGATCATCTGAACAGGAAAAACAAACTTCACCATAAAACCAGAATGGCATTACATGGGCTTCTGAAGGAACCAAAGGCTGAGTACCTAGTAATACTGACATGACTGACCTGCATTAGTAGAGTTTAACCCTAACTGGTACATTAGCTGGCCCATAACTTTTCTTCAAGTATATCTATCAGTCTCTTACTGTATTTTATTTAATACTGGATCATTAAACTTATCCACAGTTTTCATTAGATGTTTACCATTTGTCAGTCTGTGACGGTTTCGCAGATGCTCAACCCTATTTCCATAGTGTTGTGAGTTAATTCTGACACCGTACAGAAATTTGTTCACTCTCAACACTGCCCCAGTGGGGCACAGGAAGAAGAAATTGAGAGGAAAAGAAAGAATACTTGTGCTCAAGTTAAAAACTGTGTAGTAAGTAAAGAAGTAGAAGAAAAGAGAAAGAAAATGAAAAGGCAAATGATTTCAGATTGGATATTAAGAAAAAGTTATTCTCAGAAAAAGCAGTCAGTCACTGGAATGGGCTTCCCAGAGAGGTGGTTGAATCACTGTCCATGGAGTTTTCAATAAACATTTAGATGTTATACTAAGGGACATGGTTTAATGGCGAAATATTGGTAGTAGGTGGACAGTTAAACTAGATGATCTTAGAGGTCTTCTTCAACCTTGGTGATTCTATGCAAAAGACAAGTTCTAAAATATATCTAGATTTTATTTCCCAATCTAAAGTGCTATTATAGAATATTTTCTGATATCATGGAAATCAAGTGAAACTTTGATGTTAATGTTAAATAATTAGTGTATATTAAATTTGCCTACTACACATTTCAGTTTTTTGCTAAACCTGGTGAAAACAAAGTAAAACATTTACTGTCATTACAATTCTCATTTTTAACCCACCCCGAGTTGATTACATAATACACATTTCCTGAAGGGGGAAAAAAAAAACAAAAAAACAATTAGTATGAATTTAGAGAGTATTTTATAATATTTATTCTGGGTGTTTTGTTTAAAACCAGGCAAATTCTAAGATATTCACATTATTCATTGTATAAATAAATAACTTTAAAAGCACTCTGTTGCTCAGAGAAAATGAGGAACCAAAACATTAATTATACGAATTGCTGTAGAAATTTTTGCTGTTCCTCTTACTGTTAGGCTTTATATTTCTCCATACTTTTTACGTACTGTTAAAGAATTGATTGATTATTGCCAAAAAAATAAGCAGACTGTAAAGGGGAAGTGTCTGTAAGAAAAAAAGCAGCCTTAATGTCATGTGCAGAAAATACACATGGCTATGAAAGCATCATGTACTGCAGAGACAAATAGGAAAGCATGTAGTATCCTGTGTATCCAGGGCAAGAAATGATCTCTCCTATAGTCATTCATTGCTTTGTTGCTATTTTATGATGCAAGGGAAGAGTCAAGGACATAATGATAGTATTCAGAATTTCACTTTTGCTCTGTCCTGGTCCCAGGGCAAAGTTATAGCCCTAACAGTGGAATTATATCCATATACTGCTATTTCACACGGTTCAGAAATCTGTAATGAGAAATGACAGGAAAACCTTAGAGAACATAGATAGTGCTACAGTCACAGATATTTTGTGGCAGAATAGGGAATGCAGATAATCTTGCTTGGTATAGACTTGAATTTGTTGGCTTTCTTTTTTTTTTTGTAGAATAATTTTTAAAATGAGGGTCTCAGTAAATTGAAAAGGAATTTGTAACTAAATGTGTATTATATTAAACTGAAATAGTGAAATCTCTAGATTGATAAATGCCTGCAAATGTAAGACTGAATAATAATAATAATAATAATAATAGATACAGATGGAGAAAGACACAAAGACAGTTTTGAGTCCTTTAGCAAATAGCATGGATGCAATTTCATTATGAAATACGATCACTGATGGAAATAATAATTAAAAAGAAAAAGAAAAAAAAGCATTTACTCCTATTAATTCATTATATGATATAAAATATTAAAATTGTATGACTGTATCTCAGTTTTGACTAGGATAGAATTAATTTTCTTACTACTACCTGGTAGGGTGCCAAATTTGGGATTTAGGATGAGAATAATGTTGATAATACACAAATGTCTTACTTGTTGCTGAGCAACACTTGCAGTAAATCAAGCATGTTTCAACTTTCCACACTGCCCAGCCAGCAAGGAACTGGGGATACCCAAGCACTAGGAGCTGACACAACCAGGATAGCTGATCTAAGCTGTCCAAAAAGATATTCTATACCATAAGGTGTCATGCTTAATGATAAAACTGAGAAAGTTGGTTGGGATAGAAACTGCCACTGTCCCAGGACTGAATGACTGAATGAGCATCAGTCAGTGGGTGGAGAGCAATTTAACTGTGCATCATTTGTTTTCTGTATGCTTTTATTATTATTATTATTATTACTACCACTATTACTATTGCCACTATTATTTTGTCTTCCTTTTCTGTTCTATTAAACTGCCTTTATTGCAGTCCATGAGTTGTACCTCTGTCCAATTTTCACCCCCATCCCCAAGAAGGGGAGTGAGCAAATGGCTGTGTGGTGATTAGCTGTATACTGGATTAAACCACAGCTGAGACATATATATTAAACAAAGATATATGCATATATATATCTTATCTATGTATATAAGGATACATATTTAGCAAATAGAGTAAATGAAATATTGAAGGTTTTGCTGTTTAATATAATCATTGATGGAAGTAGAAAACAAACAAACAAACAAACAAACAAAGACAACTTCCATTGCTTCATGTTATGCTATAAAACATTACAATCACCCTTGAAAAATTAATTTTTGGCCCCTTACTGTATTGTTACTTTTTCCACCTAACATTACTTATTTCACTAACTTTAAAGTATACTACACAGTTTTCAACTCATCATATACACATTCTTTGTATCATTGTTAGTTTTACTGTTTATAGAAGTTCAGAATAATCGTAGCACATTTATTTATTGCCAACACTCACCTGTACATAAAATATTATATAATAAAATATATATTGAAATGTAGAAAGAAAAACAAACAAACAAAAAAAACCCATAGCAACATGAAACAGTCACTTCTATTGTATGAATAAATTCTGTCAGTACTGATTTGCTCTGATGAATATGAAAACTTGACAAAAAGTTCTTATGTTTGTTCTGGAAAACTGAATGTCTTCATTTTTGTTTCCTGTATTCTGGGAAATCTACCATTCACAATACCTGCATGAAATACAGGCTTCAGTTATCACTTCATTACATCAAGAAGTTCCTATGCAGAATAGTTTTGTTTCATTTCCTAATAGTCTTGCCTTCTTGCCTTCTCATTAGATATATGTGCAGAAATTCCGAAACATCACAGCAGCAAACGTAGTCAAATTTAAAAGAAAATTCTCCAAGTGAAAAAAAAAACAAAACAAACCTAGGCAAATGAATAAATGCATTCTCTATAATGGTTTCTGGTATTTTATTAGTTGCCAAGAATAAAGGTTCATTTGCTTTTCACATTCCAATTAGAACTACAAAACTGAATAATAAGTATAAGTAAACTGAATAATAATAAATACTTAAAAGAAAGGTAGTATGTTCTTTACAGTGTTCTTGTTATTCAGGACATAAAATTAGCATGCTTAAGAGAGTAATTTTAATGGTGTATAGACTCACACATATGCAAGTACATGTTTGTGGTTTTGCTTTACTGCATTTCTTTATATTTATTATTAAGGTAGCTAAATAGTTTTAGACACCTAGCATACTCCAACATACTGCCTCTCAAGGAATCCTAATTGCTCTAAGGCCAGGCCAATAAGAGAATTAGAGTCCTTCAGTTTAGGCTATTAATCCTCAAATGCTTTTACTAACTATTATGAAAAAATATAAGGCCAGATAACACAGAAACCAACCGAGCAAATTAACCCCTTTCTATAAATGATAAAGACTCCCTCTTTCGATCATTCATATTAAGTAATTTATCATCCTGACCAGTTTCTAGACCTGTCTTACTATAAACATCAGTATGTAGTCAGAGATTAGCCTCCCAAGGAAATCATGGAATCATAGAATCACAAGGTTGGAAATGACCTATAAGATCATCTGGTCCAACCGTCTACTCATCACCATTGCCACCACTAGCACTAAACCATATCATGCAGCACGTCATCCAGATGCCTCTTGAACACTGCCAGGGACGGCGACTCCACCACCTCTCTGGGCAGCCATTCCAGTGCCTGACCACTCTCTGAGAGAAAGAGTTCTTCCTTATGTCCAACCTAAACCTCCTCTGATACAACTTGCGGCCATTGCCCCATGTCCTGCTTGTTGCCTGGGAGAAGAGGCCAAATCCTTCCTCACCACAACCTCCCTTCAGGAAGTTGTAAAGTGCAATGAGGTCTCCCCTGAGCCTCCTCTTCTCCAGACTGAACAATCCCAGCTCCCTCAGCCACTCCTCATAAGACTTGTGCTCCAGACCCCTCACCAGTTTTGTTGCCCTTCTCTGGACACGTTCCAGGACCTCAACATCTTTCCTGTAGTGAGGAGCCCAAAACTGAACACAATACTCGAGGTGCGGCCTCACCAGTGCTGAGTAGAGGGGGATGATCACCTCCCTGCTCCTGCTGGCCACACTATTTCTAATGCAGGCAATCATTCTTAATGCAGGCAAATCATTCTTAACACCCTCATTTTCCACTTGCTCACACACATACTCTTGCTTAGGAGTATCACATAACAATCTAAAAGAAGTTGTTTAATAAGCAGTTTCTATTGTTAAGTCTAAACATTCCAGAAAATGCTTACTTAAAAACAGCTTTATTCTATATAACTTCAGTCAGAGTGTCTAAGCAGAGAAATACTTCTGCTTGATTCATATTATAAATAGTTGAGAGATGTCACGATTCTCAAGCTCGGGCAAATCCAAACATGGTCAGAGGTGGAATTGTCATAACAACTAAGAATATTTTAATTCAAAAAGGATATAGGAAGTATTTTCATGATTAGCTGGCAGCTACCCAAGGGAATACTTTTGTTCCCTTAGAACTGCAGTATTAGTATGCACAGGTGTTCATGCCCTGATGTTCTAATTGTCTATACTCAGTTTCACCATTCTCACTCTAAGACAGTCATATTGAAAACTGTTTAGTATAAAAGTCAAATAAATAAATAAATAAAACCTAAACTATTTGTAAATGTACCTATTTATTTGATTACATTATTTGACTTACAGTACCACAGCAGATATCATGACTTTTTGAAAGAAAATGAAGACTTAAATCAGAATCAGTGGCAGACGACAAATAATCTTGTATGAAATTTTGTATGATTAATACTGTGATGCAACCAGCAATTGCAAGTTAGGTCCACAATATACAGTAATCAAAAGACTGGCAAATTATTTCAAATAAATAGCTAAATTAAATTAAAAAAAAAAAAACCAACAGATAATATGATCAGGATTTATTTTTTTTATCAATTCTGTGACTAGCAGGGCAGGCATAAACCGTGGATCCATGCCCCAGAAAGGAAAAAAGGAAAAAAAAAAAAGGGGGAAAGTGTAGAGAGATGAGCCTAAGAATAAAATAGCAGCAATGATTTGAGGAAGAACAAACCAATTTACTAAATAAGATATTGGAATGCAAGATAACACACTATAATACAATATAATACACTGTAATTAGATTTGAAGTTTATAAGTGAAATAAAATGAGAATGTCCAAAAATCGTTGGTATTACTCTAGTGCTGTGACAAGATGGCACCCACAACAGAAATGAGCTACACGATTGAAAGGGAGTAAGGTCAAGTGACCTATCAGCAGCTTTTTATCTTTTGCTCTGAGTGGAAATGGTTAAAGAGCAGCACACAGACCTTGGGAGATGTAGTACTTCTCTTCTTGGACAGGTACCCAGAAGTGGAGCATTAATTTGTTAAGTCCCAGTGCACTACATGATATTATGATGTGGAATACTAATAACAAAAAATCATAAAACCATGACACTTAGAATGATTATGTTAAAAAATATATATCAATGCATAGAAATTAGCTTACTCGTTATCTGACAAGTAAACATTATTTCTCTCTGGAGTTCTGTGTATCCTCAGGCTTTTCGAATTTTCCTTAAAAATTATTATGTCATTGGAGCACACAATAAAATCCAATCTCCATCTTTGGAAATATCTTTATTAAGAACATAAGTGTGCCAGCACACTCAAAAATATATTTGTTCCCTGAATTAGCCTGAATGGTAGGATGTTTTGTTATTTTCACTTGGTAACTATTAGAATAGGTTGATTACTAAGGGTGATTTTATAATATGGGAATAATATAAGTAATAGATATAAAACTCTTCCCCTTCTCGAAGAAAACTTGCTTATTGTGACTAAATAAATTTTCTCTAAGAGATTCAAATGGCTACAGCTATGAGCTAGAATAAACTTCTGGGAAAAATAATATGCACTCAATACGGATTTTGTTTTGAAGAGGTAATTTTTTAAAGTAATGATTCAATAGATTCTTATAGATCTTCATTTGATTTTTTTTAACATTTTTTTTTAAATTAACATTTGAAATAAAAAATTAATAAATTGAAGGTGACAGTTTCCTATAACAACTTCTGAACACTGAAATTTGAACTTTGAATTCTTACAATCCAGATAACAAATTTTAATATAACTTCTTCACAGTTTTTCATTGGAAAAGATCAGTGTCATGATCACTGTGGGCAAAGGCTATTGATTTTTATTATTATTATTATTATTTTTAATACTTCTTGGCTTCAGGGAGCTGATCTCAACTAATATGTTCAAATCCTATTTCTGATTCATGTGATTAGCTCTCCCACAAACTCTGATACCCGATAAGAAATTATTACTATTAAAATACAGATTTTCTATCTTATAAAATGAAAGATAATTTTATAGGATACTATTGACACTCCTTTAATCAGGTGGTAGAATTTCAGAAAGAAATGAGGGTGTCCAGACAGTGACCTCCTTTAACTAGACATCTACTGATGGCTGAATAGATCAACTGATAAAGATTTAATTATTCTCCATTCACATACGAATATCTCTTCAACCACGGTTAAAAAAGCCTTTCAAATCTTTTGTTTAAAGCAAATGTGATTGAACAACTGTAATACAAATTCTAGGAGAGCAAACTTTAAATGTAGTGCACTGGATTCCTTTCAACTAAAGCAGAAGGCTACACCTTATTTTAATTTTTTTTTTTTTGTTAATGCTACTCAGCTTCTATCACATCATATATTTATCTATTGAAATTAATACCTCTTTTGCAACATCGTGAGATTTTACAAGGGCTGATCCAAAAGTAATGCTCCTACTTTATTATGTTGACTTACATCAGAGGCAGATGTTGGTGTTATGGACAAAGAATTATAGAATCATAGAAGCACCGAGGTTGGAAACAACATCCAAGATCATCCAGTCCAACCATCCATATATTGCCAATATTTCCCATTAAATCATGTCCCTCAGTACAACATCTAAACATTTCTTGAATGACTCCAGCATCACTGACTCCATTACCTTCCTGGGCAGGGCATTCCAGCACCTGACCGCTTTCTTGGAGAAGTATTTCCTAATGTCCAACCTGAATCACCCCCAGTACTACTTGAGGCCTTTCCTTCTAGTCCTATTACTACTTAAATGGGAGAAGAGGCTAACCCCCCACGTCACCACAACCTCCCTTCATGTAGCTGTAGAGAGTGATAAGGTTACCCTTGAGCCTCTCTTCTCCAGATTGAACAATCTCACTTCCCTCACACTCGCCTCACAAGATCTGTGCTCCAGACCTCTCACCAATTTTGTTGCCCTTCTCTGTACATGCTCCAGGGCCTCAATGACTTTCTTGTAGTGAGGGGCCCAAAACTGAACAACGTACTCAAAGTATGGCCTCACCAGGGCTGAGTACAGAGGGATGATCAATCACTTCTCTACTAGGACCTTCCCACCAATATTTTGTTACATTTAGTTGCTGCATGACAGATGGTGGCAGCAGCAACAACAACAACAAAAATAATTTTTTTTAACTTTGAAGGTTTTTGTTTTTGTTTTACTTTGAAAAGGCTTGTTGTTGTTGTTGTTGTTGTTTTAACTTTGAGAAGTCCTAAACCATATACTGTTCAGAAGAATTGAGAAAAAAAGATATTTATATCTTCTAATTCCTTTCATATTTCCCTCCCTCTCTCCTCTCTCATTAAAAAACAATGACAAAGAGTGTGAGGATGTAAGAGTTATTAGACTCTGACTATTAAATAAGAATCTTTCTGATTTTTTTGACATGCTGCACTTCTGCTCAGCAAAGTTTAATTATTAAATTGTGTGTTGGTATCTCAGGAGCCTGAGATGCCAAGATTTATTTTTAAAGCTGGAATTCTTTTTGGGTGCGCATCTCTTTTCTATCAATTAATTCAGCTGCAGTGTGTGCCTTGCTTCATGTTATCTGCATTACAATAGCAGTGACGACTTAGCCTGTGTGGGCACCTAGCCAGAGAGACAATAATCTCAGTGTCTCTCTGTGCTTTCACATCCATTTCAATGGACTGTTTCTGTCAGCAGTAAAAGCATTATAAATTGAAGCTATTTCTTTCTCCTGCAGAAAGCCAATGATACAAATATGGAGTCCTGTAATATTTTACAGGAGACTGAGACCATCTGTTGAGATTTGGCTGGATGGCTTTTTGGTCTAAAAGAGTGGAAATGTATCTTGCGACTGTCTATTTGGGTGGTTTCTTTAGCTGTCTTTCCCTTTGTTAATCCTTCAGTAATCACATTCTGTGTCACTGAGCGGTCAGAGCAATTTCCGCTCTCAGGTCAAACCTTAGGGGTTATGCTTTTAGTTTATTTAGTTAATTACTGACTTGCTCAGCTAAAACAAAGTCCTGTTAAGCCTTACCCGAGAGGAAAGAAAAGAGGAGTAGGCATTTATGTTTAAAAAGGTCAAATTTAGGACTCAGATGCCATAAAACTAAATAAAGAGCAACAGAAATGTTAGGAAACATTGAAAGTTAACATTCCCAGGATATTTCCTGATGCAGTTTATTCTGTCTCTGCCAAAAGGTGGAAAGTCAATTCAACAAGCTGCAAATATTTTGCAATATATTTTATACATAAGATTCATACGGTACATGTCTCACCCCACATTTTTATTTTGTATCTCAAAAGTATTGCCACAGTTGGCATGAAATATCATTACACCTACACAAAAATGGAATTGGCACCTTGGTGGTTGTTTTTGTTTGTTTGTTTGTTTGTTTGTTTGTTTTTGTTTTCTAAAGAAAACTTGACTAAAGGATTAGTAACTGAATGGAGAATTGCTTTTTACTGGCTTACTGACTTCATTGTATGATCATTATAGCCTCTTTCAACTTTACATCTCGTGATTTTTCATCCTGCTGTTGTTTAAAATATCCCAGCAACTGTAGTGGTATGACTTCAGAGAGGTCTGTGAAACAAAACATATTCTTAAATCCTTTGATAATTTTATTTTTAAAAGAGGAATGTAGAAGGGAAGGGGGAGGGAGTGGAAAGTAAAAGGAGAAGGAAAGGGAAAGGGAAAGGGAAATGGAAATGGAAATGCAAAGGGAGAAAAAAGAAGAAAAATCTTCTTGTGTAAGAAATTTGATCCTCCAAACACCTGACACAGTCATTCCAAATGCCAAGTGCTGACGAAGAACAAATATTTCTTGCTTTTATTTTTTGGTACATAGGTAGATTCAAATTATCTTGTACTAATTTACTCAGTAGTACTCATCGGTCAGTAAGGAATACGGTAGTGTGGTAACAAGGGTTGACAACAGTATATTTATTCCACTCAAAAGCATAAGTATTATTTACTGTATTGTCATGGTTCTATGTTTTTTTTTTTTATTTTTGGGTTTCAGTATTCCACATCAGAACATCATGTAGTGTACGGGGTATTAAACTGTCACTGCCCCAGTTCCAGGTACCTATCCCTGTACATTACAGCAGTCACTGGATCTGGCCCTTCCAGGTGGGGGGGCGCTCTCTTGCTGCATTGTAGTGGGTGCTGGAGGTGCTTTCCTAGCCGTTCCAAGCTTTTCAGGTTTGACTCAATCCCAGGAACTCTCATCTTGTCTGATTTATTCATCTCAATTTCAATTAAATTGTATATATTGTGTTATCTTGTATTCCGATATTATAGTAAAATAAGTTTTCCTCCATAGATTGTTGCCACTGCTCTTTTCCTCCCTTCCTTCTTTCCCATTTTTTGTGGGACTGGGGTGGGGGGGGGAGGGCAGAGGCCTGTCGCCCCTGTCACGGACATAGATTGATCTGGTCAACTCCGTGACATGTATAATATAGTAGCCTTCAGAAAAGGGCTTAGGAAGAATAATAATAAAAAAATATTTCCATCTCTGAAATGTGACATTGTCAAAGTCTGGGCTATTTCATCTTTATTACTTGGGACTCATTCAAAAATTTAAACCTAACTGTAAAGCTGTATGGTGGTGTAATATGCATCAAAAATAATTTTTGTCTTTCTGGACTAAATTCCTAGGAATTGAAGGAAAATTACTTAGATGCATTCACTGCATTGGATTCCTTCATCCATTCTTTCTGTGATTGGTGGGAATGTTGAATAGTCAGACCTTAACCCCTGTTAAGAAGGAACAGCCTTTGCAATCATATATAAGGTGAGCGTTTCAAAAATAGAATCAGTGTACTTATATACATATGTTATTATAGTATTATATTGTACATATATATGTACACATACTATATTATTATAATTCTGTAATTTCCAGACATTGCACTTCATATAAATTCTGTAGGAGACTTCTTATCACTCACCAATGTTCTTCCCTTGATCACAACACTAATAGGTCATAAATGTAGAAATGCATTAAATGGAATGAATCCAATTTCACTTATTTCTGTTAATTTCTCACTCTATGGTCTACTCAGAGGGAAGAGCTAATATGAAGCTAGTAGCTTGGTTGCCAAATTCTAATCTATCTTCAGCCTACAATATTGTTTTGTTTTAATACATACATGCATATATTTAATATGAGCATTGGAAACATTTAAAAGCATATGTTTGTAGTATTTCAGATAATTATGTAAAGTAAGTAAGTATTAAAGAATGTGATAAATCTGTCCTGCGCCTGTATATACCATGCCAGTATGTACTATGGGATTGATCCTGGCTTCATGGGCCAATCAATTCAAAGGTGGCACATTCAGCCCTTAGGTAGGCCTGAGACACCCCTAAATAACGATTTTGGCATTAATTTTTGACGCTGCAGTTTGGTGTATGTTTTGTTTTGTTTTACTTATACTAGATTGATGAATGTGAGCTTAGTACAGTCTTGCGCTGGATGTTATAAAGTGTTTACACCAGACATATGAATGTTATGGAGTGATTGATTTTAGCACAGTGTTATGCTTACAGTGATACTTGGGCCAAAATATTAATTACTTTTGTCTAGAGATAGTTGTTCCATTCCAGGGAGGTAAATAAAGACAAAGATATGAGAAAGGATCAATGTCAATTGGAAGACTGGAAACTAAGACCCTGGAAAGAAAAAGAGACAACAATTCAAACATATGTGCAATTACAAAACTGTCTTCATTGAGTAGCTATTTTTCTCAGACAGAATTTTCAACACATTATTTTTACATTCATCATGATATTTGTACAGCATTTCAAACTACCATGTGGAATGTGTTTACAGAAGATTTAACTTTCAACTCAGAACTAGAGCCAGTTTTATGAAAAATCTGGGGATTAGAAATAAAAAATAGATACCTATCTTTTTAGGTAATTTTTCATGTTTATATTATTTTACTGAAACTTTTGAAGATAAATCACTAATTCCAAAGACTTCCTTCAGATCAGACTGAACCAGTTTTACAAAAACAGCCAAATATCCCAACATCACTGATAACTTCTAACACTGTGTTCATAGACATTTAATATGTTCCACTCTATAATACAAATTTCAGTATATAATAGACCTATTGTTGTGAGTACAGTTGTCACCTGTTTCAGCTTTTTAAGGTTTTTCGTTTGTTTGTTTCTTTCTTTTTTTTCTGTGTATGTAAAGATATGGAGGTACATATGTAATACATACATAATGTCTTTTCAGGAAAAGTTCCAGTTCTACTTAAATTCCAGAGTTATCATGCATGGATATGTGTAGCAAAGTCCTCCTTTGAATTTATGAACTCAGAAATCCCTAGAATTAAATCTTCAGTAGGTGTAGTGCAAGATAGATACATTAAATGTAGTGAAGTAGCAGAATTTACATAGGCTGAGGATGTGTCCCTTCAATATTTAATCCAGATTCCCACATGATTTTAATCGCTCTCTATGTTCAGCTTTTTATCTATCTGACAATTACAGTGTGAAGATTATCAAATATTTAATTAAATTGTGGAGTGACAGCTGTATTTTATTTCACAACATTCCTAAATGGTTTAAATCAATATGTTCGATATTAAAATTTTAAACATGAACACGATGAATTTTTTGTCCCATAACTGTTTGCATCATTCTGTGAAAGTAAGTACATTATATCACTTTCAAATCCAATTTTATTTTGAATAAAAGACCAAGGCAAATATTTCCTTTGTAAATTATTGTTATTTCTTCCCAGTTGCTACTTTGTTTTTATTTTTATTTTTATTCATTTTTATTTTTATTTTTATTTTTATTTTATTTATTTTAATTTTAGTTTTTGTTTTTCAAATGTTTATGTGGTATTCAGAAAAAAATCACAGTCAAATTCCATCTTTTCTGAGAGTTTTCAAATCCGCTTTTGGACGTAAGTGATGTGTCTAGATATTTCTACCTTTAATGAAAATTATTTTTTTCAGTAGACAGTTTTCACTGAATCAAGTTTTGCCTT
The DNA here is from genome assembly GCF_951394365.1 of Tetrao urogallus. Classification (NCBI taxonomy): domain Eukaryota; kingdom Metazoa; phylum Chordata; class Aves; order Galliformes; family Phasianidae; genus Tetrao; species Tetrao urogallus. The sequence continues at coordinate 45,291,617 of NC_136813.1, read as the reverse complement.
TCCCATAAAATATTTCAGTCTGTTTTAACTAATATAATATAAACCAAAATTTTCATTTGCATATATAAAGTGATTTGGTGTCATATACATTTGTAATTGCTTAATTGGTCTTCAGAACGACCTGGAAGAATCTATACTCATTCTTCCAACAAAATTCTGGAGACAGAGCTAATACTAAATGAAAAAGAGATCCACTAAAATTTCATTTAACAACTTACTTCATAATCGGAATGTTATTCTACTTATATACATAATTGCTCAATATGGTGTTTCAGTATTATCACAGACTCTCACTGCACACACTGAATACTTTTCTCTGTATAGTATGCTCATTTATCTATGGCAATATAAAAATAAATTTATCCTGATGGGTATTTTATATATATGTACGTATGTATACATATATATATTTATTTCTTACAAAAATTAAAGCTTTGAGAATTGCTATTAAAGGGAAAAAAATTAATTGCAAAGAATCTTAAATCAAATTTAACAGCTAAGCTTTTGTACACAGTTTGGAATTCCAGGATCAAGTCTGATCAGATTATATATATATATTAAAAAAAAAACAAAAACAAAAACAAAAAAACACCAACCACCAACCACAAACATTATCTTTCTATCTGTTAAGGAATAATTTTTTTAAACTGAAGATATTAATAATGACAAGTCTGAACATATGTGCAGCTAAGTTTATCTGCCTACAATCTCTAAGCTATGTATGTTAAGTTCACTGTTTATACATTCTAATGTTCTTTCTTGTATACTTTTCACATTTCATTGTTTTGAAAATGAGATGTAGTTTTCACATAGCTTTCACTTATATGTTCAAACTGTATTTTTATTTTTTTTGTTCCTTTGGCTCTGTAAAAAGTTTAGCAAGCAAAGTGGCTATTTATATAAGTCTTTTATTGTTGTTGTTTGATTGTTTGTTTTGCTTTGTTTTGTTTCCTTGCTGGTTTGTTTGTTTATCACTGTGATTTTCCATGACCACTTTAAACGATTTTTATTTTTTTTTTGTCAGTCAGAAAAGTATCCTTTTTTGGAAGCATGTATTTCTAGATTTCCTTTTCAAAATAGTTTAAGTATCTATTCCAATTTAAACTAGTTTAAGTATCTATTCCAATTTAAACTTTTCATTAACAATAATTTCTCACCAGTAATGGCTAATAAGCAAACTTCTGTAACTCATCTGGCATGTTGTCTACTGAAGAGCCCCTCCTGGAAAAGGGAGTAATGAAAAATACAATATCTTAATACTTATTTATTATTAATTTATTAATTTATGGGGAAAAAAAAAAAGAGAAAATCTTTCTCATTTGGGGTACAGTGGCTGTTATTTCACTAGGCAATTATTGAAATAAACAATCCAGGAAAACTTGTCTGTTTATCTCGCACTTTGTGGAATAAAGCTTACAGAAATGCTTATGTAGTTCTTCTTCTCTTCCACACACGTACCCAGAACTGGAGCATTAACACTTTCACTCCCAGTGCACTACATGATGTTATTATGCGGAATACCGATAACCAAAAATCATAAAATCATGACAGTATCATCAGTATCTGAGATACTGATTTTTTTTTTTTCAATTTTGTTTTGATTTTGTGGTAACATTTAATTAGTATTTTTCTTTTAATTGATTTTCACTGAGCGAAGCAGAATACCAAAGCATGGATTTGTCTAATAAGATGATTCTATGCAGACCAGGAAAAACTTTTAAGGAAAAATTTCTTTTTTATGGGAGTGGTCATAATATGGTAGGTTTCTAGAGAAGTGATTGATGACCTGTGACTGACTGTGTTCAAGAAATGCTTGAACAATGCCTTCAGTAATATGCTTTAAAGTTTAGTTAGCCCTGAAGAAGTCAGGAAGATGTACTAAGTAATCTTTGAAGGTCCTTTCCATCTCATCTCCCTTCCTCCTCCTCTCCCTTTCTTTTCTATTCTAAATATCCTACCATTCTAGTAGTAGTTTTTCTGCATTCATTATGCCAACCTCATTCACAGTCTAACCTAAAAATACATTTCCGTGTGTCATTTCTTAATAGTGATATAATTACTTCAAAGTATATTCATAGCACAGGAGACCTAACCACGATTCATCTTCTGCCTGCAAACCAGGTGTCTATGAGGGCAAGCACTTGATTAGAGTGATGGTGTTACAGTCAAACTTTCTGATCAGCAAGAGGAAATCTAATTCCCCAATGTCAGCTATAAACAGTGCACCACAAATCAGAGTTACAGGAGCTTTGAAAAACAAAATCAGAAATAATTGCAGAAAAAGTCTTTCTGTCAGACAATCTCAGGAATTGATGAGCTTTGTTAGCATCTTAGCAGACTAACTGGATTTAGTGCAGCAAAAACAGTTTTTCAGGTAACCAGAGAGAGGAAGATAAAGGTTTTTCTGGGGAGAAAACAGTAACATTGTTTTTGTGGTTAGTACTAACTTTAACGTGGTTAATACTAAAGCATGATCTCACTGTGCACTCAGCTCTTTTAATGTGCTAAAGCATGACTTAACAGTTGATTAAAAGACAAAAATGAAAATAAGGCTTTTTCTTTCTTGTCTTTTTGGTTCTTTAAATATAAACAAGATAGAAATAATAACAAATAATTCATGAGTCACCAATTAATTATTCAGCACAAAAGAGAGAATGTTTGTAAAGACTTTTATGATTTGAAAGCTTATAGAACAGTAGCTTATTGTATGCCTTTCATGATTAGGTTTCTCTTTCATACAATAACCAGTTTCAAAATCTGTGTGTAAATGTGTGTGCGCTATTTTTTATTTGTATCAAACTGCTCTATCCCTTAAAAAACTTCTGTGTATTTCAAGTGTACTCCCGAGTGCTTCACGAGAGATTATTATTCGTATAACTAATCTGACATTACTTATTCATTCTGATAAGTTACTTCAAATTACACTCCAAAACAATATGAGATTCAGTGACTAAAAGAATGCCTATTGGTAAATAAAACACATTTCCTGGAGTTAGCAGAGTTTATAACATTTTCTGGTAGTGATGCAATTTGTTGTTGATAACAACTCAGTTCCCTGATTCAGTCCTGTGTTCCACACAACTGAGCATACACAATGCAATCTCTTAGGTCTAAGGAGATATAACATAGAATCCAGAGATGGTCTAGAACCAACTGTTAAGTGGTTTGGATATTTTTATCTGGAAAGATCTACACTGAACAGTGGGAACAAGTTCTTCTGCCTTACTAGGGAGATAATTTTAGGACTGTAGATACAAATCTCTCTTTTAAGAGAACTGAGGAGGCTGTGAACAGATATGATTGTGGGGAGGTATTTTTGCTCCCGATGAGAACTCCTGATTAGGGCTAACAGTCTTTTTAATTCAGAACACAGTATGCAATGCAGAGAACTTTGCATCTAGAAAGGCAAAATGAAGGAAATCAGGAGAGGGGAAAAAAAAAAAAAAAGACCATTTCTGAATGAAAAGCAGAAGTTTTGAAAAAACTAAATTCAAGATTTGAAACAGAAAATTTGAGTCAAAATGATCTCACAGTGCTCTGAGAAGTTTCAGGCTTGTTTAATATATACATGTTGCATAATTTACAAAGGAAACCTCCAAACTGATCCCATAATGCTGTATAATTCTTTTAACAAAGTAATCCAAACAGAAGTAAATTAATTTGGTCCTCAGTTTATTTGAATTTATGTAGACCTTTGACTGTCAATGTAATTGATTTGTACCTGCTCTTAGTTAAAAAAGAAGAAAAAAAAAAAATATATATATATATATATGTATACATCCGGTTTTAGTTGAGTAATGTGAATCCATCTAGGTGGTAAAACATATATCTGATTAAATCCCAGCAAATGAATTCCATTCAAAATCATCATGCTGTTGTCTCTGGAAACAACTCAAACATTTTTAATTTTCATTGCCATGTTTCCTCCAGAGAGGCATCTCTATTTTTGAATTTATGTATACTTATTGAGTCACAACAAGTTCTGACTACCTTCTATTAACTATCCAACCTATTGCACAGAAACAATCAGTTTGCTATATTCTGTACTCCCTCACAGAAGCATAAGTATGTGGAAACCTCATCAGCTTTTTTACTCTCCTCTTCACATGCTCAGGAAAGTCAGTATCTTTCTTGTAGTAAGAATGTCAGTTCTTGTAGTGAAATGTAGTGATTTTTCTCTATTGTTCCACTTTAGGACACTACATCAGAACACATTAAGTATATCCCTTTTCATCCTCATCAAAGCTATGTAAACATTGAAATCTCATTAAAATTCAGGAAAAAAATCAGAAGCTTATTTAATTATTTTTATTATTTTTTAAAGCATTCATTTAAACACATGGAATGTACTTACTTCATGTTAATTTCCCCTAAACACAAAGTCTGATCTATTAAAATCTAAATCTGGATTAAGGCATACTGAAGTAAAATTTCATATTTTACTATGAAAAGTAATCTAGCATAAGTTACCCTGCCAAATTTACAGAACACAGAGATACAAGTAGATCTGGATTCTATGGGTAACAGTATTCAAAAATCAAATTCCCATAACACAGAAGCACAGAGTACAGAAAAATAAGTTTTTTTCTTATGATATTCCCAACTGCCTTTCTCTTATATGACAACAGCTATTCAGTGCACTTTCAAATTGTCTTAGCTAATCAAAGACATCTCTGATCAGTGGGATCAAATACACAAAAACTACAAAGGACCAAGAAGCAAATCAACCAACACGTCAGCAGAAATCACTGTGCCTTTGTGACCTCTAACAAAGCAGTCTCTGTAGCAAGATTGTTTTAATCATGAAACTGTTTAAACATCTGAAGTGGAAATATGAGGCATCCAAGGACTGTATGCAAGCTGGAAGGGTGGAAGAGAATAGGTAAATGAGGAAATAAAAAGAAAAAAAAAAAAAAAAAAGCAAAAATAAAGCAAAGAAAAAGCATTCTCTAGTAAGTAGTTTTCTTTTATTTTCTTTTCTTTTTTTTTTTTTTTTTTTTTTTTTTGTTCAACCCTTTGATATTTGACCATCTCAATATTTCTTTCATTTTCTTAAACTTTAGCACTGAAGTCAAGGTTTTGAACATTCATTAAATAAGAACTCAGTTGTATATTATTTATTACAACCATCAAAACCTTTCATAATTTTTTTGAAAATAGTGGTGAAAGAGAAAATTATTTACGTTACTCAATATAGATTAACGTTCTGTTAATCTGATTAGATTTCCTTCCTGTTCTTTTTAGAGTGCATTATTGTTGAATAATTCTACTACCAAGTGTTTTTGTCAAGGCAGTCTAAAAGCTGCTTTTCTAACACAATGAGAATAACTTTGATCTGTAATTTCATAACTATTACTTTTTAACTAAAGAAAATATGAGTCATCTTGTGGATTTGGAAAAATAAAATTATCTGATCGCTACAACATTTGATAGCCTGAATTATCTGTAATCCAAGTGAATGACATGATGGCCCTGCTTCAAGTCTTTCTGGAATCAGAAGAAAAACTCTTTTTTTTTTCTGAACATATTGCAGCTTGTCAGACACATAAATAAAATAGTAAATCAGCAATTAATCTCATTTTTTCCTTAGAGAAATAATAAAGCGATACAATAAACGATCACACAAGACCTGAAGAATTTACATTAACCAAGGTGTTGGCTACATGTTTAATAAGTATTAACTTAAAACCAATGGATTTATACTCTGCAGTACGTTTTTTATAACATACATTGCATTACCTTTGCATTTGTAAAAGGTAAATAGATATAGCAGATACGGTTTTTGTTTTTCATTTCATAAAAAGTACAAGCTGCAAAAGCAAGAACAAGACAAACTGGTTGGTTTTTTTTTGCTCCAATATAGTTTATGAACACAGGTGTATGACTACAATAACTTCTTCACGTATTTGTAATAACTATGAAGTATCTATAACAGTCTGCATGAAACATAGCAAGACTGACCAAATAAATCTCTGAAGGAATGGGATTAGTTGTGACATAAAACATAATCAAATTAAGTAAATACAAAGAGTACTTTCAATTTGCCAGAGAGGAAAATTACATTTTGATTAATCACTTTTTCCTTAAGAATATATTTTCTTCTACTGCTGAAATATTTTTTTTCTTGCAGTCAGCTTGGTCTACTACATTATTTGTCAGTCATAGGAGGAGATTAGCATTAAAGAGGAGCTAAAAGTCTTTTTTGTTGTTGTTTTTGTTGTTTTTTGTTTTTTTTTTAGTTTCTTAGTTTATATGTGAAGGAATGTAGAGGTGCAGTGCTTCAGCTGATATTTAACTTCCTTATTCATTTATCCTATCAGTGCCACAGTATATCACAAATTCTACACAAGAATCCAGGCACTTTTTCAAGTCTGTTTTCCAGGCTGTGATCAAGGTATCACCACTGAGAAAGACTGAGCAAACAGTAAGCACCAATATGAGGTTAACTCAAGTCCAGATACGAATACATGGTATGTAATAAAGAGAAATAGAGAGTAGAGGCAGCAGACAAAAGCTTTTATTGCAACACATAACCTTGCAAAAAAGAAGACAAAATTACTATGCCACTGTTATATCCATAAATATCAGAGGTCTTGTGAGCAGCCTGAAGAGAGCCTGCTAGGTCATGCCTTCAAGCATATTAAGGTGTTCACAGTTTGTGAACACAGTACCAGCTCCATGGCATACAGAACCCCACATAATTTAGGAATGACCTTCATCTTTACTTGGAAGCTTGTAGGTCAGGTAGACAAAGCCAGAATAGTGAAATTTATTGTGTCTCACAGTAAGTTTATAGAGCATGTCCTTTCTCGGCGCCATATTTACTATGATAGTAAGGAATAATTTTCAGTATTTAAGACTAGACAGGTTAGCCTCAAACAAAATTTTAAAGTATTTAATGAAGAAGCATTTTGATGTAGCTTCCTACTACATTTTGATAACACCAAAACAAATTGAAATTCTTGTTAAAATTTTCAAAGAAAGCATGAGTTGATTTGGTTGAGAGGTAAAACAATAAAGCTGAATGTGAATAATGCATGACTTATGAAATCTCAGTAGCATACCATTTTCACTGTTAGTGAAACTTTAAAATATGATTTGCTTTCTCTCTTCCTATTCTCTGCTGCAGTTCTTAGAACTGCTCTTGCTCTTAATATATTCTGGAAAGTCTAGAACAAATCTTCTCATTTCAAGTGGAAGTAGTATGAATAAGGGAAGCACTGGTACTTGACCATAGCTACAAAGAAACCAACCAAACAAAAAAACTAAAAGACAGCAAGACAAAACCTTGCAAGGGAGAAAAAAAAAAAAAAAAAAAAAAAAAGTATTTAAACAATTAACATCATTTTTAACTTTAGACAATGAGAAAAGATCCGCAATGGAACAAAGGCTGCAAAGGAAAAAAGAAAAAAAAAAAAAACAATGAAGAAATACAAAAAAATCCCACAAGGTTATTTCTCCTGTGATTCATTAACATCTGAAAATGTTATCTTTGCTTAAATGTAATAGCTTTTTTTTTTTTTTTTTTTTTTTTTTAAAGTAGTGCTTAATATTTAATGTGAAAAAATTGCATATTTTTTTAAATCAATCTTTTCTTCTCCTAGGTTAATTTGGAATGTGTATTCCTTTCATTCTAAGTCAATGACAAACAAAATCTATTTGAAAGGGCTATTAAGAGGTCATGGAAGCAATATTGTGCAGAAAGAGAATTAAGAGGAGTGGAACCATTAAGCTGCTGCACCTCCAGAGGCAGACAAAACTTTGAAAATCACCTTGAAACTCAATAACAAAGAAAGGAGAGTAGATGAGAACTTCTGTCATATCAAACTTCTGTCTATTCTTCTACAGCACATGCACTATTATTCCATAACTATTGACTACAACACACAGTATATTTTCACACATAGAATTGAGTGATTTTAGTATTTTTATTGAGGCCTTTAGAACTCATACTGTTAATCTTCACCTCAAAAAAATGCATAATTACACTACTATTTGTGTAAAAAGAAGGGCTTTAAGGAGTATTGCTTGGAGTGATGATGTGCAGCACAGTCTGGGGTGCTATGTTACTGGATTATCTGCTAAGATTTCTGTCATCTCCTTGATGTAAATTGGTTCATATGTTCTTTAATCTCTGGAAATCTATTTGAATTTTCACATCCTACCCTTAATTCTACCTGAGATTCACATTTATGTTACTAAAGTAGAGTAAGCCATCAGAGGTCATCTTCATCCTTCAGAATAGGTTCATTCTGTCCTCTAATCTTTCTGTTGTCCACACTGGGAGACCTCAAGTACCACAGCTTTTTGACTGACACGACTTTAGGATTGTTTGTGGAGAAAGGGAGTACTTATGTTAGCAATATGAAAGAAAAAGAGGTAGAAAATAATGTCACGTTTAGAAGTTGACCCAGATGCAAAAATTAACCTGGAGGTTTGAAGGTTTCCCAAGTCTCATACTAAAACGTGCCTCAATGAAACAGAATATAGGTAAATAAAAGATCAGTAAATTGAAACTTTATGGAAACAAACAAAACAAAACAAAAATTCTAATCAGGGAATTTAAATGTGTATTAGTAAGGACTTATTTCTTTTAATCAAAGTACAATTTATAAATCAGATTCCTTTATATGTAGTGTGAATTCATGAACATAGAGCATCATTTTCACTAGCTGTAGTTGCTTTGAAGGAAAATTTTCAGTCTATTGCAGTTTAATTACATGTTAATTTGAAGAAGCAATGTTCTGCTATGGCCTGCAATTAGACATTTCTACAGCAGTTGACTGTAACTGTGAGTTAAAATTATTGTATTATTATATGTACAAAATTATGTCTTTTGTTGGATTACACTGCCACCTGGTGGTTAATTAGACGACATGTAACACTACGATTAAAATTTCACCATCAAAAGGAGTTACAAATACATTCACAGTCAATTTTATAATATAAAGAAATTATTTTTAAATGATTTAGGAAAATAATCTCTATCTGTCATTTAAAACAAACAGTAGCACTTTTGTGGGGTGAAAATACGATGTCTTGATAACTGATAGAACTTCAATATATTTCTTAATTATTTTAGATTATATAACAAAGTATTATTATTTGTGCTTGGCAAATTTAGATCAGAAGATTATGTACACAGAGAAAATCTTCACAATAATAAGGAGAATTATTTCTGGCTCTTTACTGAAATTCAAGTTTGGGTGGTGTAAGGAGAGTGTGAAAAAGAAGTAACGATGGGAAAGGAAAAGAAAGAGAAATGGAGAAAGATTAATTACTATATGTTTAGTTCATCTCTAAAACTTCATTTATTCTGGATGAGTTGGTTGCACAGTACATCAATTAAGGTCTTTAAACTAGGTAAGACGGGGGAAGGGGACAAAATGAGGACTGCTGAGGTTGTGCATGTAGTTTGAGGTTCAAAAGAGAACTTGATGGGTGACGAGGGTGGAGTTCAAAGGGATGGAGTGTGGCAGGGGAATGCTGCCTCCCTGAAGTGTCTATACACTAATGCGCGCAGTATGGGAAATAAACAGGAAAAGCTGGAGATCTGCGTGCGGTTGCACAGCTACGATCTAATTGCAGTCACAGAGACGTGGTGGGACAGCTGGCATGACTGGAATGTTGTCATGGAGGGCTATGTGCTTTTTAGGAAAGATTGGCCGGCCAGGCGGGGTGGTGGAGTTGCTCTTTATGTAAGAGAGCAGCTAGAATGTATTGAACTCCATCTGGGGGAGAGTGGTGTAGCAGTGGAGAGCTTGTGGGTGAGAATCAAGGGGAGGGCTGGTATGGCTGACACTGTTGTGGGTGTGTGCTACAGGCCCCCTGATCAGGAAGAGGAGGTTGATGAGGCCTTCCACAAGCCACTGGAGGTAGTGTCACGATCCCAGGTGCTGGTGCTTATGGGGGACTTCAATTATCCAGATATTTGCTGGAAAAGCAATGTGGCCAGGCATGCGCAGTCCAGACGGTTCCTGCAATGTGTTGAAGACAACTTCCTGATGCAGGTGGTTGAGGAATCGACGAGGGGAGGAGTATTGCTAGACCTTATTCTCACTAATAAAGAAGGGCTTGTCAGGGAAGTAAAGGTTGGGGGCAGCTTGGGTTGTAGTGACCACGAGATGGTGGAGTTCAAGATCCTGAGTGGAAGAAGTAAAGCAAAAAGTAGGATTGCTACCCTGGACTTTAGGAGAGCCAACTTCGATCTCTTCCGGGACCTACTTGGAGCTATCCCGTGGGCTAGGGTGTTGGAAGGCAAGGGGGCCTGTGAGAGCTGGTTGGCATTTAAACAGCTCTTCTTCCAAGCTCAGGATCGGTGCGTCCTGTGAGGAAGAAATCGGGGAAGGGTGGCAGGAGACCTGTGTGGATGAGCAAGGAGCTCGTGCACAAACTCAAAGGAAAGAAGAAGGCCCATGAAATGTGGAAAAAGGGTCTGACCACTTGGGAAGAATACAGGAATGTTGTCAGGGCCTGCAGGGATGTGCGATGAGGAAGGCTAAAGCCCGCCTGGAATTAAATGTGGGGAAGGGGATAAAGGATAATAAGAAAGGTTTTTTTAAGTATGTTAACAGTAAAAGGAAGACTAGGGAGAATGTGGCTCCCCTGCTAAGTGACGGGGGTGTTCTGGTAACGGGGGATGCTGAGAAGGCGGAGATACTGAATGCCTTCTTTGCTTCTGTCTTCAGTGAAAAAGCTCCCCCTCGGGAATCTGAGACCCTGGAGGTTAGTGAGAGGATCTGGGGAATGGAAGACCTCCCTTCTGTCAGGGAAGAGGTGGTCCAGGAGCGCCTAGGCAACACCAATGTTCACAAATCCATGGGACCCGATGGGATGCATCCACGGGTGCTGAGGGAGCTGGCAGAGGTGATTGCTGAACCACTTTCTGTCATCTTTGAGAGGTCTTGGAGGACGGGGGAGGTGCCTGAAGACTGGAGGATAGCCAATGTCACCTTGGTCTTCAAAAAGGGCAAGAAGGAAGATCCAGGCAATTATAGGCCAGTCAGCCTCACCTCTGTCCCTGGACAGGTGATGGAACAGCTTGTGCTGGATGTCATCTCCAGACAACTGGAAGAAGAGGAGGTTATCAGGAGTAGTCAGCATGGGTTCAGCAGGGGGAGGTCGTGCTTGACCAACCTGGTAGCCTTCTATGATGTTGTCTCTGGCTGGATGGATGGGGGGAGAGCAGTTGGGAGAATTGGCTGACACACCAGAAGGCTGTGCTGCCATTCAGCAAGACATGGACAGGCTGGAGAGCTGGGCAGAAAAAAAACGGATGAGGTTTAACAGAAGCAAGTATAGAGTCTTGCATCTGGGGAGGAATAATTGCATGCACCGGTTCAGGTTGGGGGATGACCTGCTGGAGGGGAGCTCTGCGGAAAGGGACCTGGGTGTCCTGGTGGATGACACGTTGGCCATGAGCCAGCAGTGTGCCCTTGTGGCCAAGAGGGCCAATGGCATTCTGGGATGCATTAAAAAGAGCGTGGCCAGCAGGTTGAGAGAGGTGATCCTCCCCCTCTACTCTGCCCTGGTAAGGCCTCATCTGGAGTACTGCGTCCAGTTCTGGGCTCCCCAGTACAAAAAAGACAAGGATCTCTTGGAAAGAGTCCAGCGGAGGGCCAGAAAAATGGTGAAGGGCCTGGAGCATCTCTCCTATGAGGAAAGGCTGAATGAACTGGGTCTGTTTAGTCCTGAGAAAAGAAGGCTGAGAGGAGACCTGATCTAGGTCTATAAATATCTAAGGTGTGGGGGGCAGAGTGGCGAGGCCGGACTCTTTTCAGTGGTGAATGGAGACAGGACAAGGGGAAACGGCCGGAAACTGCAGCACAGGAAGTTCTGCACAAATGTGCACAAGAACTTCTTTACAGTGATGTGACGGAGCACTGGAACAGGCTGCCCAGGGAGGTGGTGGAGTCTCATTCTCTGGAGATGTTCAAGACCTGCCTGGACACCTACCTGTGCAACCTGGTGTAGGGAACCTGCTCTGGCAGGGGGGTTGGACACGAAGATCTCTGGAGGTCCCTTCCAACCCCTACAATTCTGTGATTCTGTAATATTGCAGCTATTGAAAATTATATTCGCTAATATTTTCAGATCTCAAGATTTATTATCCTTAAATAGTAAAGCAATATTTGTTTGTTCAAATAAAATGTCGTGTAAGAAATGCAAACTTGTAATGCTACAAAGAACATCATGCCCACTGGAAAATCAGCAGTACATATTTTCTTTTTCTTTTGATCCACTAGTTTTGCTGTCTACTAACTCCTTTCGCTTCATCATAAATATTCACTGCAGCCATTTGGAACTCACAAAAGACACACAACCTAACATCCAACAGAGACACTGGACAAAAAGCATTAGTCAGTTTTTCAATTTTTTTAATTTACTTTTTTTTTTCTTTTTTTCTATTTTTTTACACTCATTCTTGAGGTATTTGAAGATATAGGTAGTTCCAAAAGTAATGCCTCCTATTTATTTGCATGGAAACTATATTAGATACAGAGAGCATAAAATTTGATATAATTTGCTATTCTGTACAAAAAAAAATTTCATATCGATTTGCTGTTTGATACTGCAAATTCTTAACTACAAAACACTGTTTTTCAACACAGTCACCACCATTAACGATGCATTTTCACTTGCGGAACAAGCGTGTTCACTCTGTGCTCATAAAAATCTGCAGCAGCAGAGGTGAACAACTTTCACAGCTGCTATGCTTTCAGAGCAGCTTTCTCAGTAGTAATAATTAGTCTATGGCCTGAGTGCTACTGGCTATTTCTACAGTATCTTTGACTAATTTTATTTTAAGGAAATCCTACCTTAACCTAATTTTGATGAATGAAAATCTCAACGAGAAGCCAATATTGTTGTGGATGCCCATTCCTGGAGGCATTCAACACTAAGTTGTGGTGCAATGTGCAGCCTTATCTAGTGGATAGCAACACTGATCATGGCAGGGACACTGGAACTAAAGTATCTTTAAGGTCCCTTCCAACCTAAGCAGTTCTGCTTCTATGATTCTATATTGGCTTATATTTATAGTTGGGAAAAACAGCATCATCTCACTTTTAGTAACATGACTCCTTTCATTCTCCAGAGATGTGATCTCCAGTTCTGAATACTTTGTAAATGAAGTAAACACATACTCAAGTCCATACTGCTTTATTCACTATCTTACTTACAGGAAGATCTCTGTAAATTTGCATTTCTGAGGTTAAAAGAGATCATAAATTCTAAAAACCCCAGTGAATTATTTGTACTTCTTCTGGTGTTTTAAATATATTTATTCATTATATGTATAATATGTATTTGTGAACAGGTAAAACTTGACTTATAATTTCACAGAATAAGCAATGTATTTGTGAAGGAAAGAAAACACTATTGATTAGCCATTATCTGTACAGAATACTTTAGTATGATGATTAAAATACTTAAAAAATAGGCCAAGAGTTCTATATTATAATAAACTTCTTGCACAATACAAAATTAGAATGCTTTGCATGAAATACAAGAGTAAAATACAGAGTTCATTATGCTTAACCCAAAATTTAATTTCAAGAGTCTGCATCTCCATCTAGACTAACAGATTAAGTGTGGGAGTTGAAGGGACATGGCCAACCTCTTTTCAATGGTCTGTGGGACAGAACAAGGGAAAATGGCCATAAACTGGAGCACAGGAAGTTCCACACCAATATGCAAAAGAATTTCTTATTGGTGAGGGTGACAGAGCACTGGAACAGGATGCCCAGGGAGGTTGTGGATTCTCTTTCTCTGGAGATATTCAAGACCTGCCTGGACCTATCTGTGCAGACTGCTGTAGGGAGGCTGCTTTGCAGGGAATTGGATTTGATGATCTCTGGAGGTCCCTTTCAACTGCTACAATTCTGTGTTTCTGTGATTCTGTGATTAAGCGTGCCTGTGATGATTCTTCTAGCCCTGAGTCTGAATAGAAAGTGGCCATCTCTTTTTTGGAAACAATGTTTTGTCCATGCTCACTCCTTACTTGAACTCAGCTTGCCTTTGGAAAAGTACAAGTTTCCCTGAAGCAATTCCAGGAATTGTGAATCTTTTTAAGTGAAGAAGTGATAAATTATTTGTACCTAGAAAAGTACTGTTGCACTATTGAATTTACTGAAATCAACGTAGATAGTTCCAACTCAGATCTTTCAAAAATTCCTCCAACTTAAGACCAGAACTTCTCACGATACCATAACACATAACACACTCCAAGACCTGTAAGTACCAAATAACCTTTTGTAAATGAGGCTTAATCATGTGTGAACTACAGCCTGATTAACTCAACTCATATGAGAAATCCAAAAGGTCACTACAAATTTTTTTTTTTTTTTTCTTTTGAAGATCTTTTACGGAAAATTGTGACCCAGAACCACGACAAAGCTTAAATGCTCCAAAGTAGCCTCCAGCTACAATGTAGTTTTCAAAATACTTGCCTGAGAACCATATCATTCTGAAAATACCAAAGGAGATGTTAGCAAAGATAAACCCTGTCCTCTGAACAGCTATTACACTGGAGAATTAAAAGGTAAAAAAATAGATTAAATCATAGATGTCAGATGAGGAATAAGAGGTCATCGAGGCCTATGTATAAATTAGAAAAATGACAATTGAATAAAACAGCAGGATTATCTTCACTTACAAACCCAAGTTATTTCAAAAGGAAATAATGATCTGCTAATGTTTTAGTCTCGCCATTCAGCGAGACCTGGACAGGCTGGAGAGCTGGGCAGAAAAAAAACGGATGAAATTCAACAAAAGCAAGTGTAGAGTCTTGCATCTAGGGAGGAATAATTCCATGCACCAGTACAGGTTGGGGGATGGCCTGCTGGAGAGGAGCTCTGCGGAGAGGGACGTGGGTGTCCTGGTGGATGACACGTTGGCCATGAGCCGGCAGTGTGCCCTTGTGGCCAAGAGGGCCAGTGGCATCCTGGGATGCATTAAAAAGAGCGTGGCCAGCAGGTCGAGGGAGGTGATCCTCCCCCTCTACTCTGACCTGGTGAGGCTTCATCTGGAGTACTGCGTCCAGTTCTGGACTCCCCAGTACAAAAAAGACAAGGATCTCTTGGAAAGAGTCCAGCGGAGGGCCAGAAAAATGGTGAAGGGCCTGGAGCATCTCTCCTATGAGGAAAGGCTGAGTGAACTGAGTCTGTTCAGCCTTGAGAAAAGATGACTGAGAGGGGATCTAATCCAAGTTTATAAATACCTGAGGTGTGGGGGCCATAGTGGTGAGGCCAGTCTCTTTTCAGTGGTGAGTGGAGACAGGACAAGGGGAAACGGCTGGAAACTGCAGCACAGGAAGTTCTGCACAAATGTGCGCAAGAACTTCTTTACAGTGAGGTGACGGAGCACTGGAACAGGCTGCCCAGGGAGGTGGTGGAGTCTCCTTCTCTGGAGATGTTCAAGACCTGCCTGGATGCCTACCTGTGCGACCTGCTGTAGGGAACCTGCTTTGGCAGGGGGGTTGGACTCGATGATCTCTGGAGGTCCCTTCCAACCTCTATAATTCTGTGATTCTGTATGTTTGGTTTAATAGAAAATCAAGCGTGAAGATGTTTAAAGAATAACCAATACACTTTTTCATTAATATTTTCACATTAAATGTTAACCATCTTCTGTCAACTTCTAGTTAGTGCCAGTTGTTCTGTAACAGAATAAACAAACTGCAGAGTTTCAGCAAGTTTAAAGGGAATTATAGTAATTAGAAAATAGATGAATTTCACCAGTTTTAATTATAGTGCATTTTACATTATATAAAAATCAATAAGATGAAATATGTGTATGAAATCATAAAATATGTATAGAATGCATAGTTATTCACTTCATGGCATAGAAAAATTATGAAACAACACTCACTAAAATTACAAAGGTAACACATTCTGTACTTTTAAAATATATGTAATTCTTGGACACAGTCACTACAACACAGAACCACAGAATCATAGGACCTTAGGGGTTGGAAGGGACCTCTGGAGATCATCTAGTGTAATCACAGAATCACAGAATGGCCTGGTTTGAAAGGACTTGAAAGATCACCTAGTTTAAACCCCTGGCTACATGCAGGGTCACCAACCACTAGAACAGGATGCTCAGAGCCACATCCAGCCTTGAATTCAGAGGCCTTGAATTCATCCTGGGATGGGGTATCCACAACCTCCTTGAGCATCTATAATCCTCCTTGCCCTTTTTGAGACTGGAATGACATTGGCTTTCCTCAGTCTCCAAGAACCTCTCCCATTCTCCATGAGCCTTTAAAGATGATAGAAAGAAGCTTGCCAATCACTATTGCTCCCTCAGCACTCATGGGTGTATCCGATTGTGACCCATGAATGTATGTGCATTGAGTTTGCCAAGATGATCTCTGATCAGATACTCCGTGACAAAGGGGAAGTCTCCCTGTTCCCAGACTCTCTTTCCTCTCTACATGATCTAGAAGAATCAGTTATAAATTATTAAATAAATAAGTAAATATGGATAGCCGATATTTCACAGTTCTTTGTTTGCATTTTTCATCTTTTCTTTTTCCTAAGTCGCAGTAAAAAAATTTGACTGTTTCTCTTTCTGCACCACTTAACCTCTTTTTTCAAATGCAAACAAAATATTTGGAAGCATACTTTATCTCAATCACATGAAAAAAATATTAAATAAAAATATTCTTAGATATTATTTAATATTTATTAAATTTATTAATAATAATTTAATTAATTAATTAATTAATTAATATTTAAATATTATCAAATTATTAAATATTAAACAAAAAGATGCTACCTGTGATGGCAAATCTTTAGCTTCATCTACTTTCCCTTTTTTAGTCTTCCCATTTCCTTTTTTTATTGAGATTGAATGTCTCCTGCGTTGTTAGATGCTCCTGTTCCAGCCTACTTGGCATTTTGTTTAAAAAAAAAAAAAAAAAAAAAAAAAAAAAAAAAAAAGAATAAAGCATTAGTTTTCAAACAACTCTGTAACATAGTACAATTTTCCTCTGCATAAAGCCACATGGTAAATCACAAATCAAATGCACCCAGAGAAATCACAGAATCACAGAATCACAGAATTGTAGGGGTTGGAAGGGACCTCCAGAGATCGAGTCCAACCCCCCTGCCAAAGCAGGTTCCCTACACCAGGTCGCACAGGTAGGCATCCAGGCAGGTCTTGAACATCTCCAGAGAAGGAGACTCCACCACCTCCCTGGGCAGCCTGTTCCAGTGCTCCGCCACCCTCACTGTAAAGAAGTTCTTGCGCACATTTGTGCAGAACTTCCTGTGCTGCAGTTTCCGGCCGTTTCCCCTTGTCCTGTCTCCACTCACCACTGAAAAGAGTCCAGCCTCACCATTCTGCCCCCCACACCTTAGATATTTATAGACCTGGATCAGGTCCCCTCTCAGTCTTCTCTTCTCAAGGCTGAACAGACTCAGTTCATTCAGCCTTTCCTCATAGGAGAGATGCTCCAGGCCCTTCACCATCTTCGTGGCCCTCCGCTGGACTCTTTCCAAGAGATCCTTGTCTTTTTTGTACTGGGGAGCCCAGAACTGGACGCAGTACTCCAGATGAGGTCTTACCAGGTCAGAGTAGAGGGGGACGATTACCTCCCTCGACCTGCTGGCCATGTTCTTTTTAATGCACCCCAGTAAGCCATTGGCCCTCTTGGCCACAAGGGCACACTGCTGGCTAATGGCCAACCTGTCATCCATCAGGACACCCAGGTCCCTTTCCGCAGAGCTCCCCTCCAGCAGGTCATCCCCCAACCTGTACTGGTGCATGGAATTATTCCTCCCTAGATGCAAGACTCTACACTTGTGTTTGTTGAATTTCATCCGTTTTTTTTCTGCCCAGCTCTCCAGCCTATCCAGGTCTTGCTGAATGGCAACACAGCCTTCAGGCGTGTGTCAGCCAATCCTCCCAACTTTGTATCTTCAGCAAACTTGCTGAGGGTGGTCACTATCCCCTCATCACCTCACTGATGAAGATGTTGTACAAGACTGGACCCAGCACAGACCCCTGAGGAACACCGCTGGTTACAGGCCTCCAAACGGACTCTGCACCACCAACAACGACCTTCTGCGCTCTGCCAGTCAGCCAGTTCTCAACCCACCTCACTGTCCACTCATCTATCCCACACTTCCTCAGCTTTGTTATAAGGATGTCGTGGGGGACAGTATCAAATGCCTTGCTGAAATCAAGGTAGACTACATCCACTGCTCTCCCCCTATCCACCCAGTCAGAGACAACATCATAGAAGGCTACCAGGTTGGTCAAGCACGACCTCCCCCTTGTGAACCCGTGCTGACTACTCCTGATAACCTCCTCTTCTTCCAGTTGTCTGGAGATGACATCCAGTACAAGCTGTTCCATCACCTTTCCAGGGACAGAGGTGAGGCTGACTGGCCTATAATTGCCTGGGTCTTCCTTCTTGCCCTTTTTGAAGACCAAGGTGACGTGGGCTATCCTCCAGTCTTCAGGCACCTCCCCCGTCCTCCAAGACCTCTCAAAGATGACAGAAAGTGGTTCAGCAATCACCTCTGCCAGCTCCCTCAGCACCCGTGGATGCATCCCATCGGGTCCCATGGATTTGTGAACATTGGTGTTGCCTAGGCGCTCCTGGACCACCTCTTCCCTGACAGAAGGGAGGTCTTCCATTCCCCAGATCCTCTCACTAACCTCCAGGGTCTCAGATTCCCGAGGGGGAGCTTTTTCACTGAAGACAGAAGCAAAGAAGGCATTCAGTATCTCCGCCTTCTCAGCATCCCCCGTTACCAGAACACCCCCGTCACTTAGCAGGGGAGCCACATTCTCCCTAGTCTTCCTTTTACTGTTAAC
This sequence comes from Tetrao urogallus, assembly GCF_951394365.1. Taxonomy (NCBI): domain Eukaryota; kingdom Metazoa; phylum Chordata; class Aves; order Galliformes; family Phasianidae; genus Tetrao; species Tetrao urogallus. The sequence continues at coordinate 45,272,786 of NC_136813.1, read as the reverse complement.
ATACTTAAAAAAACCTTTCTTATTATCCTTTATCCCCTTCCCCACATTTAATTCCAGGCGGGCTTTAGCCTTCCTCATCGCACATCCCTGCAGGCCCTGACAACATTCCTGTATTCTTCCCAAGTGGTCAGACCCTTTTTCCACATTTCATGGGCCTTCTTCTTTCCTTTGAGTTTGTGCACGAGCTCCTTGCTCATCCACACAGGTCTCCTGCCACCCTTCCCCGATTTCTTCCTCACAGGACGCACCGATCCTGAGCTTGGAAGAAGAGCTGTTTAAATGCCAACCAGCTCTCACAGGCCCCCTTGCCTTCCAACACCCTAGCCCATGAGACAGCTCCAAGTAGGTCCCGGAAGAGATCGAAGTTGGCTCTCCTAAAGTCCAGGGTAGCAATCCTACTTTTTGCTTTACTTCTTCCACTCAGGATCTTGAACTCCACCATCTCGTGGTCACTACAACCCAAGCTGCCCCCAACCTTTACTTCCCTGACAAGCCCTTCTTTATTAGTGAGAATAAGGTCTAGCAATACTCCTCCCCTCGTCGATTCCTCAACCACCTGCATCAGGAAGTTGTCTTCAACACATTGCAGGAACCGTCTGGACTGCGCATGCCTGGCCACATTGCTTTTCCAGCAAATATCTGGATAATTGAAGTCCCCCATAAGCACCAGCACCTGGGATCGTGACACTGCCTCCAGTGGCTTGTGGAAGGCCTCATCAACCTCCTCCTCCTGATCAGGGGGCCTGTAGCACACACCCACAACAGTGTCAGCCATACCAGCCCGCCCCTTGATTCTTACCCACAAGCTCTCCACTGCTACACCACTCTCCCCCAGATGGAGTTCAATACATTCTAGCTGCTCTCTTACATAAAGAGCAACTCCACCACCCCGCCTGGCCGGCCAATCTTTCCTAAAAAGCACATAGCCCTCCATGACAACATTCCAGTCATGCCAGCTGTCCCACCACATCTCTGTGACTGCAATTAGATCGTAGCTGTGCAACCGCACGCAGATCTCCAGCTTTTCCTGTTTATTTCCCATACTGCGCGCATTAGACACTTCAGGGAGGCAGCATTCCCCTGCCACACTCCATCCCTTTGAACTCCACCCTCGTCACCCATCAAGTTCACTTTTGAACCCTGAACTACCTGAACCTCAGCAGTCCTCATTTTGTCCCCTTCCCCCTTCTTACCTAGTTTAAAGACCTTTCAATGAGGCCCGCCAGCTCCTGGGCTAGGATCCTTTTACCCCTTGCAGACAGTTGAGCTCCATCTGCAGCCGTCATGCCAGGAGCTGAGTAAATTGCCCCATGGTCAAAAAAACCAAAGTTCTTCTGCCTGCACCAGCCTCTAAGCCATTTATTGATGAGGAGGGCTTTTTTGATCCTCTCAGAGTCCTTGCCCGCCACTGAAGGGATAGAAGAGAAGACCACCTGCACTCCCGCACCATCCAGTACCCTCCCCAGACCCTTGAAGTCATTCCTGATAGCCCTATCAACTCTGCTTCACAACTTTTCCTGCTTTGCCATTGTGTTGGGCCAGATACGAAGCAGAATGGACGTAACAAGCAGTTTAGAAAGCCTAGAAGTCGTCACCTTATTCAGTTATTTTGTAATGATAGTACAGGAGAGTTTGGCTAGTTAATCATGTATAGAAGAATAAGTGATGAAGAAGGTTTGTATGTTTTGAAATAGTTTTCCCAGCTATGACTAATAAAAGATCTAATAAAAGATTTTATCTGTACATATAATTGCATTTTTACTATTATGAACAGAGGCTTTGGGAGCTGAAAAAAGAGACAGTTATATCAGAGATATCTAAATGAAATGAAAAGAGGTAGAAAGTTTCTAAAATAGTTCTGAAAAAAACAAGACTAGAACTAGATCCTAGTTACAAATGTCCATTCTTAAAAAAAAAAAAAAAAAAAAACTAAAAAAAACAAGCAAACAAACATGAAGAATAATTTTCCAAAAAAAAAAAAAAAAAAAATCCTGCTATATTTTAGGCAATAATTGTCAGAGAAAATATTATTTTACAACCATTTACCCAAATTATACATTTTATCTGAATTTTCTTATACCTGTATCTTTCAACTGATATGGTCATATTTTTAGGCAGCTCCTAAATAATTTAAGGAAGCTGACACTCAATCAATTCCCTGCCACCCCAGGAAAGATTAATGTGTTTTCTGTTTCTAAGCTTTGCCTACAGTTAAACACAAGCACACGCTGACTGATGCTGCTCTCCTGTCTCCTTTCCCATGGGTGGCAGTGCTACACTGCACTTTTCCCACAGATACACAGAAGAGACCAGTGCAAGGTGACAGTGCTGCATTGGGAAGAGAGGACACCATTAACAATACCTATAAAGAAAAGCATTCTATTGGACCAAGGCTGAAAAATACATCTGGATGCCTAGGCAGATTATTGCATGGGATCAGTCAGAATAAATCAGGACTGTAGTTAATGATACTGTAAAAATGTGTAGGAAACAATTCAACTCAAAAAACCATAATACACACACAGTTGGCTTAAATGTATGAAGTGGTATGTCTATTTTGTTTGAAGGATCTGCCTGAGGAGCAATCTGTCTGATTGTGAGCGGTGTTCAAGTTCTGGCCTTCACATCAGATTATGAAGATCTGTCTGACAAATTAAAGAATCTGTGTTCCAGAGATCTCTTCCAGAGATCTGAGCTGCTTCTAATGAGTTTAATGAAATCTGCTGCTTCTGCAGCTACAATCAACCGCTGAAGATGGGAGGATGTGAGTACATATCTGTCTGTGGGTGAAGGAGGAAAGGGCTAAGTCATCATTCATTCCTTAGAAGGAAAGAAGTCATTTCAAAATTTTCTGACAGGCCACAAGTTGAATGATAGGCCTGAAACTGCCTATTGAAATGAAGAGTTCAACAGAAATGCAGTCTTTCATCATATTAGGCTTCTTAGCTACAGTGCAAATTGATTGTTGTGAAACATAAGTATGCACTTTTATGCTAGTTTCTTGCTAGTTTATTTACATGTTTAGAGCTATGTCTTTTTAATGAGGAAAACAATTTAATCAACCAAAAAAACTATGTAATAAAGAGAGGAAGAAACTAGTGAGTCACTGACTTGCTTGCTTATCTCCTTTAGATAGATTTACTCTTCTTCTGGGAAGATTTAAATTCCAGTTCTTGATGAGATGAAATACAAAATAAATTATAAATAGGAGAAAATTTATGATTAATAGTATTAAAGAAAAAGAGGTTATGAAAAATTGTTTATTGCTGCTATTTTTCATAGAATCATAGATTCATAGAATATCTTGGGTTGGAAGGGACCTTTAAGAATATTTAATTGCAATCACCCTGTTCTGGGCAGGTTTCCCAGCGGGCTGTCCACAATCCCATCCAGTCTGGCCCTTGAACACCTCCAGGGATGGGGCATCCACAACCTCTCTGGACAGTCTGTTCCAGTGACTCACCATCCTCCGAGTAAAGATATCTCTTCCTAGTTTCCAATCAAAATTTCCCCTTCTTAAGTTTAAACCATTCCTCTTTGTCTTAGCACTATCTGACCACATAAAATGTCAGTCACGTTTCTTTGATTCTGGGAATTTATGCACTACATTTTGTATGATATTTATTATCAGTTTTGGAAGCCTGTCTCAATGTTTGAAACAAAAAGAAAATCTATTCATCTAGCCTCTGTATTTCCCAAACTAATAGTGCAAAGAATACATTAGAAGAGACATGAGATCCAGATCATTCTGCAAGTTTAAAATACTTTTTCCTTTCTCTTGTCTCTGTAAAAGAATTTATATACTATATATATGTATTTTATAATAATCTTATAAAAAAATTCTTCTGGCTTTAGCAGTTGCAAAGTCCTCAAACCTGGTGTTTGTCAAGTCTAAAACTTCTTAATTTTTTTTCCTATTTTTATTTCCCATAAGTTCCATGAAATATTTTCATGCACTATTAAATAAACAAAAGGGTCAAGAGATGTAAGAAGTTTTTAAGGAGTAAATTACATTAAAAAAGCAAAATTTTGTTAAATAATTAAAGATTACTTTGCATCATTTTATGCTTTTATTGTATCACATTAAGTAAAACAGAAGAAAACTTATACTGTATGGGATGCTGAGGGTAGTCATGAATAATTTATTTGCACTGGCTAGAAATAATTAATACAGTATTTCTGGTCTGATATAGGAACAAATGTCAATGTTAGATGTGCTTTCCTTCATAGTAGTCATAATATTTTGTGCAGAAGCTGATCCTCTTTGGTGCATTATTCTCTTGAAATGCAATTTCACATCATAGCAAAACTGTGAAAAAGGAGTGATCTATGATATAACCACATTTACAAGATGAAGACATGTCAGTGTGGCCAAAAGATCAGGTGGTAAAATACATTTCAGTTTCAGCTCATTAGGAAATACTCCTGGCTGGCAGCTGTGCCCTACCCTTCTCTGTTTCAAACTCTGATGTTCTGTGGCAACATGTTGCTTATCATATTTTGGAAAAGGTATTTTTCAAGTTTGATCTTCATTTTAGGCTCACTTTAGACTTACAGTTCATTCCAATGTCACACTTTGAGTTCATTACATCTATTAATTGACACAAGAAGTTAGATCAAAAATAATAATATTAATAACAAAAAACACAATTATTAATGTTTTCAAATGTATTTAAACTCATGTTTCCACAAGTTATTTCTTAAGTGACACCCAGCCTACAGAAAATGTGTTAGAGGATGAAGAGTAATCAAAATAGGAACATTGTAATTCAAGCCATAAAATGTGTAATTTTTTCCACATCTGATCAGATTTGCATATATTGTAATAATTTCTCTTGCAGTTCTTAAGAGACAAGTTAGCTATGATCTAAAATAGGACTGTTCAAATATATACTTATATTCCTAAGACTAGTTGGGTCTATTTGAGACACAGAGAAATAAAATTAAAAATATTTAACTAGAAAATAATGCATACATTTTATCTGTAAGAGGAGGGTTTTCAGCTTATCCAAAATCTACCTCACCTTAGGAAAAGATACATACAGCTCTTTTTAGTGTATTTACGTTGATCCTGTTGTTACGAGCACACCTGATACTCTCCCCTACTTGGTAACAGTAAAATCACACATTTCTTCTTCAGCAGAACTATCTATTTCTACTTCCCTAAGAAAGATTACTTTGGCAACAATAGGCTTCATTATGTAAGGAGGGAGTGGCAACATATTCAGTATAAAAAAAAAAAGAAAAAAGAAAAAAAAGAAAAAAAACCCCACAAATTAGGAGAAAAGAATAGCCTTCTTTTTATAACTCTTATTTCCTTAGAAACAAGGGATGGATGGCACATTAAGGATTTAAAACAAAAACTGTGAAGGTTAATAAAAAAAAAAAAAGGCTTTTGTCAAAAGCTTAGAACCTCATTATGAGTGACAGCAGATGCCACAAACAAACTGTAATTAATGATGCTCTGATGAGAGTAAATGTCCCCTAGAGAGAAAAAGAAAAAAAAAAAAAAGAAAAAAAAAGGAAAAAAAAAGAAAAAAAAAACCAACAGTGACAGAACTTGAGAGGAAAAACAAAACAAAACTAAGGATATGACAAAGAAAATTTTGTGGCGTGAAAGCTTTGTACTTAAGTAAAGCAAAGCTCAAGTTCATTAAAAAGCCATGCTCACACATCTAATAACTTCTCCTGTTTCCATAGCAGTTGTCACATTTGGGGGAAATAGAATGTACCCTTGGGGAACTTGAATTTACATGCTCTATGTGGCAATAATAACTGATTTCAACATTGCGAAAGTGACTCGTCGATCACATGAGGAAAAATGACTTGAGGTTTTTGTTGTTGTTTTTTTGTTTGTTTTTGTCTAAATTATATTAATAATAATTGGAAATCAAATTCAGATATGACAGGTGAAAATATTTTGAGAAAGATTTCTGTTATGGTCACTTGAATTAAGTAGATTTTGTAACCCCACATTTATGGAACATGTGTTTACAAGTCCCAGAGTCCTGTTTGCTTCAACTGTTCCAGAGGAATGCCCCATGGTTTTTATCATTTTTCTCTCCACGTAACTGGGCATGTTCCTTGTCTTGTTTCTGTTTATCTAAGGTTTACCTATGCCTGTAGAGCTCACAGAAGCAGAATTGAAAATCTTTCTCTCTAAGGTCATCTGTTTTGAACTAAGGTACACTTGTGTGGAGAAAGACTGTGAGCTCTTCTTCGACTCCACAAACAAGGCATAATTGTGTGCCCCATGGCCACTTTCTTTCATTTCCCTCTTACTTGTCCCATGCTATAAATGTCACCTCTTTCTGCCAGTGATATAATCAACAAAGCAATCATTGTGAAAGGAAAAGGTGGTTAGACAAGTCAGTTGTTACGTATTGTGGTCACATTTTAACTTCAGATCTTGATTTTGCAGTTTAGACATATTTTACAGTGAATAGAAATTTAACAGTGATCTTCCAAGGTCCAGAAAAAGAAAAATGAATAAATTATCTCCCTTGTGCTCATTTGGAAACTGCTCAAGACAGGTACTGGAATGGCCATATGTTTTGGTCTAGATTTCATACGGACATAAAAAGATTACTTAACAGGAATTTAGACTTCTCTTGCATGGACAGCAGTTCAAAGAGTTTGAAATAATAGACCATTGTAAGAACAACTACTCTGCCCTTTCAGAAACATTCTGAAGACAACTGTTACTGGTGTCAGTAGTACCTTGCCTTAAGAAGCAGTCAAACTGAAAACACAATGGGCATTTATACTTGCAAGTGAAGTTTAAGTGCTTCCTGATAACGTACTCAGTCAGCTCACCTGTACAACACAGAACAAGGAGTCCCTCTTTAAAATTTCTCCAAATAACAGTGCTGTGCTTGTGTCTATAACACAGAAGCCTCAAAAAATCTTTTCTAATCAGTTAGTTTGTCACTATAAGTATTCTTGGCAGATATGGCAGCAAGGATCACCAGGTAAACTAGTTAAAGTGTTCTCCAAAAGTTTAACATGGCTCAAGTGCCTCCAAACATTTTGTTTTGTTGCAGTGACACACAACACAAAATATGTGTTGTCAACATTAATCATTGCTTGTTTTCAGAAGATTTACTGCAAGATTTTCTGTAAGAATCCCAGATTTTTTGTGTACCTGTGAGAAATTTAACTTTCACCTAAAATAGTACTAGTCCTTCTATAATTAGACAGGATTAAATAGGTTGATTTCTAAATTTGATTTCATTTTTCTTAAATTTTGAAAATTCATCTTTTAGAAACCAGTCAAAGCCTTTCCTAGTTTTTACATCAAAACTTTTACAATTAAAATTTATTTTTCTCTGGAGATTAAGATATTGCTTCTAAGGTAAGACAATCAACTACCAGTTATAAAGTACAAACACACATATCTGCACATTTGTACACTTCCAATGGCTGTCAGCGGTTTACGGGCTGGTTCGGCCCAGTTCCATGACCAGCAGGGCGGAGGGATCTGCAGATCCGCGCCTCTGGAAAAGGGAAACAGGGGACCCCAAAATGAAAACAGCGGAAACGATCTGAGGTGAAACAAACTAATTTACTAAACATAGTATCAGCAAAATATAATGAGAGAGAGTGTGTCTGTGTCAACGGTTTACGGGCTGGTTCGGCCCAGTTCTGTGACCAGCAGGGCGGAGGGATCTGCGGATCCGCGCCTCCGGGAAAGGGGAAACAGGGGGCCCCAAAATACTTGAAAACAACAGCAATAATCTGAGGTGGAACAAATGATTTACTAAATATAGTATTAGCAAAATACAATGAGAGAGAGAGAGAGTCTGTCTGGATGGTAGATAGACCTCACCACAATGCTGAGGTGAGAAGTGCAGTCCAGTTCAGTGACTGAAGAAAAGCAGACGGCGAAGTGCAGATTGCGAAGTGCAGATGGCAAAGAGCAGGCAAAGAAGAAAGATCAGGTGACCTTGCACAGAGTTATATCTCCTTGCTGACCGCCAAGCCTCCTGGGGAAATGTAGTTCTTCTCCGTCAGACGAACATTCGGCAGAAGTCAACCCCCCCCTCCCCCCAGTGCATTACATGATGTTATGGTGTGGAATACTGATAGCCAAAAGTCATAAAACCATGACAGTCTGAAAGGTGGATAGGCCTCACCACAAAGCTGACGTGAGAAGTGCAGTCCAGTTGAGCAGATGAAGAAAAGCAGATGGAGAAGAGAAGATGGAGAAGTGCAGGCGAAGAAGAGCGTCAGGTGACCTTGTCAGGAGTTATATCTCCTCGCTGACCACAAAGCCCCCTGGGGAAACGTAGTTCTTCTCCTCTGGACAGGCACATGGAATTCGAGCATCAGCAGTCAATCCCCCATGCATTACACAATATTATGTTGTGGAATACTGATAACCAAAAATCATTAAACCATGACACAGGTGACACCAAGCTGAGTGGCGCAGCTGACACAACAGAAGGAAGTTATGCCATCCAGAGGGACCTGGACAAGCTTGAGCATTGGGCCCACATGATCCATGAGGTTCAGCAACTCTAAGTACAAGATGCTGCACTTGGGTTGGAGCAGTCCCATGCATGTGTACAGACTGCAAGAAGAACTCACTGAGAACAGTCCTGTGGATAAATTCTTGGAGTTCTGTGTTCAGTGCTGAGCATGAAGCATGTGAATGGTGTGGAACATTGTGTATCAGGTCCAAAGGAAAGGTGTGGATATGTTCAGAGCTCCGGAGCACCTCTCCTGTGAAGAAAGGCTGAGGCATCTGGGCTCTTCCAGACTGGAGAAGAGAAGGTTTGCAAGGAGACCTCACAGTGTTCTTTCAGTAGTTAAACAGGCCTCATGAAAATGATAGAGGAGGTCTTTTTATGTGAGCAGATATGGATAGAAGAAGTGGAAATTGTTTTAAACCTAAAGGAGGGGAAATTGTTTGGATGTTAGGAAGAAATTTTTTCCTCAGAGACTGGTTAAGCACTGGTAATCTTTTATTTCATGACAGCCTGATTGTTCTTTTGCACAGAAAAATCAAACAAGTTCTGTTCGTAAATATTTTGTTAATTCCAAGTTGACAAACATATCCAGGCCCATTAATATATACTTACCCAGCTCTTTATGCGGTAACATTTTCTCATTTTCATTTTTCTAACAATATTTATTTCATTTACTTTTCATTGGTAAGGTAAATAAATATCTCTAGAATGATAACCCAGGAAGAATTTAGTGCATGTAAATGTGACAAAATTGTCACTGAACTTTAAGAAAAAATGTCTGCAAATGTCAGTGATATGTAAAGATTAAGACTAAGTCAGTAGAGGTTCATGTTCTTACTTCAAACTGCATAACAAATGCCAGTTTCTGAACTTGAATATCAAATATATTTAACAAACCTTCATGAGTAGAAATGATTATATTCAGTATTATTATCCTCCTGATTTTTTCCTTATGAGAATAAGCAAATAGATTCAAAATCAATTGTCATATTTCTGCCCTGCCCTTCCCCAGCTCTACCACCATCCAGCTTGCTTTCTTTTTATTTGAAATAGAAAACCATAACTGCTGGGAAAAATACTGTGTAAGTTTGAACCATTTCCATAGAATTTGTTTTCTCCATGATAACTCAGCACAAGAACTTAGTTGTGAAACAGAAAGAAAGCTTAAATATGATGAAGTAAAGGAGGGGGTATTTAATTTTTTTATTTTCTTGGAAACATAATAAATATCAATTCTATGAATAGCTATTCTTTGATGGAAATATGAATTTAATTAGCTCTGATCAAAATATTCATTTATGTAAGTTTTTTTTTTTTTTATAGCATGAGGAATGGAATGATACAGAATTTGGTTCTGCAGGAAAGAGAATTGTGAAAGGCACTTTATCCCTCTATTTTTCCATCCTAAGTAACATTTAATTTAAACCATTAAGGGTTCTTTCTGCTTTTAAATTCAGTGGGAGTTTACCCATTGATTTTGTAGAAGAGAAGTAAGTCACTAAAGTTGATGCTTTTTGTGTGTTTCAGTAATGCATTTTGTCAGTTTTATTATATCCCAAATCTTGTATTGTCACTTTAAATCTGAGTAATCTGGATCATAAATGACATAAAGCTTTGCTATATGAAGTCTGCCATTTTGAATTTATCACCTAAGCTGGTTATTCAACTGGAGCTGCTGGAGGGGCTGAAAACACATTTTCTGATCCTTGCTTTTCACCTTGGCTAACGTCCTAAATGCAAACTTCATATACCAGTATATAGCTCAGTTAAACTAGTTCCTTTTTTGAAAAGGGGTACAGTGCAACAATGAACTGCATCTTGGGCATCTGCAGGATTGTTAGTGTGTCTCCATTTTGTTCAAGTAGAGATGAAATGTGCTTACTGCTTTGTATTTGTGCGAACATTTTTATATTTTTTATTAATAGAAGTCAAACTTGTGAGAAAGTATCCTTTAAGGAATGTAGACACTTTTACTAGCTAGAATAAATGAACTTAATTCTGAATGTGAATCTGGAATAATAGCTTTGAAAACTTTGACAGATACTGAAGGAAAAGGTAACTTGAGTTCAAATATTACATTTATGTACATGAAAAGCAAAAGCTATAAAACTCGACTATCTATGTGTGCACACCTTTTTATAGTTCTCAGTTCTGGTACCTTACATTTTGCTACCTTATAAGTAGCAATTAAGTAATGTTTGTATAATTAATATATATAAACCCCTCAAAATAAAATGAAATATTATTAATATGATTTTCAACATTTTACTTCTCTTGGAAAAAAAATATTTCTTTTGGTTTGGTTATTACTCTCTTACTGATAGCATAAATAAGGGTTAATGAAATCTCATTTTACTTTAGTCTGAAAGTTTTAGAGTCAGGGCAATAGACAGTATTCAAAGTGACAATGGAGATTTCAATATCTTTAATGAGTTCCTTCAGTGATCAGATGTCAGGAAATGTTGTATAATAGACTATGAAGGGAAAGACTGAAATGAGTAGGTAAAGATAAAACCTTTAGGTTAGGAACCAAAGGATTGAAAAACAGATAAAAGCAAAGTCTCTGAAGTGAAGAGACTAGAGCTCGTTTTCCCTCTCCAGTATCCACCTCAATTTATTCACTTAACTGTGCAGTGAAGTGTAATCAGATCCACAGTAGATTGAGAGAAGTTCCCATATGCACTGGTTCTTTATCTGAATTTAATATTGTTAGTTTATTTTTTGAGATGAATGAATGCTTTGTCATTAATCTTCAGTTCCAGATTAAATGCAAAATTGATAAATCCCTACTGCCCATCACTACTTACTCTTTTTTTAGGACGATGTTGCACTGTAGAGAAATTTAGTCTTTCTCAGAAAAAAAAAAAAAAATTCCATTAAGGACTGAATGCTGAAAGATACTTCAGTGCTACACTTGTAAGTAGAATAGAACAGGAATTTTGAAGTAAAATAGTACGTTTGAAACAAGGCAAAATCAGTAATAATATGTTCTTTGATCAATGCATTTTGCAGATTTGATCAACGCTGTGTTCCCTTCTTTCTTCTGGTATCACACTAGCTGTATTTAGATAGTATTCTTTATGTTGTCCAAAGCTAACACATAATCATTTCCTTGGTAACAAAAAGTGAGGATGCAAGACCCTGCTGGAATGTTTGGCAAGAGAAAATGCAAAGGAATAGCAGAAATGTCTTCTCCAAGATAAAGACAGAAAAATAAAGGTAAGAGTACATCACTATTTCAATACCTTTCCCAATTCTTAGTCCATTTGAACTTATTTTTGTGAATAAAAATGAGGCCTGAATTGAGTAAGAAAATAACAATTTCAAAGCATTCATTGACATGAGTGCCTTAAAGTTACAAGGGCTTTAGCAGCAAAAATAAATTCTCATTGCTGAGGTACTGCTCAAGCAAAAAATCATTATGTTCAGATGGCTCACCATCAGATATTAAATAATTGATTGAGCCTCCTCTTCTGAGAATGTATACGCTGAGGGCAAATGTATCCGCAGAAGAAAACTACTATAAACTGAACATGCTGGTATAATCTCAATAGAATTGGCAAGAATTATCTGCTGCTTTACGAATTGCTCTCTTTTATTTTTTAAAAAATGTCTCCCTCCTTCAAGATAACAAAACAAAACCAAAAATAAATAAATAAAATTTGCATGGAATTTAAAGAACATAGCTGATAAAAATATGTAAGTTGCTCCAAAAGTAATGCCTGCTATTTATATACATGGGAACCACAACAGATACAAAGAGCACAATAAAACTATTTGATAGAGAAACTTCTCATCTGCAAAGCACTATTTTTCAACACAGTCAACAGCTTTGGTTATGCGTTTTCACCTGTGATGAACAAGAGCATTCATGCTGTGCCTGTAAAAATCTCCCCTGGTGGAGGTGATCCACTGATGGTATTACCATTGCTAAAGCATACTGCCCACTGTATGGGTAGTATTGTTCTCACATCTGCTGTTTGGTCTCATGTTCAGCAAGCATCAATGAATGTCAATGGGTGCAGTGTTTTCTGCATGGACAAATTAAATGACACACCTTTGCTTGATATATTCTTCCATATCAGACACCATTTTGTCAGACTACTGCTCTGCTGTCATCTGTCAAGCAGCAACCATATGTAATAAAACAACAGGAACGTTCAACCTCTGCTACCACATCACCAACATCTGCTCCTGATATTGTGGGTCAATGTAATAAAATAGGAAGTTTTGCTTTCAAAGCAGTCCTAGTACATTAGATTTTATCAGTTTCTTATAACTTGAAGACAACTTCACATTAATAAATTAATAAACACGTTACACTAATATTTTGAGTTCAAAATTTCAATGAGATGTTTGCTCAGTCTTTGTTCTTGATATCTGTGATGACTGATAGAAATATTCTGACACAGACGGTAATGACACACAAGAAAAAGTTCATCTCAGCATTACTTACGAGGTAGGGAAAATAAATCGTTCTTAAACTTTCCAAATTGTGCAACAAAACTTCACTAGACAGCAAGAATTTGTGTCTGCTTTCCAAAGAATATGTTTCGTTCCTGTAATCTCATATTTTCTTTTCAGTTCCATTTTGCATTCAGACCTACATCTATCCGTTCTGAGTGCTGTTGCAATGGCACAGGGCAGGTTCATCATCAGTCCTCACTGCATTCTTAAAGTGACATGTGGAATCAAACTCTATAACCGTAAAGTAGTTATAAAAGCAGCTGTGTTTTAATCAGTTCTGCACAGACACCAGGTGCAAGGGCAATTTTTCCTCCTAACTTGCACACTGTCTGAAAAATCGTGCTATAGATATAGGCCAAACTAATACATAATCAATAGTTTTCCCAGAATTCAGACACATATTCATTACACCCAAGAGAGTTCGTTAGCATGCAGACCCTCCCCTCTTGCGTGTGTGTAGTGGGTCGTGGGATGAAGATTTGTTGTCTTCCTTGTGAAGGCTTCTGACCTTTCTCGCTGTAAACTTCTAGCCTTTTGGGAGGACATCCCCCCAAACCAGTTTCTTCTTGCCCTGTGGACATCTAATCACCTCCCTGCCAAATGCCCTCGGGTTGTTCTCAAACCTTATGGGTACGGCCTTCATCCCCCTCACTATCCCAGACCCAGTGTCTGCTATCCCTTATTTCTAACAAGCTCTACATTTTTGCTTCTATAAACTATCTCTAACTATTCCCCTGCATCCCCTTATTAGTTACTGTGAAGCTTTCTTGCCTTTTTACTTTCACTTATGGGGCCCTTCTCACCTTTCAATAGTTTCCCTTGGGATAAAATTTGGCCCTACTATGATATTAATAAAAGGAAGCAAATAGTATATTGTTGTTTATCACTGAAAAAGGAAGGCTGAGATTTGTATTAATTGCTTGCTACTAGGATATGGAGCATTATGGGAAGAGCTGGTGATTTGTGTCACTTTGAATTGCTCTGTCTGTCTCTCTGACCTTTCTGAATTGAAGTTTTATGGACCTCAGCTGTTTGCCCTGTAGTCTTATAGAGATGCATCAGCTTTATGTATTTTCCTATCTGTTTCAGGCTAATTATAGTTGTGTGACCCAGTCACAGCAAATGTTACTGAAAAATACAACCAAAGGATTTAATAGTCTTGATATTGAGCAGTTTGTGAAAAATAAGGATAAGCATTCCAAAGCTTAAGTATTAAATATTTTGCTTTAGCTTCATCTTAATGTCTGTATGACTATTTTTATCAAGGAATGGCTGGAAATAAAAATTCCTTTTTCATAAAGAAAAATTCCTTTTTCATAAAGAAAATGATTAAGGTAAAAGTTTTGGTTTTGCAGTACATCAGAATAAAGAAAACATGATGAAAAACACTGTCATGGAAACTCTTAATCGCACAAGGCTTAAAGCACTCAGCTAGCATTGACACTGACCTCTGTCTCTGCTTTGCATGATTTGGAAGAGGGATTTGAGACCAGAAGAGAACTTTAAAGAACTTTCAATCTTCTTCAACCTTAATTTATTTTTATTGACTTAATGTATGCAGCTCCACTAAACCTATTTTTATAGCTTCTCTAATTTCTTGAGGTACTTCTGTCCCATATATTTCCAGCCTGCTTGCCAAGACAGTAAATCTGGTAGATGATCTCCTAAAGCAAGAGACATACTGATACAGCAATTGTAGCTCCTCTATATAACTGCAGGTGCAAACTCCTGCATTGGTCTTGTTCCACTTCTGTTATAATAACTCAAAGCAAGGAGTATAATCATGGGAAAGGCAGCTCTGCCTCATTCAGTGCCACTTCTGCTAAGTTTAAGTGACAGCTTACATAAAATTTATTCATCTGGTGTGAAACTAACTTCTCTTAATTAGAAAGTTTTACAGTAAATTTTCAGTTCACTTCCTTTATATATATGCATGTTTTTGAATAAAACACTTTCAATTTCAAATACTAATTTTGCCTGTGACACACAAAAATATTAAAGGAAAATTATATTTTATGCTGAAATCCTGTAAATATTTGCATCTACCTGAAGATGACAGCTGTTACTGAACACTGAGCTATATACCAAAGTATTCAAGCTTGAGGCTGTATTTTCTATTGCCATATTATTAAACTTACTTGAAATCTGGAAAAGAAGACTGTACCTGTCCTAGCATTACTTTTGACAAACATCTTTTGGAAAGAGGGTTTTACATTACTTATAGCAGTTTTAATATTATTCCTTTTTCTTCTTTTGTATTTCTTTGATTTGGGACAAGAAGAAATGAAACAAATATAAAAAAATATAATTTCACTAGAGAGTAGAAAATGCCTGGGATTTGTTACCAAAAGATTCACTTTTGAGTTCATTTGATGTAAAGTTTCTAAAACAGTTGTACTCTGAGCTGTCTAAATTCTGAATCATCATACATCAAAAATCGATAGTACTGTATCGCGGTCACTGTTGCTCAGGGACATGATTTAGCGGAGGGTTGTTAGAGTTAGGTTGCTGTTGGACTTGATGATCTTTAAGGTCTTTTCCAACCTGACAATTCTATGATTCTATGATTCTATCCAAGGAAAGAATTTTGTGATAGAAAATTCTTCACTTGAACAGTCATGTGTTACAAATGCACGTAAATGCTTCCAAGGAAATCGCCATTAATTAATGTATACTTAAACCTTTGTATCTTAAACAGAAAGTGTCTAGACATGTTTATTTAACTTGAAAATAATAAAACAGATTCTATATATGAATACAAAGTAATAATATTACATGATGATTAAAAAAAATATGTAAAAAAATATATATTGTTTACTGAAATTACCTTTAAACTTATTCATTCTTTTGTAATTTTCATGAAGCCATTTTTTTTTTGCCTTAATTTCTGAGTGCTGATAAGACATAAAAAAAATTAAGGACAAAGTTTCAATTCATAGTTAGATAATTCAGGTAAGTCAGTTAAAAACTTGCTAAAACCAGTAATCACTGAATCCAGTTGGAGAGCTCTCAGTTTCTTGTAGCATCAGAATAGTTCTCCTTTATTGTGTTCAACATACATCTTACATACCATTCACTTACGAACAAGAAGTTCCTGTTCCTCTAACAGATCCTCCAATCAGTTAATTGGCCTTAGCTTCTCCCAAACAACAGTGATAAAAGATGAAAGGTTTCTCAGTTGTGACAAGATTAACAATGCATCCAAAAAGAACCTCCTGTTTACCCTCAGAGGCAAACAGACACTGTTTGCTCTCTGTCTTACACTTCAGTCTCCCAAGGTGTCACAGTGATAGGGTATATCAAAGAGTCTGATAAGCTCTTTGGTGATTCGCCCACAGTTACATCTTCTCCCACGGTAATCCTTGTGAGATCTCTTAACTCTTGTGAAATCAGAATGCTCAACCTCAACATAGTCTTCATTTTTATGATCACTATGGTTTTTGTTTGTTTGTTTGTATGTTTGTTTGTTTGTTTTATTTTATTTTAATGACATTCTGTTGAAGTGAAGCCCATTCAACTTCTTGAGAAAATCACAGGAAATGCGTTTTCATTTACTGGTCCCAAACATAAAATCTATTTGAAAGGTCCCTAAGAACTTGTGAATGTAACTGATAAAAATATAGCATATAGCTACAGAGTTGAAGGAAAGACTCATTTTTTTTTCACAGCACTACTTTGCATTTTTCAGTGTGAACAATTTTTTGGCAGCATCATCTCTAGTGGACAAGTAAAGGATATTTTTTCTCAGCTTCCATAGCTGTCAGTCTTCAGTAGGAAATTAACTGCTACATGAATAAGCAAAAAAAAATTACACAGAATACACTTCAATTTTTTAATTTTTTAAACTTTAACTTTTTTTTTTTCTGCAATCATTTATTTCTGATTCACATTCTCCTGAAATTATCTGTAACTGCTGTTAAAAGAAGCCCCCAAAATATGACATTAATTCTTCTAGATGTGTGATCTAAGTCATCTCACACAACTCTGAATGTCCAATGTTCAGATGTTTGAACTTGAACTCAACTAGCTTCCTTTGGAAGCAACAAATCTGTGCCGATTTACAAATGGCAAGTATATAATATAATTAAATTATTGTTGATTAATTTTTGCATTGATATTTTAATTAATATATCAGTTTGTATATGAAGTAGGATGGGCTGTAATTTGTGTAATCACCAAAGAAATAACAGTGTAGAGTCATCTGAGTTCTTCCAGCAAGATTTCGTTTGTCATGAACAAAGAGCAAATTTCTTTGTCTCCCAGGTCAGGTGCATTTGATGTAACCTGAAATGTGTGTCTAAGATGAGATGAACCGTCCTTGGGAAATCTCCATTTCTTTTTAAAATTACTGTGAGGTAATTAATTTTGATTTTGAAGATATGTGATCTCCGTCCTTTGACATCTTCTATTAACTGCTTTTAATCAACAAATTTCCCTAGTGTTCCACTCTTATATGATTTTAATCTGGTCCCACCAGAACTTTTAAGATTAATGTTTGCATTGGATCCTGCTGAGAAAGAGTTCATTTTCTTCACAGATGCCTCTATTGATCAGCATATAGTTTTATGACTAAAACAGTGCTGATAACATATCAGTGTTTTCGTGACTATGGGACACTGTTTGCATAGTGTCAAGGTTTTCTCCACTTCTCACTCTACTCACCCAGTGAGTAGGCTTGGGGTGAACTATTCAGGTTTAACATCATACGGCCACTCACTCCTCAACAGAAAGAGGAGACAATACTGTGCAAAAGTCTTGTTGACCTGATAGTTTCTAATGAAAAATGCTTTATTCAAGCAGAACAAAAACTGTAATTTGCTACGTTTGCATCTTTACAAAAAAAAAAAAATGAGTAACTTTTTTCTGTTCTTGAAGTAAGAAAAGATTTATAGCTTGCTATTATTAAGAGTAGTCTGTGGGGAGATGACCATGGATAGCTGCTGAGTGCCCAAGGTGCCTTTGCATTATTTGTTGTTTTTTGTTGTTGTTGTTTTCCCTTCCTCCTTCCTCCACTTTATTTTCTAAACAAATTTTACCTCATCCTATGAGGTTTTTTTTCGCCTTTTGTTCTTCCATTTCTCTACCCTATCCTACTGAGGGAAGTGTCTGAGTAACCAGCTGGTGGATGCCTAATTCCTGACTAGGATTGACTTGGCATAACATTCTCAGATACTCAGAACAAAACAGCTGATGGAAAAGATATCAGTATATGCACATTTATATGTATATGCACACTTTACTATCCACTTTTAATAACTGTTTTGAGGAAAGCAATTCAAAAGTTTATCAACTTTTATGAACTGCAAACAAACCAAATACCAAGTCTGCATATACAGTTTATGGATAGGAACAGCTGTCCTATTAATTTTAGTGTCCCAATTTTAGTACTGCATAAAAAATAATTTCAACATATTCAGGGTCAGTGCTTGTATCGTTCACACTATTTAAGCAGCAATTTAAGCGACTTAGAAATAATAGCAATAAGAAAACACTGTTTTTATCTTTTTACTATTTCTTATGAACTCTTTAAAAGTTAGTTATACTGGAAAAAAATTTAACTGATTCCTCAAAGCTAATCTAATTATTATTTGAAGGCAGCATTTTCTTCTTTAATAATTACATTAGATACACATTAAATAAGCTGTCCATATATATATATATATAAAACATACAATAGCATGTATTATTCAGAAATGTTATGATTACTAAAAAATTATCATGCGCTTGGCTCTATTTGTAAATGCAATTAATAATACTTATCTGTATTCTGCATTTTTTTTTCCTTTGTACCATTGTGTGAAAGTACAGATTAATCATATCTAATAATTTGAAAGCAGTTAAGACAGGACCATAAGTCTGATTTGATTCCTTAATGAGCAACCCAGCAAAGACTGAAGGTTTTTCAACACAAAATGCCACATTGGTTTTGAGTAAAGTCTATCAAGTCTTAAACTCCATGTCACAGGGAAACATACAATAGAAATAAGGAATATTTCTAAAAGATTTTAATTATTAAATATTGTAATTTACAGTTGCAACTGTAAATTCTATGTTACAATTAAAAATTAAAAATTAATTTTTTAACACAAATGAACTTTAGCATTTCTCTAATTTGTTCTCATTTAATTTTTTGATGGGTCATATTTTTAACTCCTATTACAGATAAAATAATGAAAATATTCCTGGTTTACAGTAAAATTTGAGTGAGCTTCTTACTCTATGAATTCATGTTGTAACTGAAAGGTCTCCATCTTCTGTTTTCAGGTGGAATTATCTGTTATGTACTGAATATTAGCACTCTCTCTTCAATAATTTTCAAATTAGTACTCAGTAAAGTCAGATTTTCTGTGGTATTCTTGATTCTTAATGACAGAATTATAAAATATTCTGCTTTGGATGATCTCTGCAAGAATCATCAACTCCAACTTCTACTTCCACAGAGAATTACCCAAAATTCAAGAAATATTTCTGAAGGTTGTCCAAACACTTCTTGAACTCCATCAGGCTTAGGATCGTGCACTGGGGAGCATGTTCCAGAACCATCTACTATGACATACAAGTCACAGAACTCTTCCCACCAGCTTTTGCTTATTCCAAAGGTGGTGTAGTTCTGAGTCAAGACTTCTAGCACCTCTAGCTTATTCCTCACGCTGCACATTTGGCGCAGAAACATATTAAATGTGTTTCATTGTACACACTGCATCCGTAGTGTAGAACAGATTGAAGGATCCCTCACATTTTGGCATGCTGTATAGCTTATGATTGGTTTTACCTTTTTCCCCTTAAAATCTAGTTTAAAGCTCTGTTCTTATCAGCAATCTCTGCCACTTAGTCTCAGAAAGTACAATTTTAAAAAGTGCAGTAATATTTCTAAGATCAGATTTCTTGATTGGTTAAGGCCTCATTTCAGCTTTTGTTTCATTCTAAATATGAGTCATAAAGACTTTCACAGAGGTTTGAAAATATGCAGTTTCAGAAGACAATAAATAAATTTATTTATGTTTTCCTTCTATTCAGTCACATCTCCTGTAAAAACAGAATTAAAGGATAATAAGTTTACTTTTTTTTTTTTTTTTTTTTTTGGCTGAGGAACAATCAGGGCATAAATATCTTCTCCTAAAGATAAAATCAGATTAGTTCAGCAATTAAAATTGAAGTTATCTAATCATCAACTTAAATTTTCAGTTCATTGGATAGACAAAAAGCCCTGAGAAAGCCCAGTATTTGTGCTAGTGTAACTAATATCTTCAATTTTAGCTAATAGAAATGAGCTACATAAATCTCAAATTAAAAAAAAAAAAAGAGAAACAATGGGATTAGTTTTAAAGCCTTCATAATCAGCATACAAAACAATTTTATACTTCATTTCACTTATTACTATGCCACCTGCTACTTTCTTCACTCATTTATCTTAAAAAGATTTGTAGCAGAGACATGGAAAAGACCAGGTAGAGATATCAGAAAAGATCACTTTCACTTTTCACAGTGTACTCTCAAATATTTTCTGTAGTGACACTGAATTCACTGAGAATATTTGGGAGGCCAATGTCATGTTTTTGGTTGTATTTTCATTTGTTTCTTGCAGTATAGATAAAATTCATTAAATGCATTTTGTAGTAAAGTCATTAGGTATTTTAAAACTTTACAATGCACTTCTCAGTAGTAGAGTAGCCCATACATACTTTCTATGTAACATTCTATGTTCAATTAACAGATGAAACAGTGTCAAAAATATCAATGTCTCTCAAGAGACATCAAGAGCAATCATCTTTGCTCCTTAATTCAACAGAACTTCTTATCCAGAAGTGTAATGCTTGCCTGTGGAAGCTTTTCAATCCAGTCCATTCTATGATTTTAAGATGGTAGGAACAGCAGAGACAGAAAAAGATGCCAAAATTCTTAACAAATATAAAGAAAATTATTTAATCTCTGTTCATAAAGAATATCATTTTATATAGACAGAAAATTGTACGTATTGAAAAAAATAATTTGCAGACCTTTGTAATTTCTTTTACAGCGGAAAAGAGTATATGTTATCAGCTGGTGACCGGTCACGAATGATATTGCCCAGGGGTCAGTGCTGGGGCCTGACCTCTTCAATATCTTTATTGATGACCTGGATGAGGGCATTGAATGCACCCTCAGTAAGTTTGCAGATGAGACCAAGTTGGCTGGAAGTGTCGATCTGCCTGGTGGTAGTGAGGCCCTACAGGGGGATCTGGACAGGCTGGATAGCTGGGCTGATGCCAATGGGATGAGGTTCAACAAGACCAAATGCTGGGTCCTGCACTTTGGCCACAACAATCCTGGGCAACACTACAGGCTTGGGGCGGAGTGGCTGGAAGACTGCATAGAGGAAATGGACCTGGGGTTATTGGTTGATGCTCAGCTGAACATGAGCCAGCAGTGTGCCCAGGTGGCCAAGAAGGCCAATGGTATCTTGGTTTGCATCAGGAACGGTGTTGTTAGCAGAAACAGGGAAGTGACTGTCCCCCGTACTCAGCTCTGGTGAGGCTACACCTTGAGTACTGTGTCCAGTTTTGGGCCCATCACTGCAAGAAAGACATTGAGGGCCTGGATCTGGTTCAAAGAAGAGCAACAAGGCTGGTGAGGGGTCTGGAGCACAAGTCATATGAGGAGTCGAGGAGTGGCTGAAGGATCTGGGATTGTTCAGTCTGGAGAAGAGGAGTCTCAGGGGAGACCTTATTGCTCTTTGCAACTACCTGAAGGAAGACTGTAGTGAGCTGGGGGGTCAGCTTCTTCTCTCGTGTAACCAGTGACAGGACTAGAGGGAATGGCTTCAAACTGCACCAGGGGTGATTTAGGCTGGACGTTAGGAATTAGTACTTTTCTGAAAGAGTGGTAAGGCACTGGAATGGGCTGCCCAGGGAGGTGGTGGATTCACCAAACCTGGAGGTGTTCTAGGAATGTTTGGACATAGTGTTGAGGGACATGGTTTAATGAGAACTATTGGTGATAGGTGGATGGTGTAAAGATCGGTGGGTAGGTGGTGGATTTCCAGTATCAGGTAGGAGTTGACTGCTTGCTTCTCTGTGTATATGGATAATTTTATCTTGCAGACAAGGGATATGCTCAGCACATGCTGAGGAAAAGTACATACAGCAAAGCACACATAATAGAAAATTTGGCCTCATTGATCTTTGCTGCCCTTGCCTCATCTTGCAGATCAGAAAATAACCAGTTCTTGGGGTAGCATAACTCTACTTCCAGTTATATGATCTAGCCTTTCACAGAGCTTTATTGCTAACAGCAAAAGCTCTTGTAGTATTTCAAAATAAATAGTCTATATCAGATCAAAATAATAGTTATTTAAATGCTACACAGTACTGACATGCTCAAGTAACAGGATGACATTTGCCACTAAAAATCTTTGGAACTACGAACCAAAAGCATGTCAAAATGATTAATGACTATTTTCAGTTCAATCATCAGTCATACAAAACACGAACATATATTCAGTATATATTTATCAACTGCAAAAGATGACATTCCAGATTTTGTCAGTGGAAATGGACAAATCACTGGACAAAAAGAAATAATTTTAAACTATTTGCAAGTCTTTCTTTTTCTGCTTTTGAATAATATAATATACTGAAAAACATTTCATTTTGACATCACATAACAGATTTACTTCAGCAAGATTAAATTACTGATATTTGAGGTCAGATTGAAATTTTCAAGGTTTCTCAAAACTTGCTTTAATATTTCTAAGTTGTAAGATAATTATTTACTTATTTGACTGTTTATTTTTATAATACAACTGAACACTTTTTTCATTTAATTCCTAAGGCACTAGATTAAAATTTACAAATATCTATGGAAAGGCTATATAGTTTTCTGTCTGTTTTAAGATATAAATAATAAGCTCTTAATAAGCTCTAAATATAAATTTGGGAGATTTGGTTTAAATTTTACATTTTACTCAGAGGGTAGTAGGGTGCTGGAACAAGTTATTCAGAGAGGTTTGTGGTTGTCCTATCCCTGGAGGTGTTCAAAGCCAGGTTGGATGGGTCCCTGGGCAGCCTGATTTAGCTATTGGCAATCCTACCACAGGGACAGTGGGGGTTGGAACTAGATGATCTAGAAGTTCCCCTCCAGCCTAACCCATTCTATAGTACTATGATTCATCATAATACCTCTGGCTACAGCCTTACAAACTGACAGTTAACATGGGGAAAAACACTCATTTAACTGACCATTACAGTTCACTTTATTTTTCTCAATTTGGGCATTTTTTGGATGAAAACTTAGTCCTCTTGCACTCATTTTCATTTGAATCAAATATTCTATGACTACATATCCTATATTGCTCCTGAGAATAAGCATATGAATACTTCTTAAATATTTCTCAGTCATTTAAAAATAGTATTTCAGATCAGAAAGTAACAGCTAATTTATACTTTCTTTCAGCCATGGTAAGAGTTTTATTGCTTCAGAAATACAACAAATTTGTTCTCAATTTTCCCCAAACATTCTCGCTTTAAAACCAAGAATGCCACATGAAAATAATACCTAATATTTAGGAAATGTGTATAAACACCAAACCCACTTCCATATATTTGAGGTTGCTTTCCATAAGAAATTACAATTGAACAAAAAGATTCAGATCTGCTTTTAATAGACAACTTCAGGAATTTGTGATGAAGCATTTAATTTCTTAAACCAAATCAGTGACATCTACCAAATGATGTATGAAAGAAAGGCGGTAAATTCCTTGTTTTTAAAGCAGTCCTGGGACTTCTGTAAAGAAGAATGATGCATCTATTTTTCTCCCTCCCCCTTAGTGATGATTTTGTCTCTTGTATAACCTCTGACTTGTCTGTACCACTGAATGTTGCTAGAAAAATAATCCCTGGCATGTTCACCACAGAAGAAAACTTCATGGATTTTAGAAAGCTTTTTTATTGCAAGTTTGGCCCTTACATGTGAAAGACTCCCAAATTTCAATTTCTTAATTTTGTTGTGAGAAATTAGAAATCTATCTGCCAGGCTGAGAACCTATGTTGTTGCTTTCTTATGCTGAAACTGCCCTAGCCTTGTCTTCTTAACTCTTGGGCATCTTTTCTGAGTTGTGTTGTTACTTGTTTGTTCTGTAATAAGGAATTTATACATAGGTTTGAGTTCTGGATTATGCTTTGGAGACCAGAAAATAAAATTTAGCCATATTAAAAAAAGGAATACTAAAGAATAAAACAAAACAAACAGACAAACAAACAAAAAACCCACAAGAAGTAAAGAAAAGCACTGTAAAGGCTGAAAATACGTGAAGTTTCTTTCTTTGGCAAATAGTAATAATCACTATCATCATCACCATCATTGTATTATCAATGAATGTATAATTAATGAATGTTAATGTCATGATTGGTGTCCCTTTAGGAATGAAAATTGGAGTGTTGACCACAGTATCAATAGGCCATGTACCTATTACCGAAGGGACTACTGAGCCTCCCACCTCCAATAATCTCCCCCAAGGTGCAAGTATGCCAGACCACTTTGGTCCTACCTGCACATTCCATTTTATTCTATGGGTGCCTGGATCTAAATTCTTAGGGGCAGGGAGATTATTTTCATTACCAATCTGGGGTCTTACCTGATTATCAGGTAATTTGGATCCTAAGCAAAGTGGCCCATGTTGTCTACAACATTCTCAGGGAGCACTGGGTCTGCTGTCTCATTCTCTCGGGGTCATTCATTCAGGTCCTGCAAGGTTTCATACAGTCTTCTCATCCACCCCTTGCAGGGACTAGGAGTCTGTTCAGGGCAGCCTTAAGAATACCATGATAACGTTTAATGAAGCCTGCCCCTGTTGGATTATATGGCAGGTGGAATTACCATTCAATGTTATTTTCTTCTGCCCAGCACTGTATCGTTGCACCAGTAAAATGAGTCCCTTGGTCACTCTCAATGACTTGAGGTGTCCCGTAGGCAGACATCAGTTTAGTGAGTGCCTTGATGGTATATGCCTGGTTTGCTTTCGGTACTGGATAGGCCTGCAGTAGCCCACTTGCAGCGTTGACGCAGGTCAGGGCATATCTCGCCCCCTCGGACCAGGGAAGGGGCCCAATGTAATCAACCTGCCGTTGCTGGAGAGGATTGTGTCCTCTAGCAAGATGGGCTGTTGTTTCAGGCAATGGTCTTGGTCTCATCTTAGAGCAAGACTTGCAATCCTGGCATGCCTGGACAATGTCAGGTAGCTGTATGGGCAGTTCCCATGCTTTAGCAGCTGCCCACATTGTCTTTTGTCCCTCATACCGTAGCTTCTGATGTAACCAACGGGCGATGTTTTCAGATGGTGAATTCTCAATCCATCAAACTTGGGCCAGCGTGTCGGCTTCATTGTTTCATTGACTGTAGGAGCTGATGACCAGAAACATGGTAGACACATACAGTCCTGTGTTTGACCGTATTCCATATGTCTAACCACATGTCCTTGCCCCAGATTGCAAAGGCATGGATAGTCCATTCCTGGGTGGCCCACTGTGCAATCCAAAGAGTGAGCACCTGGTACACTGCCCAACTATCTGTGCAGATGTTCAGGATACCATTACCGGGTTCCTTGGTTATAACCATCCACACGGCTCGCAGTTCTGCCCATTGGCTGCTCTGACCATCCCCCTCATCAAACCAGATTGTCTCAGTAGAAGAATTGTATGCTATTGCTCTCCACTTCTTCGGGTTGCCCTTGCTGGACCCATCTGTGTACCAGGCACCTTCAGGGATAGGATATTTTCCCTCCTGAAGGAGACTCTTCTATGGTGGAAAGACCAGTGTTTCTTTTGGTGCATCACTATGATACGTCACTGGGCCTAGGATCTTCTGCAGTTCTTCTTTCAAGGGAGATGATGACAGTCTACTCCTTTGGCTGAGATAGGTGACCTCATCATGCCACCGTTTGTGCTTGGGCCACCCCTGTCTTAGGAAGGTGGGTCAGATCTTTCACCCACCCTTGAATTGGCAGAGTGGTCTTAAATATAACTTCAGCTGTTTGAGTTATTGGCTCTGCTGCCTGTAATGCAGAATAGGCAGCCAATAACTGTTTTTCAATCATACTGTATCTTTATTCTGCTCCATGCCAGACCTGAGACCAGAAGCCAATGGGAGTCCGAACAGAACAGTGGCGTTGCCACAGGCCCGAACCAAAGCTGTCTTGAGTAACATGAATGTCCAACTCGGCTGGGAGGGTAGGATCGAATATACCCAATGCCTGAGCTTGTTTAACTGCCAGTTTCACTTGTTGGAAAGCATCCTGTTCAGTTTTCCCCCAGTCCCCATAGCTGCCCCTTTTTTGTGAGTCTGTATAGTGGCCTTAGCAGCTGCGCTAGATGAGGTATAAAGGAATGCCAGTAACCCAATATACCTAGAAACTCTAGCAGCTGCTTTGCAACCCCAGGAATTTTATGGACAGGCCCGAATCTTGCACCTTTTGAGGATTTACAGCCCATCCCCTCTGTTGTAAACAGGCGGTTAATTAATCTGCTGCCTGCCCTACTGCCTCCAGTGAGATGGATGTCAGCAGGAGATCATCAATATAATGATATAGGTTAACATAATCAGGTTGGTAATACTAAGGCCAAAGAGCACCTTTTAAATATGAATTCAAACCTTTTTTTTTTTTTAAAAAAAAAAAAAAAAGCTAAATTTTGTCTGTTATACCTCTTCTGAGCTCAATAAGTTAAACTATTTGAGCAGACAATAACTTGTGTTTGGCTGAAGTGTACCTTACAAAAAGGCAACCATTCTTTATTTCATGGTTCCAAAGGAAGAGAAATCTACCTCATCCCTTAGAAGCTTGTTTAAATGATTAATTGCTCTTGCTGTTAAATAGATGTGCCTAAATTCTAATTAGAATTTATCTGGCTTCAGTTTCCAAGCATAGGTCTTTGATGAGGCATCTGCCAGATTGAAGCCCCTTAGCAATTGGCACTTTGCCTCTTTTTAAGCACATGTGATTGTAATCAAGTCATCACCTAATTTTTTTTGATCAGTCAAGCTTCTACTATAAGCTATTTTTTGCAATTTTTGAATGTATATCTCTTTTCTGTACCTTTGTCATTTCTTTTTATCTTTTAAAGGCATGAACATTAACTGTGGGATCAGTGTGCTACATACAGGTAAAATCACAGAATCACTGATTCATAGGATTTGGAAGGGACCTCTGGAGATCATCTAGTCCAATCCTCCAGCAAAACCACATTTCCTTAAGTAAGCTGTTCAGTAAAGTATTCAGGCAGATTTTGAGTAGCTCCAGAGGAGACTCCACAACCTCTCTGGGTAGCTTGTTCTGTTGCTCTGTCACCTTCAAGGCAAACAATTTTTTCCTCATATTCTTATGGAAATTCCTGTGTTTCTGCCCATTGACACTTGTTCTTTTACTGGGAATCACCAAAAGGAGCCTGGACCCACCCTCTTTACTACAGACCATTAGATATTTACATGCATTGGTAAGATCCCCTCTCAGTCTTCTCCAGGTTGAGCAGTTCATGAACAGTTGAAAAGTGTCTCAACCTTTCCTCATAAATTACATGCTCGAGGCCCTAGCCACACTTGTGGCCCTCCACTGGACTCTCTCCAGTAGTTTCCTGTCTTTCTTGAAGTGGGGAGCCCAGAACTGGACACAGCCTTCTGGTTTGTCAACCACTTCCCCTGGCTTTGTATCAACGACAAACTTATTAAAGGTACATTTTATTCTAGCCTTTCATCCAGATCATTGATGAGGATTTCGAACAAGAATACCAACTCCTGTAGAACATTACTGAATACAGGCCTCCAATTGGACTCTGCACCATTGATCACAACACTTAGAGATCTGCAAGTCAGACAGTTCTCTGATAGATGAGTCACTGTCGACTCATCTATCACACACCTCGTAAGCTTAACATCCCACAAGGATGTATCAAACTATGATTTTCCATTGATAGCTACTGTTTCAAATCTGTCATATGGTCATTTTTAAAATCTACTAATGTATATATCCAGAATTTTATTGTCATTTTTCAGGCTTATCATTTTAAAACAACTGACAAAAGTGTAAATCAGAGGATTTAGATAGAAAAGTGGAAGATTTGCATATACCCTTCCATCATACCTGCAAGAAATAGTATGTTTCTCTCTTTGTTCTAGGAAATCTATTTTTTGTTGTTGATGTCATTGTCTTTGTTCTACTCAGAGTAAATAACCATGAAGAAGAACAAACCAAAGAAGAAATGCAAATCAAACTGAGAAATACTTTTCTGTTGCAAGCTGCAGAACAGCATGATCTATTTTCCATTTATTATAGAGAACATGTTCTTCATTATCAAGTATCTGATTCTCTGATTTGAAAGGCAATTTTTTTTTCAATTCAATTTTTCAATTTTTTTTTCAATCAATTCCCCAAAATTCAAATGAAAAGTGTTAAACCATTTCTTAATTGGTCTTTATTGATATGACCACTATTTATTCCACAGAAGTGTGTTCCCATGATAAATATTATTTTTAAAGCATGGAATTTTACTACAATATTTTCAGATTAGAATTGCCATTTATTTTAATTTAAAATGTAGCAGATTTCTTGCCAGAAAAATTGTCTTTCTTCTATTATTGAAAACCTGTTTTGCCTTTTGATTATATAAATGTATTAGTGTTTATCGTGGTAGTACATTTGACTTTTACAAGTGTAGAAATAAAAAGTACATTCACACAGCTTCAAAATATATGCTGGAACACTTTAGCTCTTAGATCTAAGGAAAATTAAGATCTCTATATAAATAATATATGGAGATAATGGTAGGTTTAGCAATACTGAGTAGATGTATCTACCTTTACAATTTCTTAAAATTGTAGGTTAATTCGATGTATACCAACAAAAAGGGAGAAAATAACTTTAAAATCTGATGCCATTTTAAGGAAGCTAAACAATTGGTATATGAGACAGCTTATCATCAATCTGTGTGCTTTTAAAAGCTAAGTGTTAGGAGGACTAATGTACCATACTGATGTTTTAGGTATTTCATTAATGTATTTGAAAGACTGTCATAACTCACTCACCTCTGTGGAGTTTACGAGCCATGGGTTTCTTCCAGCTCGTAAAATCAGCTTGCTTAACACAGTACAGTGAGTGATAGCATCAGAAAAGACACTTCATGAAGAAAGGTGACTCATTCCTTTCTTTACTTTTTTTTTTTTTTCAATTTGTAAAAGTTTTGTAGGACAATGCAAAGAAGCAAAACACAGAACTGAATAAAAGTTTGATAAAATGCTATTCTTACAGTGACAATTTAACTACAAATATTCCAGCTGTTTGTTGTTCTTTGTAAATGTTTATAGTAAACTGGAATGTAATGTTAACTTCTAAAATCTAAACGAATTACTTTTATTTTTCGGCTTTTTAAAATATAATTTTAAGGTACATCTGACATGAAGAAATATTGGCTATAAAAAGACTGCTCTTCTATCAGCAGTATTTATATTAAATCTTTGCCTAGCAAATTTTGAGAAACATCAGCTTTCACTTACATGGGATAGAAACAGGGCTGGTCTACAAGCTCATACACATTCTGTAATAATGAGTTAAAATAATTTTTTTAAATATTATTTTCACTTCTCTTTAATTATCTACAATGCAGATATCATCTCAGCTAGTCACTCAAGACTTCTTTTAATAGTGAAAGCAAATACCAACCTACATTATAGGCATTGGAGCAAGTTGCCCAGAGAGGTTGCAGATGCCCCATCCCTGGAGGCATTGAAGGCAAGGCTGGATGTGGCTCTGGGCAGCCTGGTCTAGTGGCTGGGGACCCTGCTAATAACAGGGAGATTGAAACTAGATGATATTTGAGGTCCTTTTCAACCCCGGCCATTCTATGATTCTATGATTCTATGATTCTATGATTCTGTGATTCTGTGATTCTGTGATTCTGTGATTCTGTGATTCTGTGATTCTATGATTCTATGATTCTATGAATATGTGGTTTCTGAAGAAATATTTATTTTCATTTTCAATGTCAATGGTTTACAGGTTGGTTCGGCCCGGTTCCGTGACCAGAGGGGCAGAGGGATCCACGGATCTGCACCTCCGGAATAGGGAAACAGGGGACCCCAAATTAATTGAAAACAGCAGCAATGATCTGAGGTGGAACAAACTAATTTACTAAACACAGTATCAGCAAAATATAATGAGAGAGAGAGAGTGTGTCCGAAAGGAGGATAGGCCTCACCACAATGCTGAGGTGAGAAGTGCAGTCCAGTTGAGCAGATGAAGAAAAGCAGACAGCGAAGAGCAGATGGAGAAGTGCAGGCAAAGAGCAGGCGAAGAAGAGAACATCAAGTGACCTTGCCAGGAGTTATATCTCCTCACTGACCACAAAGCCTCCTGGGGAAATGTAGTTCTTCTCCTCCGGACAGGCACCCGGAACTTGAGCATCAGCAGTCAGACCCCCAGTGCATTACATGGTGTTATGGTGTGGAATACTGATAACGAAAAATCATAAAACCATGACATGCAATTATGCAGTTACCTAACATAACTTTAGAATTTGAGTACCGTTATTTTAGAATTGTTCTTATACTTAACTTTATTCTGAAGTATATTTGGTCTTGTAGTGTTCCACCAAATGACAAAAAGAAAACAGCAAATAGTGTTAACTTAATTGGCAGTCCTGAGGCTGAGAAGTTTTTTACTTTTTTGTACTTTTGTACATTTTTGCAGTTTTAAACTTTTTTTTATTTTTTCTTTTTTGAGATTATTCTCTTATCATTCTCCTTATTGAATATTTTCCTATATTTTCAGTGTTCCTTCTTATAAAGGCATTTACGTACATACTATTTTGGGTACATGTGAATGTGTAATTACAGTTTCAGTTGTAAGATGATTTCAACTTTCTTTTCTCTAAGATTTAAAGTAGGAAAGAATTGAGTAACATCTGTTAAGAAAATCTGAATCCATCTTGCCAAATGTAGTGCTAAGCCTCCTCTGCATAAGACTACATCATTTCAGATCTTAACATCTTTATCAGATCCAAGCCTGCACAATTTGATATTTTATTTAATTGTGAAGAACATTTTTGGAAAACAAAGTTTGATTATTCTGTGTCAGTTGTGGACTGAGCTCGTATCAGATTAATTTTTCCTTCGGTTTAGGTATGTATTTCAGATAAGCATGGTTGTATTTTCCTAGTTTTTAATTCTGAATTAATCTGCTTATTAGTAACTTCTGAATCTACAAAGTCGTTGCATGTCACAGTATAGCATACATTGTATGTAAGGAAATCTGGTCCCACAGTAATATTAGAACACACAGCAGGTGTGTGAGATTTTCTTTTTTAATACTTTGCAGATTTTAATTTGAGAAAAAGATTAATTTTTTGCTCCTAGATACTTGTTAATGCATGTAGGCTATATTTTACATAAGAGTTCTTTGTCAGTCTAAAGTGAACCAAATTCAACATTACTTAAACTTACAGAAAATCTCATTCTCTTGGAAGGATCATTGCATATTTGGGTAAGGATTTATCTAGCTATTACTATGAAGATTGAATATTGTATGAAAATACACTCTTGGATATTGTCTGAGTTATTGTGGTAGAGTTTAACTTTGCCAAGTTTTCCTATGTTTTCTGTGTCTGTCTTGTAAAAGGATCTAACATATATTAAGATTTCTGTGCAGAGACACTTGTGTAAGGATTGCCTGGAATGGACAGAACTGCACAATACTTGGAACCATCTTAAGTACAAAGGCTAATGCTTCAAGTGGCCCAATTGCAGAGAAAATTCAGACAAATTACTCAAGGAATGGGGAATCAACAAGGTTGGAAAAGACCTGACAGATCATTCAGTCCAACCATCCATATATCACCAATAGTTCTCATTAAACCATGTCACTCAACAAAGTGTGTGAGTGCTTTCTGGAAAAGTAGTAGTGAAGGTATCTATAAATGAGACAAACCACTGTCTAAGCAAATATTGCTAAAATACATATGATGTTTTAAGCATGAAATGAATGGTAACATTCACTCCAGATTTCTGAATACTCTTTTTCCCCTTTTGTTTGTATGGATGGTGGAGAACATTGCATTAGCTAACGACTCCTTCCGGAAGAGTTCTATTAACTTCTGACTTTCCTGAGACAGCTCTTTGTTTGTTTGTTTGTTTGTTTACTTTTGACATGTTTTATAGTTCTTAAATAATTAATTATTTTTAGCTAGATTGTAACCACTATGTAACAACTATTAACTCTCCTGCCAACGCACTCTTTAGACACTATTTCAAGGCTCTTTAGAACTTCCTGTGAACTGGCAGGAATTCTATAAAGACAGAATTAAAATTTTGGCTTAGAAAAATAATAGGTTGGGATAAAACAGCATGCAATACAGGGAAAAAAAAAAAAAAAAGTCACCAGTTTGAAACAAAGATCCTTATACTGAAAATTAGAAGAATTTTCAGAACACTTTGTTACTTTGTGTATTTTATATCTGCAGCATGAAATATAAAGGTTTCCTGTATACAAGTGCTGTGAAGCTCACAAACACAAAACACACCTGCAGACTTTTTGCCATTAATCCTGCAAAACATATTTTGGAGTCCTTAAAGGCAGTCACTAGAGGGAGTAATGTTCAAATGAATTTTACTACATGTCCCTGCAAAGCTTACTAAAATAACCTAGGTTTTGTTGTTGTTTGTTTGTTTGTTTTCATTTTTTGCTTGTTTGTTTGTTTTTAGTGGCTTTTTTATTTGCAGCTGAATTCTTAGATAGGAAGAGTATATACTGTGGAAAACAATTGACTCTTTCCTAGTTGAATATGCCAGGTCATGTGAAGAATTCCAGAGTGGAAAAGAAAAACAGTAAAGGTGCTGCAGCACTATTAGGTTTGTCTATTCTGTGATTTCATGCACTTAACTCAAAGTTTCCAAGTACTTGTATATTAAGAACAGTCACCGAGTGTAATGGGAATTACCTTTTGAGTAATTAGTGGTGCATGTTTTGCTAACTACTTAATTTAAAAAATTACAGATGTTCTCAGAGTCAGAATATTTAAAATGTAGTAAGATCAAAGTCTCAATGAAATGCAGTCACAGTAATTTCTTTTAAAAACATAATTGAAGCCTTTTTAGGGGGATAATGAAATAGTAGTTTGAGATCTCACACAAAGGACAAATAAGGGGGATGGGAACACTGCACATATAGATATTATAATAATGAATACCATTATTTTATAAAACCTTCATTTGGTTACGGACAAATAAACTGTTTCTACTAAGCTATTGCTGTATGAAAAAAAATAAGCCTAATACTATTTAAAATTATAGAATAAATTAAAAAGGGCTAAATTTTTGAGAATAAATAATGTTAAGATTTAGGAAGAGAGTTTATAGCCTATTTCATTCCCTTAAAAAGGCAAAAATATATGATTTTGAGTGACTTATATATGCTCTTCTTTTGCAAGATTATTAATTTAGACTGGTCCAGCATTGTTTTTTCTCTTCCTCTTCCTCTTCCTCTTCCTCTTCCTCTTCCTCTTCCTCTTCCTCTTCCTCTCTCTCTCTCTCTCTCTTTCTTTTTCTCTTTTTTCTCTTTTTACAATAATCTCCAATCTATGATGCAAACTTAAGGTGCATGACTAAAAATAATTCATTTTTTAACTTGTATAGACTAGAATGATTTTATTGCAGACTCATTTCATCAGTAAGTCAGTAATTCAGAATATTTCCAATTTGAATTCTAGGACTCAAACAGATGGTAGAGATGTATTTTAAATAATGTTACTTGAAATATGATTTCTGTAAATAGACCCAGAGCTATAACATGCTTTTTGTAAATTTGCCTCCTTGGAAGAAACTAGAAATTCTCTGTCACTATATTAACTGCTCCTGAATTCATGAAATGGATACATTTTTTGAAAATTTTATCTTAAGATCAAAGGCAGATATGAAGGCAGATGTTTTGCATGTTCACTAGATCCTCAGATGTCTTCATGGCCTCATCAGAGAATAGATTCCTGAGACATACTCTTCACAGAAATACACATTTAGAAAAAACTGACGAAAAACATTTTCACCAGTTTTATAAAACAGTAGCCAAATTCTTCTATGATGATGCAGGCTACAACTGGAGGAAAAAAAAGTATTGTTTTTTTCTTTCCACATATGATTAAAATCACATATCTAAATTAGATTTGGCTTGTGAGCTTAAAAAGTTCTCTTCATCAAATTTAGGCAATTATTTGGATACTGGAATATCAAGTATGGAGGGGAGAGAATTAAATAATGTACCAGAGCCAATATTCTATCCACTGGTGAGTGTTCTTTGGGAGAAAAGTTAGTTATTGATTTAGGGAGAAGGAAAAACAAGACAAAAAAAAGACAACAGAGAAACAAGCAAACAAACAAACAAAAAAAAATAGATGTGCTAGCAGACCTTAAATAATATGAAATATAAAAAGTTTACCAGTCTTAAGTCAATCTCCTTATGATGTTTTCTGTCCTAGGAGAGGTGCATTCATGTTTTCATTCAAGATTGATACAAACTAAATAATAAACCTCAGAAAGTCTTACTAATGTAAAAAGTTTTGCTGAGAACAAGTGAAAATGAACAGACTATCATTTTAATTTTCTTTAAAAAGTTTAGCAGCTACAAATTTCCCTATGCACTATTTATTCCTTGTTATTTTAGTTATAGTAAGGAAGTAATGCTTTCTTTGCTATGAAAAATACTTTTGCTGCCAACTTTGTCAAAACAGAGCTTCATTTTTACTTTTTTGTTAGCATCAGTTTCTCAACATAAAAGCTAAAATATTCTGAATCTAATCAAAATTTCTCAGGCTTGTCCCTGGAGGTGACAGTAGAGGGTTTCAATAGCCTTATCTGTTCAATACTAAAGATGTTTGTAAGTCCTGCTAAGTAGTCTCTAGTGATTTATTTCAAAACTTTCAATATGTCTATCTGTGATCATAGATGTACTTCTAACCACACTGTCCTAGAGACATTTTTTAGACTGGACTCTTAATATCACTACCTTCTAAATCAGTTCCATATACAACAGTACCATAGCAGGGAAAAAAAGGAAGACTTATTTTTGGTATTTTTATCATTGGATTTTTTTATTATTATTTTTTTTATTTTTCCAGATACAGACAAGTTATGAAGTGGATTGCCTCCGGCAAAGATTTACAAGTGCATGTAAGAAAACACTTTAAGATTCAGAAAGTTAGACAAATTTGTTTTGAACAAGAAATATAGTGTGTAGTAAGACTCAGGTTTGAACACAGCTTTGAAGAGTACAATTTAATATTTTATAAGATTATGTAGATTTGCAGTGAGAAGGTTATTTCTCTTGTTGGGAGCATACAGAATTAATTCAGTGAAGTGGAATAATGATGACTGTGCTACAAAAATAAATAAATAAATAAATAAACTTTTAAATGCAGATTCCAGCTGCAGTGCAAGTTTTTTTTTTTTTTTTTTTTTTTTTAAAAAAAAAAAGCTCTGTGAACTATATGATCTCCTGTATGATTTTAAATTAGTGCACAGAGAGATTTGAGGTGAAATTTAATGTGATAACTGTAAACAATAATCCTTAGCCAGTGCCATTTCTGTACATTACATGATTGCACTGGTGACACTGTCTTGAGCACTTACATTAGAATTCTTCTATTTATTCAGTAATTCAAAAAGAAAAAAAAAATCTACCTTTAGGATTGTCTCCTCCTACTTATTCAGTTTTAAAAAGATGCTCTCTGCATGGAACAGAACTTTTAATTTTCATTAGTTTATAATTTTTTATATAGAAATATAAGAGTTGCCACATTGGAATGGAGTCAGAACTGATATAATGCTCTATCTATTAGGGAAAATGAAACTGTGTGTAGTAAAGAAGATACAGTGAAGAACATACTTTTGAAATTAGCTTCCACTGAGGTTAAATCCTTGGATTTACACTTTGGAAATTCACACTCATGTTAATGTAGCTACAGAACTGGATAAAAAACTAGTGATTAGAATGCTACAGTTCAGCATTGCCCATTGGAATAACAATATTCATTTCACCCTCTGTCAGGAACGAATTCCAAGCATATAGCGAATTACTGTTATTTATAAATATGATGTTATTGAACAATACAGAGCAGCAACTCCATGAAGAGGCTTTCTTCAGAAAGAAGGAAATTAGCTACATTTAAAAAATGTATATGTTATTTGAATTACACAGTCAAAAAAAAGTACAATGTTTCTGTGCGTAGCTACAGAATTAGGTCTTTTTTTCCACAGTAGTAAAATGAAAAAATGTAAAAATAATATCGACACACTCCATCTTTTTTTCCAACTAACTGACTAGAGGAACAAGAAGCACTTACTTTGTCCTTAGCTGAGCCCTTATTAAACCATACACAGTAGAACTTATTTTCCCATTTATTTTCATGCTTAGATGTGCAGGGGTTGTGACAGGAGATTGACACAGATGTTGGCTTAAAGGCGGTTTGTAGAGATAAAACCATTTTATGTAGTGAAAACTATAAACACTGATAAGATTTTGAGCATTCTAATCCCTTACACAAGTCCTCCAAGAAAGTAAATGCACAGCACCATCAAACATTTTATGACTCAAACTGCTGTTCAAGCAGTCTTACAGAAACAAATGAAAGACATAATGCTTAGATCAACTGAGTCAAGGATCTGATATTGAGATGGGGAGAGAATATTTCATCTAAACTAGAACAAGAAACAGCTATAAAGAAAAAAAAAATCACAATAATAAAATTAAACCCAAGAGCATTTTTCAGACATACTCTTAAATCAAGCAAACAAAATACCCTGCCTGTGATAGAATTGTTAAAAACAGAATTGGAAAGGACTTTAAGATCATCTAGTCTATTACTTGTTAAAACCAAAATCAATCACGTTTATGTAAGTAAATCCTTTTTGTTGCAGTTATTTTTTTTCTAAATATTTCCTAAAAAAATAAAATAAAATAAAATAAAATAAAATAAAATAAAATAAAATAAAATAAAATAAAAAATCATTGCATCCTTTTCCCCAAATCCACACACACACACACAAAGTAATTTAATTGTGTCTCACTACTATTCTTTTTTTCCTCAACTTTTTTCCAGTCCAACAGTTCTGTGTTTGTCTGCAATTACTTTGCTGTTTGATTTGAGTGTGCAAAACTTTTAAGAAATCTTTTCTCTTATTAAGTTTTTTTTTTGTCTGCCCTTTGTTTTGTCCTTTTTTTTTTTTTAATTTATTTATTATAATTTCTTTTTTAATTTCCCAAGAGAAGCTTGTATATTCTAAGTTTTATTCTTTTGCATATGGGCTAATGTAATAATGCATGGTCTTTAGCATCACATTGAACTCCCTAGCCTTGAACTGCAATGAAAGACACCCCACAGCCTTCTTTTCTCCAGGCTGAACAAGCCCAGCTCCCTCAGCCTGTCTTCATAGGGTAGGTGTGGGAGCCCCCTGATCATCTTTGTGCCCCTCCTCTGGACCCTCTCCAGCAGCTCTCTGTCTTTCTTGTATCGGGGGCTCCAGACCTGGACACAGTACTCCAGATAGGGTCTCACAAGAGCAGAGTAGAGGGGGACAATCACCTCCCTGTCCCTGCTGGCCACCCCTCTTCTGATGGAGCCCAGG
This sequence comes from Tetrao urogallus, assembly GCF_951394365.1. Classification (NCBI taxonomy): domain Eukaryota; kingdom Metazoa; phylum Chordata; class Aves; order Galliformes; family Phasianidae; genus Tetrao; species Tetrao urogallus. The sequence goes on along the minus strand of NC_136813.1, from coordinate 45,235,221 downwards.
ATACCATTTGCTTTCCAAGCTGCAAGAGCACACTGCTGTTTCATGTGAAGTTTTTCATCTATCACGACTCCCAGCTCCTTCTTTACAGGCCTACTCTCAAGGATTGCTCCTTCCAACCTGTCTATTCAAGATTCTCATCTCTGAGAATGACTGTCCAGCTCAGTTATGGTCCAATAGGATGTACTTGGATCTATATCCCCATAGAATCTATGCAATCCAATAATGTTCCTGTGGGGAAATCTAAGTCTTTCTCCTGTAATACAGTTTGAGATGAGCTGATCCATAAAATTAAGGCATGTTTGTAATAATGTACTGAATGATAACAAAGGATAAATCTGACACCAAAGCATGGCTATCTCTGCTGTTCACTTATTAGAATGGTCCTTGGGACCTTTCTGACACAAGTCAACTTGCCCAGTCCTGAGCAATTTCTGAGCAATCTGTTATGGCTCTTAGTACATTCTCTTCTTGTGATCAGGGATTCAGCTACTGATGCCCAAGCTGATGCTGCATGGCTGGGTTATCTGGGATCAGGTTGCTGTGAAAGAGTAGGATGGAAAGAGTGGTAAGAGTGACTTTTCAGTTTCTGCTCAGGAACTGCATTTGAGCTCAAGCACTCCCACTCATACTCTCCTTGAACTGCATGCCCAGCTTGCTGCACCAAATCACAGAAACACTGAATGATTAAGGTTGGGAGAGACCTCTGGAGGTCATCCGGTCTAAACTTCACTCTGAAGGAAGAATGCCCAGAATAGGTCAGCTAAGAGCATGTTCAGATGGTTTTGAATATCTCCAAAGAGGGAGAATCCACAACTTCTCTGAGAAAACTGTTCTGGTGTTGTATCACTCCACAAAGTAAAGAAGTTTAGACAGAACCTTTTGTGTTCCAGTTTATGCCTTCTGCCTCTTTTCATGACGCCAGGAATTACTGAAAACAGCAAAGCTCCATCTTCTTGACCTGCTGGTGATACTTTGCTTAATGCAAACAAGAATACCATTAGACTTCTTATCAGCAAGGGCCCACTCATTTCCAACTTCATGTCCACCAGGACTCCTAGGTCCTTTTCTGCAAAGGTGATTTCCAGCTAGGTATCTATCAGTATGTACTGGTATCTGCCCTGGTGCAGGGCTCTCCACTTTTTCTTGGTGAAATTATTTGAATCCTGTGAGTTCACCTCTCCAGCCTGTAAGTGTAACCTCCGAGTGACATCGTAGCCCTCTGGAGAGTCAGCCACTCCCCCCAGTTTCATGTCGCTCAAGAATGTACTGAGAATACAATCTTATCTAATTGTCCAGATCATTACTGAAGATATTAAACAGGTCTGGACCCATTACTGACATCTGAGTTACTAGGCTCTGCACCACTGTCCATCAGGTTCAACCATTTAGCAAGTTTTAGATCTATCTCACCATCTGCTCATCCAGCCCATGCTTCAGCTTTCCTATGAGGATCTCATAGAAATAGTGTCAAAGGCCTGAAGAAAAATCAGGAAGACACTAACCACTGCTCTCCTCTTATCCACCTGGCTGATGATTTCATTATAGATGCTTATCAGGTTGCCCAAATATTTTCCTTGGTGAATCCATATGCTGTCTACCTTGATGATTTTGTTATCCTTCACATGCCTGAAAGTGATTTCCAGAATTAGATGTCTCACTATATTTCTAGGGATTTAAATGTGTCTGACTGGCCTGTAGTTCCCCAGGTTGTCCTTCCTGACCTTCTTGAAAACAAGAGTGACATTTGGTTTCCTCTCACCTTCTGGCATTTCTCCCAGTTGCCAGGATTGGGTAAAGGTTATAGATAATGGCCTCAAAATCACATCTGCTAGCTCTCTCAGCACTCATGAGAGCATCCCATCAGGGTTCATGGATTTGTGAAGAATCAGTTTGCTCAAGTATTCCCTGACCTGATGATCTTCCATCAAAGGTTCATTTTTTTTTGCTTCAGCTATTTTTCCTACCCTATGGGATCTGAGATTCCTGAAGGCTGGTCTTGCTGGTAAAAAAGACAAAGAAAGCACAAAGTACCTCAGCCTTTTCATATTCCCAGGTCTCTTGAAATGGTTCAAATTATTCATAATCTTCCTTTAATTACCAGGGTACTCAAAGAAGCACTTACTGTTGCACTTTACATCCTTGGCCAGATTCAGTTCTATCTGGGCTTTAACTTTCTTAATTTTCTCCATGAAAGTTATACTTTCTGTATACTTTCTATATAGGTTGCATTTATGAAAAAGAGGTTTTTTTTCTCACTTTTATCTTCCAATTTTATGAAATAATCGTATCAAAAAGAGAGAGAAAGAAGTTAAAATATTTTGAGTATTACGTAAAGAACAAACTGTGTTCCAGGTGTTGCTTGGATAATATGATGAGGGCAGAAATAAGTAATGAAAATTCAAGCAAAGTGTTTGGCATTATAAGAAAGATAAGCATTTCTTGATTAAAACTATTGCTGTCATAAAGGTAAGGTGTATAGGAGAAGCAGTGAAACAGATAAACTTTCCCAATGAAGCTCTCTGAGAACAGAGAGGGAGATTCATTCTAAACAGCTAGAAAGCAACTGTTGCCTGCATTCTCCACCAAAGAATGTCAACGGTTTCCGGGCCGGTTCGGCCCGGTTCCGTGATCAGTGGGGCGGAGGGATCCGCAGATCTGTGCCTCCAGAAAAGGGAAACAGGGGACCCCAAAATACTTGAAAACAACAGCAATAATCTGAGGTGGAACAAATGATTTACTAAATATAGTATTAGCAAAATACAATGAGAGAGAGAGAGAGAGTCTGCCTGGATGGTAGATAGACCTCACCACAATGCTGAGTTGAGAAGTGCAGTCCAGTTGAGTGACTTGAGAAAAGTGGACAGCGAAGCGCAGACGGCGAAGCGCAGACAGAGAAGCGCGGACGGAGAAGAGCAGGTGAAGAAGCAGAATCAGGTGACCTTGCACAGAGTTATATCTCCTCACTGACCGCAAAGCCTCCTGGGAAAATGTAGTTCTTCTCCGTCGGACGAACATTCGGAACTCAAGCATCAGAAGTCAAACCCCCCTGTGCATTACATGATGTCATGGTGTGGAATACTGATAACCAAAAATCATAAAACCATGACAAGGTTTTGGGTTTATTTCTTCCTAAGATGATCTTTTAATTTATTTTAAAACTGTAAAAGTAATTGAATCAGGTATCTTTTTAAGGCATATCTACATTGCTTTTGTGGGTACTTGGAGTACTATGTTCAGCTCTGGGGCCGCCAGCATGAGAAACATGAAGCTGCTAGAGTGCATCAACAATTTACAGGCTGGTTCAGCCCGGTTCCGTGACTCGTGGCGTGGAGGGATTTTCACAAATCCACACCTCCAGAAAAGGAAAACAGGGGACCACAAATGATTAAAAACAGCAGCAATGATCTGAGGAGAAACAGAACTGATTTACTAAATACGGTGTCGGAATGCAAGATAACACACTGTAATACAATATAATCAGAATTGAAGCTAGTAAATCAAATATAATGAGCGAGAGTGTCCAAAAGGTGGATAGGCCTCACCATAACACTGAGGTGAGATGCACAGTGCAGTTGAGCAGCAGGGAGGAGAGCCTGATGAAGGAAGGCTGTCAGATGACCTACCAAGGCCTTACATCTGTTCCTCCTGAGCAGAAATGACAATAACACAGCAAACAGTCTTTTGGGGAATGTAGTTCTTCTCTTCGAGGACAGGTACCCAGAACTGGAGCATTAATACTTTAACTCCCAGTGCACTACATGATGCTATGATGTGGAATACCGATAACCAAAAATCATAAAACCATGACAGAGTGGGTACAGAGAAAGGCCACGAAAGATACAAGAGGACTGAAGCCCTTCTCCTATGAAAATATGCTTAGAAGTTTGGGGTTATTTAATAGAGAAGGCTCTGGGAAAATTTTATAGTGCCCATTGAGTAATTAAAAGAAGGCCTACAGGGAAGATCTGGAAAGACACTATCAGAGAGTGTGACAGAATGACAAGAGATAATGATTTTAAACTAAAAAAGGGTAGGTGTAGACTAGATATCTCTTCTGAGGAAGAAATTCTTCAATATGAGGATATTGAAGCACTGGAACAGGTTGTCCAAATAAGTTGTTAATGTCCTAACCCTGGAAGCATTCAAGGGCAAGTTGGCAAGCTATTCTTGTGAAAGGTAACCCTTCAAATGTCAAAAGGTTGGAACAAGACTGTCCTTAATATCCCTCCCAACTACATCATTATTTGATTCTAATATACTAGTTATAATAAATGGCTTACAAAAATATCAAAGATATTTTGCTAGATGAGAACTAGCCAATATGAAATAAAACTCTGTTCAGCTTGATTTGTCTTGCTTGTACGATAGCCACATGAAATTATATTGTACCAGCCATATTTACTGTCACTGCTTGTGCAGGGAACAAAACAGAAAGGCCTGGATGATGAATTATTTTTGGGAGTTAATATCATAGATATTTTTAACATTTATTGATGCAAAATGCATAAAGGATCAAAGAAGAAAGACAGAATGTGGTTTTATTCAGAAATAAAATAGAAATTCTTCTGATCACTTGTATTTGTTTGTTGTCATGCTGTAAACTTCAAGGAAATCCCAGCTGGTTTGAGTATATCAACTTTAGACCAGATTAAAATGCCTAGCATTTCATTCATGACTGTGAAGTCCTTTAAAACTTAAACAAATTCTATAATTTCAGTATTTACTTTTGAGTGACATCTCAGTGCTATCAGCCTTATATCACAAGGTTGCTGCTCCTCTTCTTCTACTTCTGTTTTTATTTGTTTTGCTTTGTGTCTTGTCCTTCAGTGTTTTTTTTGTTGGTGGTGGGTTTTTTTGTTTGTTTGTTTTCTGAGGTATCTTTTCAGCAATTCTTTCATACTCAGTGAAACATTTCACCTGGTTGGCATCTGTGACTGTAGCATTCATATCATGCATGTATACAGACCAGAAAAACAACTGTCTGAATCTACATTTATCATGCTATTATGTATATTTCGGGAAATGAAGTAGTTGTGATTTCTGTAGTAGTTAATGATCCAAACATTATGTACTCAATATGAAAGATACAGCATTCAAACATAAGTTCATTCTTAATACAGATAACATTGAGGGCTACAATTAATATGACAGCGATCTTTAATTTTCCACTATTTTTTCTTATTAATCCAGTACAAATGCAATGGTACCGTTCAGCAAATTAGAACAATATTGTATGATCATTTCAAATTCTCCAGATTCTGTCTTCTTCTTTCATATTTGTACCACATTTGCTGCATCAGTATATATTGATAGCTATTATCTCCAGTACTGTCACTTCACAAAAGTAGTGGTCTGAAAGATTGTTATGGATTCCGTGAGTATTCTTGTGCTTTCATGGGATTAGTTATAGCTGTGCTTCAAATCAAACTTTGGCTGCATCTGAAATGTTGAAGGCTTTGATTTTGTTTGAAGGGATTTGAACATTGCTTTCTCTTAAATTCACACCTCTCCTTTTCACCAAAGAAATAACAGTAGTATATCTACCTTAAATACTTAATTGGCAGTGGCAGCTATGAGATTTCCTCTTGCCTGCTTCAAAATAATAATCCAGTAAGGTCACCCAACCAGCTATCAAAACAACATTTTTCTTAATATATTCAAGGGGATGAAACTGTTATTGTAGAAGCCCACAAGTCATGATAACAAACTACTCCAGGATGGCTTTATATTTCACAAAATAAATGACTTAAGTCTTTACCCTGAAATCTGAAAGAGCCTGTTTAATAAAAGAAGAGTCTCTTGAATCACATGCTGAAGCACTTTGAGCTGTTACATAAAATACCGTAATTATATACTATCATAAACAGTTCAAACTAATAAAACTTTTTGTAAAGGTTAGTAAAATTTTTTTCCATGGACTCTTATTTGCTAGACTCCTTGTTTTTTATTTTATAGAATCATCATAAAATCATTTGAGTTAGAAAGGGTTTTACAATGTCATCTAGTCCAGTCCCCCTGCAACAAACAGGGACATGTATGACTAGACCAACTTGCTCAGAACCTGGTCCAGCATGACCTTGAATGCCTTCAGCAATGAGGCATTCACCACATTTCAGGGCAATCAGTTTCACTGTATCACCACTTTCATTGTAGAAGACTTATTTCTTATATCCTATCCTCTTTTAGTTTGAAAATTTTCCCCTTATCCTGTCAGAGCAGACTCTGCTAAAGAGTCTGTCCCCATCATTCTTATACCTCTCTCTCCTCCCCCAGTTTAGATACTGAAAGATCTTCCCAGAAGCCTTGTCTTCTTTAGGCCCAGCTCAACCAGCCTGTCATTTTATGGGAGCTGTTTCATCCCCAGGATAATTTTTGTGGTCCTCCTATTGACATGCTCCATGTCTATTCCACACTGAGGACTTTACATCTAGACACATATTCCAAGTGAAGTCTCAGCAGCATAGAGCAGCGGGGCAGAATCATCTCCTTCAATCTGCTGGCTGTGCTTCTTTTGATGCAGCAAGGATACAGTTGGCTTTCTGGACTGCAAGGGCACATCGCTGACATTTCCAACTTGCTATCCAACAGCATCCCCAAGTCTCTTTTTTTTTTTTTTTTTTTTTTTTTTTTTTTAAATCAGGGCTGTACCTTATCCTTTCATCCACTAGCTTTAATTAAAAATGAAGTTCGCCACGACCCAAGTGCCAGACCTTGCCCTTGTATTTGTTGAACCTCTTGGCGTTCACCTGGGCCTACTGCTTGGGCCCGTTTAGGCAGCATCCTAGCCCTCAGGAGTGTTGACAACACGGCATAGCTTGGTGTCACCTGCAAATTTGCTGAGTATGCTCTCAATTCCACTGTTGATGGAATTGAGGAAGATGTTCTAGTCTGTAATTTATTCTTGCAAATTCTCCTTCTTGTCTCATGAATAAAGATTTTTTTTTCCCTGTAATTTTATCCATTTATCTGGCTTGCCATGCAGGTCACCTATAAAAGAAATTAATCTTCTACTTAAAAAAATTACCGATAACATTCAACCTTATCTCAATAAATAATCTTAGATGTTTTCAGGATTACTAAATTTGTATGTATAGATCATAAATTCAGCAATTTTTATTTAATTTCTATAATGTGGGAGAAATTTAAATTGTTAAATAATGAATGGATCAAATGCTTCATTGGAGAAGAAAACTTTCATGGCATTTACTTCAGCAGAATTAGGTATTTTTCTGAAATGTGAAAATTTGTAGGAGGTTCTTCAGATCTGTTATAATCATATATATTGTACTTTCTACATTGTTAATAGTTACCTTTCAAGACTGGATAGGTTATTACATGCTTTGCCATAGCTTTTAAGCCTACTTTTGGCTCTATCAATCCATCTTTTATTCTCATAATCATGTTCCCAAAAACTTTGTTGTGAAAGAGGGCAAGTAAAGCATCTTAGTGAATTACCATGAAGTGTTTAGCATAGTCCAGTTTCTTCCAGCTCTGCATGTTCAGCATGGCTAATTGGCATAGGGGAAATAAGCAAGTAATTCTTTTTCTTCCATTTTATTTTTTATTGCATCCCATTCCACAACAGAGGCAGTTCCACTCCAAGGTATCACTGTCAGACAAAGAGTAACTTTACACCTGTCTGGTTTTGTTATTGCTTTCTTTTCACCTCAAAGATAAGCCTTTCAGAGTATGCATTGAATTCTGTCTCCCACTGATTTTACTGAATTTATAATTTCACAGAAGAATTCAGACTAGCACTTATCAGAATATCTATAATAAGCAAAAGCTGTAACAAACTTCTTCACTTGTTTCAGCACCCTACAAAATCAGTGGGGCTGCCACAGTGAGAGTAAGGTGTGTACAGTATTTTTAGTAGCTGTAATTGACACTCCTATCTTTTATTCACAACAGGAACAGCAGAAGTGTCCATTTGAATTTTTTTTTTTTTTTTTTTTTTTTTTTTGCTTTCAAATCTAGCCCCATTTTTCATATCTTCCAACTTTTTTTTTTTTTTTTTTTTTTTTTTCCCCAAGAAGATCCCAGTCTCTTTTTTTTTTTTCCCAGTGGGGGAAATAATAATAAAAATAACAATAATAACTGTAAAGATCCAGAGTAACAAAACACCTTAATTAGGTTTCATAACAAGTTAGTCTGAGCAGTGCATAAAAAAATACTTGTTTTAATTGAACATCATTTGTTAAGCTCAGCCCCATTTTTTTGTTTGTTTGTTTGTTTTTAAACAACTGAAGCAAGAGAAGGAAAGCTGTTCTATGACTATCAGGTATTTCCATGTAAATTTTGTGAAGCATGTTATCTTGCTGAAATATTTTTGCATTTTGTTGTTATAGCTAGATTTTTTATCTCCTCCAATTTCATTAATTTTAGAAGATATTAAAAGAAAAGATTTTTATGTGAAGTACCTACGTATCAGGAATTGTAAGTACTAGTCTCACTGGCAGTAAACAATTTTTTTCTTACTTTAAGGATGTGTATCTTCTCCACAGTTAGAATTATACTGAACAGAAACTGTGTTTAGAAGAGCTTGTCTCAGCCACAAGAATTATTTATCATAGCCTGCACTTCAAATGATTCCTTAGCCTCTAGAAATGATTGAGTTGAACCCAACATATAAGAACATGCAAGTGTCATAGCCTACTCATCAGCAAGAGGAATACAAAGAGAAAATACAAAGAAAGGCTAAATGAAGACAGATTTCACGTGCACGTTCTCACCATGTTACAACATCACAGTTAAGGATAAGTTCCGAAAAGGAAAGAAAAGGATAAAGAGCTGAGCTGAACACTGTGAAGTTCAAACTTCTCAACCCCAGATATTATATAGTATTGACTTGGGTAGAAATTTGCATGATGTGGGAAAGCTTGTTTCTTACCTTCACACAATTGTGTTTTCTCTGAACAATCAATTTCCAAGGAGTATTTCAAAATATATGCAAAAAAGAGCTTCCTTTGAACCTCAGTAATTCTACTTGGAATGCACAAGGGAACTGTTAAACCCCTGACTCTCCTGTAACACTGCTTATATTCTGATCATTTAATTCTAAAGTAGTTAGATAAATAAATAAACTAAATTTAGAGGAAATAATTATAGAAACATCCAAATGTTTGCAGACAAAACATGTTTTGATATAAGGTCATACTGAGCTGATTATGTATTGACAGCATTTTGTTTGTTGGAAGAATTTCTATTTCAGAAAGCACAGGTGTATGTCAGGCAAACAAGCAATTTTGGTGGTGTCTAAACTTTTCTATTATAACATAATGCTATTTATCTGCCTGTGTGGGATTCTCCAACAAGAAACAAGAAGATTAAGCTGAATTATATGACCAGTAATTGCAAGTGTCTCAGAGATCAGAAATAGCCATTTTTATTATGTTTTGTTTCACATTCTATGGGTGGGTGTACATTGGATGTTTGAAGAACGTCTGCTAATAATGAAATTGTTAACATTAACATCAAAGTTGAGTAGAATTTAACTCAATCTTTAAAAAAGTTTTTAAAGTGAATACATCTGCAAAACAATACTAACATATGATATTGGGTTTGATTTCCCTCCCTACTGCAATTGAAAAATATTCAAAGGCTCTAATTTTCAAAAAAATATGAGCAATCCAGTTTCACTGATTCACCCTAAGCACCACATATGAACAAATCTTGAGCCAAGGGGGCTCTTCGGCATTCAGAGGCTTTCAAATATTCTGTTCTATTGTCATTATAAGGCTTAAGACCTTCACATTACTCCAGTGTAATTACTGACTAGCAGACTTGAGGTAATATTTTACTTGTATTGTATGAACAAATACATTAGAAAGGACACTCTCATGCTTCAGTAATGGCGCATTTGCACAGGTGGCTCAAAAGCATGAATAACTTAATGGGAAACAAACTAAGGAATTTGGAGTTGTGTACTAAATATAACAAAACAACTGTACAACAAGTCTTGAAAATAACCTCATATCACTTACTTATACTATGATTTAGAATACTTTAAAACCACATAGAGCCTCTTAGCATCTGCTTGAAGTACTGTACATTGTGACTGTTATTAAATAAAAATGAAAGCTTTCAGGAGATTTATCAAACTTTTCCAACTCTTAATGCTTCTTTAGTTTAAAAAACAGCTATTATTCAGATTTGTTTTATTCCCTAAGCACATTCTGCTTCAGAATTTGGTTAAAATATTCAACTTTGAGGCCATCTGTGTGAAGCAATGGTTTAAAAAAAAAAAAAAAAAAAATCCCTTTTGTGTTCATCTTTGCACAATTGTCCTTGGCAAGACGAAATAAGTGAAATAAATCACGTGTAGTCATGGTCATATGTTGATGACCATTATCCTAATGACTTTTGGTTGAGGTTAAGCTGAGAAAATCACTCTGAATATTACTACTTGTTTTCTCTCTCCATATCTAAGGCAGAGATATACTTTTTTAAAAAGAATCTATCCTCCCTCCGTATTGCTAATATCCACAATTAGAAAAAAAAAAAAAAAAAAAAAAAAAAAAAAACAGAACAAAAAACCAAAAACAAAACAAAAAACAAAAAACAAAAAACAAAAAACCACCAAGAAATGAAGACAAACAAGAAAAATATCAGTTGTGGGAATAGCGATACCAGGAAGTCATGTGCTCTAGCAAAGATAAATAATAGAAACTATTCTATTATAGAACAGGTTGTTTAACTGTAGTATGCCTGTCTGTACATGTGATTTTAGATCAGTTGCCTAAATGTATGCATCCAGTCTCATCTTTTTCCCCTTGAGAGTATCGCAAGTATGTTATTACATTTCCTTTTCAAAGACACAGATCTCCTGCAGTCCTATATCATATCAGGCAGATGTGAACACATCCCAGATGATACTAAACTTAAAAATATGGACAATAAAGCCCTGTGTCTTTATGGAGCTGGAGCTTAAGAAGCATTCAACTGACCAAATGAAGATGCCTAATTTAGGGTGAAGATTACAATGATGGTACTGTTCAATTTGATGTAGGTGGATGTGCATAGGCACTTTGTACAATCTTGAGATACGGAAAATCTCAGGAGGATGCCTATGGCTAGCAGATGAGACCAGCATAGAACCCTTGCCTTACAGGAAATATAAAAGATATTTCATTTAATTGGTTTAATATCTATGGATAAATTAGTACAGGATGCAATAGAAAATTAAAGTGGCTTGCATACATATCTATATAGAAAAGTGTAGATGTGGGTGATTATTTGACAGATTTGATCCCAGTTACTGTGACAATCTGTAAGCATGTGGTGAATAGTCTTTCCTGCTAGTTTTGTTTAGGGCTTGATTCATTCGCCTGAGAATAACTGTTTACAGCATTAAAATAATCATAGAATAATAGAATCAGGGTATCCTTAGAGTTGAAAGGGACATCTGTAGGCTATCTAGCCCAAATCTCCTACAAAGAACAGGGATATCCACAGCTAGATCAGGTTGTGCAGGGCTTAATCCAGCCTCACTTTGACAGTCCCCAGGGATGTGGTTGATGCCCCATCACTGGGGAACACGTTCCAGTGCCTCACCACTTCCACTGTAAGACCTTTTCCTTACATCCAACCTAAGCCCACCCTTTTTAAGCTTGCAGCCATTTCCTCTTGTTCTATCACCACAGATCCTGTTAAAAAGTCTGTCCCCTTCATTCCTGTAGCTTCCCTTTGGATACTGAGAGGCAGCTATCAGGTCACCCCAGAACCTTCTCTTCCCCAGGCTGAACAGATCCAGCTCTCCCAGTCTGTTCTCAAAGGAGAGGTGTCCCACTCCATGGATCACTTTTGTGGCCTTTCTCTGGACATTCTCCAACAAGTTAATGTATCTACTGTATTGTGTACTCTACATCTGGACACAGTACTCCAGTTGAGGCCTCACCAGCATAGTGTGGAGGGGCAGGATCACCTCCCTCAGCCATGCTTCTTTTGATTCAGCCCAGAATATGGTTGGCTTTCTGGGCTGTGAGGGTACACTGCTGACTCATGTCCTGTTTACCATCCACTAGTACCCTGAGGTCTTTTACACCAGGTCTGCACTCAATCCTTTCATCTCCCAGCTTGTATTGGTGGTGAAGATTGCCTTGACCCAGGTGTAAGATCTTGCACTTGGATTTTGAACTTTGCGAGGATCACCTGGGCCCACTGCTCAAGCCTGTCTAGGTTCCTCTGGATGGCATCCTCTGGTATGTCAACCGCACACCACAGCTTGATATCTAGTGGTGAAGGTGTCCAAATTGCTGTTTGAAAACATTGTTCAAACTAATATTTTATACCTTTGGAAGGATTGTTTTGGACAGTAATGACTGTAATTTAGCATCTCAAACATATATATATATTTAATTCTGCCAATGCTTAGTGGTTTTTCGTTGCTTTTTTTTTTTTTTTTTTTTTTTCTTTCTTCATTAAAACAGAAAGGAAAGGGAGGAAGTTTATATATAAAAAAAACTTTAATTTCTATATATCGAGAGCATGAATTTTACTAAAAAACAAACAAACAAACAAACAGAAAAACATACATGCATAGGTGAGTCAAAACTGTTCTTGTCCTCCATCATGAAGAAATTGTCAAAAATAATTTTCAGTTATGTTCTGAAAATGTTATTGGACCTCTTTTCCAAATCAGTTTGAACACCTTCTTTCTTCTCTTCAGAAACTGCACTAGGCTATAATGCAGTTTTCCTGAAAATAAAGATGAATTATATCTGAAAATTTTAGTGCTTCTCTGCACTAGAGGGCAGATGAGCTGAGAGGGAGAGAGGAAGGGGAAGAAGAAAGGAAAGGGAAAGAGGAACAGGAAGGGAAATGGGAAGAGGAGGGGAATGGGAAAAGAAAAAGGGGAGAGGAAGGGAAAGGGAAAGGACACAAGCATCTGCCTATTCAGATTAAATGTACTTCGGATCATGAATTCCTTCTTGTACAGTGACTTCCTGATCAGGATCACTATGGAGACTTAAAGTATTTTGGAAAGTGAGATCATCTGAATATCTCCAAGGTAATGAAATATTTGCCTTCTAGGTAAATTTAATCTTTAGAGAAAGATATGAAAAAGCTGTAAACAGCAACATGCTTTACTCAATGTATTTAAGACTGAGTATCTCATTGGGAGAACTTTAACATCAGCAAATTAAACAGACTTAGAAACATTCTGAAAAGCCATCTCAATAAATACCGTCTAATTCACATGAACTGTGAAAGGAGAACCCTTTCATAAGGGAAAAGAGTTATTGTAATCTTAACAAGTTATATATATAAACTTTAATGTTTTATATAGAGAGAGCATGAATTTTACTAAAAAAAAATAAAACAGAAAAACATGCATGCATGTTTTACTTGTAACAACTTGTATACAAGTTGTATACAAAAGTCTTTTCTCTTGCTCCCCACTGCTATTCACTGTAATAAATGTACTGTGTCTGATTATTTTGCAGTACACGATGGTGAAATCTCACCCTAAGTTTCAAGAAAACTCCTGCAAGACAGGAGATGTGCATATGAGATTGAATTTTATATTAAAAAAAAAAAAAACACAAAAAACAAAAAACAACAACTTATGACTTAATATACTGGATAAAAATGATGTGAAAGAAAGACAGATTTTTAGCCTGGGTAAAAGTGCCAGTGTAACTGTCTGTATGTGTAAATGACTGATACTACACTTCTTGCCATTTTGCAAAGCCCTCAGTGATGCTTTAGTCACAAAATAGAGGTTGCTAAGAAACTAGAGACCAATTCTTTAATAACAATGGAAGCTTACTTACAACCACAAGCAAGGAATGTTTAAGAGTTTTATAAATAACAAGGGAAGGTAGAGAAAATTTATGGCAGTTTCTCACTTTTTTTCTTAGAGAAATATAAATTGTATCTAAATGTATTTTTATAGACTTATTACCATAGTGTATGTTCCATCTTGAAAATAAAATTACAAGTAATGTCATCAGTAATGATTAAATTAATATCACAAAATTTATCATCCCACCTATTCTGTCACTTGTTTTAGGTCTCAGACCTTGTTTTTGAGTCAATATTTATTTTGTTTTATTTTTTATTTTTAAAGGCTGCCTGATCCGAGAATCACAGAATCATTGAAAAGTAGAATCACAGAATCAAAATCTTATTAAGATAGAAAAGCCCAGGTTGGAAGAGACCCTGAATGATTACAGAATCGTAGAATCATAGAATCATCTGAATTGGAAAGGATCTTTAGAAATCACCTGGTCCAACTCCCCTGCAATGAATAGGGATGTCTATAGCTAGATCAGGTTGCCGAGAGCCCTGTCCAAACTAAACTTGAATGTCTCTGTGAATGGGACATCCATCACTTCTCTGGGCAACTCATTCCAGAGCTTCACAACCCTTATAATAAGAAACTTTGATATCCAATCTAAATCTTACCTCTTTTAGTTTGAAACCTCTTGTACTGTCACAACAGACTCTGCTACAGAGTCTGTCCACTTCTTCCTCATAGGCTCCCTTTATATACTGAAAAGCCACTATTAGGTCTTCCCAGAGCTTACTTTTCTCTCTCTTGAGTAGTCCCAGCTCTCTTAGCTCATCCTTTTAGGAGAGATGTTCCATCCTTTGGATCATTCTTGTGACCCTCATCTAGATATACTCCAACTCCTCAGTCTTCTGGACTGAGGACTCCACATCTGGATGCACTAGTCCAGGTGAGGCCTTATGAGCACAGGGTAAAAGATCACCTCCTTTGACTTGCTGATCACGTTTCTTTCAACCACCCAGTTCTCACATTTCATTAGAAAAAGGAGTCCAGGTGAGATTATCTAAAACCCTATCCAATCACATCTTGAAAAAATCCAGTGATGGGGTACCACATCCCTGGGAAAATTTTTTTCCTGTGATTGATCACTCTTATTGTAAAATATCTTCCTTATATCAGTATAAAACCTCTCCTGGTGCAACTTATATATATTCTTATATATGTTAAAATATTTGTGTGTGGAGTGTGGAACGTTTAATAACAAATGAATTTATTTGAAGATATTTGATGTTACACACAATTTCTGATTTAGCAGAGTGACATGATATATTTTAAATCACAAAAGAGATGTAATTTACTCTTGGCAAAATGCAATGACTGCAATAATGTTTGATCACAATAAATACCACTATGATTCCTATTACTGGTATCTATAATATGCTCACTGTCATGATATTGAGCAGCCTTGGTTACTGGGAAAGCATAGGTGGGTTGAAGCCAACTTAAGCCTAGCACACACTTAAAAATGCTTTTGCTGTGTGTTTACTTTCTATATTCAGTGTTAGACTGAGTCACGTATTCACGCCCCCATGTTAGTCAAGTTAACTCAAGGAGAAGCATTTGCACTACAGCTGATCCAGATGGTATCAGCTCAGGAAGTGTGGGATAGATAAGTGGACAGAGAAGCAGACTGTCTGATTGGCAGAGCTCAGAAGGTTGTGATCAAGATAGTGGTGCAGAGTGTAGTTAGTGGTCTGTAGCCAGTGGTGTTCCCTGGGGGTGGTACTGAGTCTAATCTTGTTTATCTTCATCAGTGATCTGGATGAAGAGATAGAATGTACTCTCAGTAAGTTTGCTGATGACACAGAACTGAGAGGTGTGGCTGACACACCTCCTTTTTGGTGAGAATAAGGTACAGTGTGGCACCTCTATTATTTGGGGAAGGAAGTTATCTACAGTACATTCAAACAAACTTTCATTTCAGAAACAGATATACAACACTTATACTAGTTTATTGCTGTACTCCAAAAGAACAAAAACACATACTTTGCTGTCATGATATGAATATTCTTACTGTAGCATCTGAAACAGTTCATATGCATATTGGATATTTTTAAGTATATCATGTAACCAGAAACTATGTCTTAATTTTGATTATAATAAGAAAAAGTGAATTTGTTAAGGTCAATTTTACCTTGACTTGTAACATGTTTCAAATTTGGTAATAGTAAGCGTGACTAATCTTGATCAAAATATTCTCACTGAACTGAATTCGTTGAACTTGCCCTAAACCACTGACAGAACTTTGTATTATTTAAAATAGTAGACAATCATCACTGATGTTCACTAACAAATTCACTTGTGTCTCAGAAAGCCAAGTGTCTGTAATAGACACGAGATTTTAAACTGAACTGATGATTAGAGTTATTAAACACTATGTTACAAAGAAATAACACTGGCCATTGGGTTTTCAATTGATCTTGAAACCTGAATTGAGATAAACTATAAAGCAACATCTTACACTGTATTTGCAAATGATAATACCCCAGGATGGGGGGGCAGCCACTTCGGCTGTAGTTGCAAAGCTCTCACAAAAATAACTTCTATTAGAATTGTAAATAATCTGATATTTTGTTTAAGGAAAACATTACTTGTATAAATTACTTGTATGCAGTTCTAAATAATAGAGTTTTATAAAGAGTTCTGATGCAGAAGTTTATCCATCCACCTATGCTGTGGTTTTGACTTCTTTTAAGATCCTTATTACTTGGACTAGAAGTTTGCTTTTTTGTTGTTGTTGTTGTTTTTTATTTTTTTTTCATCAAGAAGGCAGTGAAAAACATGTTTGGTTCTCTGCAGATAGCTTGCATGCTTTAGCAGTGTTATGTTACGTTTTCATTGCATTGAGCTGAAGAAATCGAAGGCATTGTACTGAGTGTTCAGTTCAGCAAGCACAGGGTTTTCTATTTTGGTAGTTAGTCTACAGCAGATTCATGGCATAAAAGAATTAAATTATTATCCAGCCTAACTTCCACTCAAGGAAATTTCAGCACCAAATTCAGACCAGATTGATGAAAGCTTTATCCAGCTGGGTCTTGAAAATCTCCAAGGACAGTGATGACACAGTTCTGTATCCATTCATGGAAGTCATCTCCTCCTCATTATTTTCCAAGCTGTATACATTTGTGTACTTAAGCTTGAGGTAGACAATCTTCAAGTCTATTTTATCTTTCAGAAGACCTCACTTGCTTCCAACACCCTGTCCCATGTATGTCCATGTTAATTCCCTCACCTAACTGCAAGCTTTTATCACCATCTGCTGGTGTGTCAAGTTTAAAGCCTCTGTGCAACATCCTAGATCTAAGGCCAGTAAACAACAAACCTCCTGTGGTAGTAGGTCTGGTTAGAAGGTGTGGACCTCCATCTCCTGCAAAACAAAGTCTTGAAACACTATTTTTTGCTGGTTCCTTCTCTCAACTATTTCAGTGCTGTATGTATATGTAAATATGTAAATTCAGATCTGAAGTTCCAGGAGCCCCTGTTTTGCTGTCAGAAATCACAAATTACCTTTCTTATGTTAATGTTAATCCACATTCATTTAAGTGTAGCCTTTTCTTGTCCATCCTTCCTTGTACTGTGTAGCTCAGCCTCTTTCCTTCACAGTCTCTGTGAAGATCACCCAAACCTTCCATTCATCCTCTCTGATTCTACACTACACTAGTCTACTTTCCTCCTATCACAGGTGGGGCATCTCACCCATCCCCAGGAAAAGCATTCAGACATGGAACTTCAGAGGCAACAGTCTCCTTCTGAACTATTGCATAGACCATGGCCCAAGATGCTTTCTCCAGCAAAAGCTGGGCACTGATCCTGGTGAGAAAACCACCAGTGGTGTGTAGTCTCCCCTGTCTGAAGAGGAGTTTCTGGATCTTCTTTGCCTTTTTAACTGACACTTTAAGTTCAGAAATAGTTGTGCACATTATGATTTATAATTAAAATTCCATAAACATGAAATTGTTAAAAATGAATAATTAGATAAAAAATATATGAGGTGAAATTTGTGCTTCACAAAATCAGAACTGAATATTTTAAGACATAGAAAAGAGAAACAAGGACTTCAAATGAGCTTTTTTTCTCCATCAGTTTTATAGGACTAATTTGGCACAAATTCTAGTGATGAATAAAGCAAATCTTCCTGCCAGCACAAAATTTCTTTCCAAATTAGTTATTACTCTTGTTAATCATAGGTGAAGTAGATAGAAATGTCTGGCTTTTGAGTTTCCTGGAATCACTTTTATGACTGTATTTTGCACTGTTTAAAATTCTGTCAGGCGTCAAGCATTTGGAATGAAACAGTCTATGTGTGCTATCTCTTGGTGACAAATATTTAAGGAAGGCTCACTTAAACACTTGTTTCAGAATGTAACATGCAGAAAGTGCAGTAGATTGCAAGAATGCAAGCTCTATTGCATGCATGCTCACACAAACGCACACACAGAAATCTTTTGAAAATCAAACATTTTGATTTCTTGATATGTATAAATGTCTTTCTTTTCAGTAACCGAGGATGATCATCCTGATATTCTTTGCAAGAGTTTTATTGCTCAGTTAATAACATCAAAATATAAGGACTAGAAAAATCTATCTTACATATCCAGACTCATTTTAGAATTCTACAGCTAAATTCTGAAATTGTTAACTGCACTGACTTTGTGATTGACCCAGGCAAATACATCTCTAAAAATAACTGAGCAATAATTCAAGCAGTGAGGAAGGTTTTCTTTAAGTCATTCATTCTTATTGGACCATATAAGTCAGGAAGATGTTTTATTTTCCTTCTTCCCTTACTAATATAGAGACAAAATATAAAAGGAAAGACAAAAATATAAAAGAAAACATATTCTTTAATAATTGCAAAATGTAAGGCATAAATATTTTACAGCATTCTGAAATATGCCTGAATTGGAGGACTAAATTTTACATTTTTTAAAGTTTCTTTTATACTGCATATCCATATTCTTTCATACCTTAACATTGATTAAAAAATATACTGAAGCATGCTATAAATCATAACTTGCATAAAGGTCACTGAAAATAATTCACGGCTTTATGAAAAATAAATAAATAAATAAATAAATAAATAATCCCCTCTTCAGTGTGTTTCAGGTTGAGGTCTCCTATCTCTGAGAGTCTGAGCAGACTTGATATAATAAAATTTATTATATAATTTTATTTTTTTAATGTAAAACAGAAGCAGCGAACCTTGGCGATCAAGGGATATTTTTTCCTATAGCAGCTATTTCTCAAATAAAGGTTCTGTTATTGTCTTTGTTTGCTCTATACATACTTATCCTACTTTTGCCACAACCTCAAAACACAAATTTACAACTGTAATTAAAGAATATGGAAAAATAAACAGCGGTGAATATGTAATTTTGAAGTATAAAAGAATTTAGAATGTATAAAACATTACATGCACCAAAAAAAAAAAAAAAAAAAAAAAAAAAAGCGACTAAACCATATCTCATAGTTCCTCACCCAGGCACCTCTCGAACACTGCCTGGGAAAGTGACTCCACCATCCCTCTGGACAGGCCATTCTGATGTCTAACCACTCTCTGAGAGGAAAAGTTCTTCCTTATGTATAATCTAAACCTGCTCCAGTACAGCTTGCAGCCATTTCCTTGGGTTCTGTTTGTTGCCTGGGAAAGACAACCTCCTCACTACAGCAGCCCTTCAGAAAGTTGTAGAGTGCAGTAAGGTCTCCTCTGAGCCTCCTCTTTTCCAGACTGAACAATCCCAGCTCCCTCAGCCGCTCCTCATAAGACTTGTGCTCCAGACCCCTCACAATTTTGTTGCCCTTCTCTGAACACGCTCCAGGGCCTCACGTAGTGAGGGGCCCAAAACTGAACGCAGTACTCAAGATGCAGCCTCACCAGTGCTGAGTACAGGGGGATTACTACCTTTCTGCTCCTGCTGGCCACACTATTTCTAATGCAGGCCAGGATGCCGTTGACCCTCTTGGCCACCTGGGCACACTGTTGGCTCATGTTCAGCTGAGTATCAACCAAAACCCCACAGGTCCCTTTCCTCTTTACAGTTATCCAACCACTCCTTCCCAAACCTATAGTGCTTCAGGGGGATATTGTTGTGGCCAAGGTTCAGGACCCGACACTTGGCCTTGTTGGAATCTCATCCCATTCACCTCAGCCCAGAGATCCACCTTGTCTAAATCCCTGTGAATGGCTTCCCTACCCTCAGGCAGATCAACACCACCTCCCAACTTGTTGCCATCTGCAAAATTTACTGAGGGTACACTCAGTCCCTTCATCTAGGTCATCAATAAAGATATTAAACAAGATGGGCCTCAGTAGCGACCCCTGGGGGACATGAAATGGGTCGCCAGCTGGGCTTACCACCATTAACCACTACCTGTTGGGCATGGCCCTCTAGCCAGTTCCTTACCCCAAAAAAATCAGCTTCTTAAGCATTTTAAACATGCCTGAAGATTCTTGAACAATATAACCATCTTCAGTTGCTTTCTTTGCATTGAAGAAATAATGGAGCAGTTTTGAATTTTCATTGATGATGGCATTATTTTGCTTTCTCATCTCTAATCTCAAAGATTATGATGGATGACTGTATTCTAATTGTTCTACTGTTTTTCTAGTATTTCTTGTGGTTAATGTAAGATAAAGAATGGAAATAAGACGTGTAAAACAGTTTTTTAGGATACTTGTGAAGCAAATCTCAAACTCTTTCATTCTATCTTCACCTTTCTTTACAGCAGTGTCCTAAAAAAAAAAACAAAATCAAACACAACTAAAAGCCAATCAACCAAATAAATACAACAGCAACAAAAAATCAACCCTTAATAAATCCAGCTTCAGACACTTTCAAAAGCTGAAGACAGGCAGAAATATCAGAATGATTCATTTGACCCAAGAAGAAAGATAAAGTTTAACTGTGCAAGGAAATAATATTCTTTCCTTAAAACAACTGCAACAAAACACCAAAAAAAAAAAAAAAAAAAAAAAAAAATTAACAACAAAACAACAACAGCAAAAAAACAAATTTGAATGCATTAAGAATTGCTCCTGAAAAAAAATGAAGGATTTTAATTTGATAACTAGTTCTTTAGCTTTTGGTTTTAGAATGTTTGCATTTACATATATTTTTTTTTTTAATGGAAAAAAAATTTGCACTGCAGCCTTTTTCAATTATTTTTAAAAATGAATTATGTGTTAATCTATGTTACAATAAATAAAATCCACAATTCAGCAAACTTAAATAAAAGTATCATTACATGCCCACAAACACTTTCTATTATTTTATTTATAAAACAAATGTGAAATTTTCAATTATCAAATTTCACTCTAGAATACATATTAACACCAGAATTGTTATTTCTTTTATCTAATCACTGAATACACAGGAATGAGAAATAAGGAAAATCTGAAAATATTTTATCCTATGCAAATTTCAATTTAGATTTTTATTTGGAGATCAAATGCCTTCCTTCTTTATTTCACATAAATTTTATAGAATCGTAGAATCTCAGAATAGTTTTAGTTGGAAGGAACCTTAAAATCATCTAGTTCTAACACCTTTGCCATGAGTAGGAACACCTTCCATAAAATCTGGTTTCTCAAGGTTCCATCCAATCTGGCCTTGAACATTTTCGGTGATGAGGCAGCAACAGCTTCTTTGGTTCCAGTGCCCCACTACCTCCATTGTGAAGAATATTTTCTCTATAACTAATGTGAACCTACCCTTTTTTGGTCTCAAACTGTAAAACCTTGTCCTGTCACTACACTTCCTGATAAAGCGTCTTTTGTCCATCTCTTATGCAGGCTCCCATTCACTAAGTACTGATAGACCTATATGAGGTCTTCCCAGAGACTCCTCTGTGTTGAATAAATCCAACTTCCTCAGACTTAAATTTATTTAAACTCAAGATAAGAATAGTAAGACAGAAAGTAAATAAATAATAATTTTAAAAGCATATTAACATTCAGCATTTTTATTTACTGCTTCAAGTGATTGAGAAGTGAATTTTCTATTAAGATTTTATTAAAAAAAAAAATCATAAGCAACAGCAAAGCAGCATATATATTTGCCTACTGAAAGAACAAATAACATACAAAAAGTGTTGAAAATACACTTCCACAATTTTTAGAGAGAAAGCTCTCGAGGGAAGGCCAGTAAGTTTCACAGAATAATGTGTTAGTAGTGAAAAACTTTAAAAATAAAAGTAGAAAATAAATTCATAATATATTTCCATAGTAATTTATGTAGTATATATATAGGAATAGATCGTCAGTCAGTATAATGTTAACATGAATCATATTTAAAAATACAATCACATTTCTGCAAAAGAAACCATAGAAAATAATACAGAGTTTCCGACAGTTTTCTACAGTTTATATTTTATATCAACAGTGTGTGAAAACATCAATCCTGACTTGGTATAAAATCATGTTAACGCAGATTGATAGCAACTGATCTGACATTTATCAGACTCTGACTATCCCTTCGATCATTTGGTAACAAATTTGAATGATAAAGGTGAACTGGTACCTGTTTTGTATATAACATAGGCACAGTTTTTTTAACCATGTCCTAATAATGGTTTTATTATGTTAAGTAAGTCTGATTTAAAAGTTTGAAAATAGTTAAATATGAGATTGATAGAATGGCTTAATGGGATATAGCTTATCTGACAGGTATATAATGATAATAGTAATGTTGCCACTCCAAATAAAAATGCATTTGCTTAAATAGGTTTCACTGAAGGCAGCTGAACTGTGCATAAATTCAGTGTGCACTATTTCCCCATAACTCACCCATATGTGCCCTCCCTTGCAAGAAGGCTATCAGTATTCTTGGCTATATTAGACAAAATATCACCAGAAGGTCAAGAGAGGTGATCCTCCTGCTCTGCTCAGCACTTGAGAGAATGCTCTTGCTATGTCTAATTCTCGACCTAGGCAATGAGCTCCAGGGCAGGTACATTTTACATTGAAGCAGGGGTTTACCTGGTTTGCTAGGAGCTGGCAGCTCCCATAAGAGCCGTAGACAAGACATGGGCAGGGCCAGGAAGGTGGCCATTTCCCACATATACAGAAGCAGCTCTAAGGGAGTTCTGAGGCCAGGGTGGGCGAGTTGGGTGAGATACATCATTCAGTGAGTTGCACAGCAGTTTGTGTGGAGGGCACCTCTCCATTGTCAAAGTGGGACAGTAGAAGTGCGTATAACTCAGCAAATGGGACCATTCACTGAGTTTGCACTTGCAAAGGGCACTTTACCTACCTGTCTTTCGAGGCAGAATGGTGGGCCCTTCTCTTAGGGCAAACACTGCAATTTCATCCCAGAAGTCTGCACCACCTGCCCCACCACAACAAACAAAAATCATAACCAAGCCAAGAAGAGAATAGGGCACTAAAAATGGGATAACAATTTCTACCTCACCATACCAACTATGGTGCTACAGGCTGGAATTTGCCTGGAAACTCAGCTGTTTAATGAAAATACAAGATCCTAAGTTAAAGTGTTAGTTAAAGTTAAAGAAAGAAGGTACACATTATCTTCTCTCCTTGAAGAGCTCTTTAGCCTGACCATGTACATCGATGAATAAGCCCACAAACATAAATGTGGCATCAGTTGTGAACACTGTATTTTCTGTCTCAATGTGGGAAATGATTAAACACTGATGATTTTAAATAAGCAAAAGTAATGACCAAGTAAAAGCTGTCAAGTATGTGTTTTATCACATATTTGGTTAATTTATCACTTTGATTTATTGCTGATTTATCACTTGCAATCACTGCTGTCAATTGAATCTCTAATTCTCTGAAATACATACATATATGTATTCTGTAAGAACAGTTACCTGTCCTTATTTCTAAATAACTTCTCTTTATACATTTTGGGTCAACGTGTAAGGTGTAGTTCTATGTTTTATTTTACATTAAGGATCTTACTATGTGTTAAAACCACTGTGAATTCTCTTTGCAGTCTTTGACTCCTGTTGTTTACTTATGTCTGCATCCTTTCAACAGCAAGGAAAAAGCACAGGCAATTTCCTCTATACTCAATATTGCCATAAACCAGGGTTAAACTAAAACAAAATGAAGTTATATTGATTTAACTGTTAGCCTATTATGACTAAAAGAGGTCAATCATCTCAGGTCAAGAAAAATGCCAGTAACTCCTGATGTTGTTATTATTATTATCATTATTATTTTCAGAAGTTAATGAAAAATCTGTAGCCTTTTATTAGTAACAGTGAAATTCAAATTTATTGACCTATGTTATCAAAATCATCCAGTCCATTATCATAGTTATTCTCCTAACCTTTAAAAGATAGTGAATTTGAAAGATTGCTAGCCTGAGAAAATTCTTAGAGCATTTGCTCAATGTTGGACATACAGGTGGAAGTTGAAATAGTTCTCTGAATGAAATATTGCTCAGTCATTTTGTCTCAATTAAAATTTCTTACATATAATTTGTTAAAATGGGACATACGCAACATGGTGCCTGACAAGATTATTGAACTTCCCTATTTATCCTCTTTATGCTTTCCTTGCTGTTATATAAAATCATGCTGTCATGTTATTAATTAGATGATATGATGTGGTTATTTCTAGTAAAAGTTGGTGAATACTGAAGATTTCTATTTGTTCATTTTATATATTCAGTTCACATTTTGCATTTGACAAAGTAGTTCCAGATTTGAGAATGTGTGCAAAGATGCATTAGCTTGAAACAGGGGATGGAGGCATCTACCTTATGCTAAAATCCACCTAGTGGATACCTAGCTACATTTAAACTTTTTAGAAGATTAAGTAAATCTTTCTTGGTTTTGATATTTTGAGAATAAAAAAAAAATGTAAAAAATACTTTGAAAAATATAAAATCAATTTGAAAAATATTAAAAGAATGTATATTTTTACACACTGAAGTTGCTATACATCATGAACTTAAAGATATCAGCCACTTTATGGTGGTAAAGCAAAGAACAGGATCAAATGAAAAGCTGTATGAGATGAATACATTCATAAGTTGATTTTTTTCCCCAATATTTTTTTTTCCAATATTTTTTTAATCATCCTTATTTTTAAGTCTGCCTTTGCTAAGTTTCTTCCCCATATTAACACGATATGACTTTTTTCTTGTGGATAGCTTTAGTGTTGGTTCTATAGTTTCTAATTATATAAAAATGTATGTGTTGAAGAAATTTTACTCTAACATTCAATTAAACCCTCTAAATATGTTTGGTTTAGAGTCATCTTGATCATTAACTTACTGAATTATGCAAGCTGGGAGCTATGACCTTAGCTCATCAATCCTTCCTTCTAGCATCTCAATAATTCTGTTAATTATCAGTCTTAATTTTTACTTTTTGTAACATGGGGTGGGATTCCAGGTCACACAGATCTATATATAATGATAAAGTTCAACTCCAGATTGTAGACAACTAAATGTAGGCTTTTACAGTCTGGAGTTGAATGCTATTTTAGTTTTGGGTGAGTAAGCTGAAGATCAAAATATGATGTTGCATGATTTCTGAGGTTTTATTTAGCTTCTAAGTTTTTTTTTATTCTTCTTCATTAAAGAGGAGAGTAGGACAGAATAAATCTAGTCTTCTGAACCACATCATTCTCATATCAAAATCAGAATATCCGTAATATATGCTTACTATTTAATAATGTTAAATAAAAATGTACACAAAGCAATATTTGTTTATGAATGTTGTTATTACTAATGAACTTCAAAATTGTGTGCTAACATCTCAGTTGATTTCAACCAGAAGAATTACATAGAAGGGATAAATATTTCAATTTTATTACCTAAAACATCACAAAAAGGCAAATGTTTGTTATTAGCACTTTTCTTTGCTGTTCTTCAAGGTAAATTACTTTGTTAAATTACTTTTGATTGAATGATATAAATAACATCACAAACAGTATTTCTTCTCAAGGAAAAAAAAATCCTTGACTAGGAAATATCAGTATCACAGTTAGTTTATGCTTCTTGTGTAGATGAATACATACATAAAAGCTAAGATATGAAGTAGCAGGTATTCCAAGGAAGTGGAAGGGTCAAAAGGCATCCAACTGCACAGAAAGATTAAATTTTAGGGAATCCATTATTTCGCCAAGTGCTTTAAATAAAATTCTTCCTGACACAGTTTGTCTCTTTATAAAACAACAACAAATAACAATAATAAAAATATCACATCACAAGCATTATATCAGTAACTTTTTCGTCTCTTTATAAAGTTTTCTCCAAGAAGGCCTATCTGATTGACATAATCTCTACCAATTTAGATAGACAGACTCTGGCTTAGGAAAGTTGTTAAGCAATGAATATAACACCTTAGATCTACATGTTTGGAGAGTTTCTTGAACAAGTCAATGTAACAGTATGTATAATGTACAATGTAACAGTAACAAGTCAATGTCATTCCTGAAGTATAGTTACACAGCTTTTAAAAAGTCTAGCTTCCCACGCCTAGCTCTAAAGCTACGATTCTCTTGGTTGTTTTTGTTCTGCTTTCATTGCAGAACATTGCAGTCATTTTGATGTCACAGATGTTTCAAAAATAAGTGGAAACTGAACTTAAACTGAATAAATCCCATAAGTCTCAGCAATGCTAAACATTAGTTTGATCTTTCCAAAGTTGAGTAGCAGCTGGTAGTAGACTTGTAGAATTGGAAATGTTCATTTAGGCATTGGTAAGTTAAGAGTAAGAATTGTCTCTCTTTGTGCTACTTTGACAATAGAAAAAAAAAAAAAACTGAAAGCACAGAAAGGATGAGCCTTTGATTTTTCTCTTATTTTCTCTCATCCAGAAGGATCTCAAGAGGGAAGATAATGGATTTACATGTGTAATAATTGGCTAGATAGCAAGTGGCTGTTTAGATATTTCTAATAGGTGTGGGAGGCTTTAGAATACTTAGTCAATCTTTCAGAAATTAGAATCTCTAAGAAATCTCTACTAAGAACATGCATACCACTCTTTCTAAAGCTTATAACTAGGTTAAACAAGGACAGATTTTAACAGGAATTGCAAAAAGGAAATCCATTATGCAGAAGTCAGTTCAATGCCAAATTTCAAATTTCTATTGCCAGAATTCTATTAACATTCAAATATAATGCATTTTTTCCATAGCCTCATGCAGTAGCTGAAGTTTTTCTTGCTAGAAGTTAAAAGTATACTCAACATTGTCAAAATTTCAGCTTGAGGTAATTCTTAACATAAGTGGGAAAAATCTGAATAAATAATAAGCACCTGAAAACCGGTCCAAAAATTGAAGTTTCTGGGAACGTTGAAAACAAAAGCTAATAGACAATAACAGAACAGAAGAGTCTTGCCAGAATAGCATGCTTTCATCAGGAAAAACATCTGTGAATTAATTAACTTCACCTTATACTTCTACAATAAACTCAGCACCAAGTTAAAAAGAGTCCTATTTGTGCCACTTAAGTCAGTGGAGCTTCTACTCTAAAATTATTAGATTCAAAACTAAAATAGCAGAGAAGCATCTCAATAAACAAAATTCCATCTGTTTGAATAATTTTTAATACTAAAAAGACAATAACTCTCAACTGTCTCATGAGTGAACTATTTTTTGTTATTACAATACTAATTTTCAAATTAGAGAAAATAGAGAAAAGCTTTGCATGGGCTTCAGGAAAAACTAGAACCTGATATTTGTTGCTTGCAATTACCTCAATTTTAAGAAAAGTGACTTTAGGTTTTTCACTCTCTCTTTTTTTTTTTTTTTTTTTTTTTTTTTCCTCTCCCTGTTTTTGTGCCTCGTCCCATTTTAGCAATATTTTGTTTCTTATTTTCATAAATATTTACACTGGGCAATAGCAAGCCATAATTAATCACAGCTGTGACAGACTGTTATAAATATTAGTTGACTTCAGCATTACTTTAGAGTTGATCAATGATATTTGATGTGACGTCAGCCACCTGCTTTGCATGTTCTGTTCCTTGCAGTCTTCTGGCAGTCATTCTTTGTGACCAAGATTCAAACACTAAATTTCGTTAAACAAAGGTAAGAGCTTTGTTGTTATTTTGTTATTAGTGGTGTATTTGTTGTTGATTTCTTTGTTGTTTTGTTTTGCTTTTCGTCTTTCAGACAAACAGCAGTTCGTTTAAGGAACAGAAGAACAAAAAACAATATTCACGTCTTTAGGAGCTGTTGGAAAGAAATATTCTGCAAAAAATGTAACTCTGATATTCATGTGGGGAAAAAAAAAAAACAACAAAAAACATGTTGATCCTTCACTTTCACCAACGTCATCTGAATGTCAAAATGTTGCTGTACATGAAAACTATGCATTTATTTATTTGCTCAGTCAGTGACTTTTGCCTACAGTATTTATAAACTTTAAAGGAGTCCTAAAAGAGCAAAAATCAGTTAGACATTATGAAAAAGCAAGCGAGCAAACAACCCTAATTATTGTTCTCTTTCTTCTAAGCTAACCTAGAGACGCATTTGTCTATCACACTGCATACTAGTACACTAGATAACATTTTTTTAGACGAAACTAGAAACAAGCGGAATAAAGCAATATACTTGAGACCTGAATATAGAATCATAGATTTATTAAGGTTGGAAAAGACATCTTTGCTCAGCTGTATTAAACTGATAAACTTTTGCCATTTTAATTTAGTCTTCAATTCAAATGGATTGAGGTCAGTTAAAATCAATGAAGTTAATGGAATTTGTCAGTTTGTCTTCTTTAAGCACAGCACTGAAGATAAAGACATTGAAAACTAATTTACAAATTTCTCCTTCAATAACATTGAAATGAATGAGGAATCACCTGTAGGACTCAATTTAGAATAGCAACTTTACAGGCAATATGAAAATTATCACTAAAATATTATGCTTAGTAGCAGTCCAAGAGTTAGATCAACCAGATGGCACACAGTGGTAGATAGAACTATTTTTGGCACCTAATGTTAAATATAGCTATAACAATATGTAAGTACTATTAAAGAACATGTCCAAGAGAAAGAACAAGATTTATGAGAGCTTGTTCTATTGTGCTGTAACATTCTGGAACCTTATTTATCATAAAACATTAACTAATACAGCTTTTTGCTGCTGGATATAACTCCCAAATTCACAGCAGACTGACATAATTTTTTCAAGTCTTTAGTATTCAAGTCTCAATGAAAATGCTCTGTAACACTTCAAAATATTTGGCTGTGGTTTCCTAACAGCCTGTAATCTTCACTTTTCACAGACTAGAACATGAAATTTGTAATTTCAGCAATTAAATTACAGAATCAAGATAAAAGAGACTGATCAGGCTTACAAAAAATAGAAACATTGAAAAAAAATATTTAGTAGCAATCTATTGACTTCTGACATTCAGCGATGACATAGATGTCATATTTTACTTTGGAGAAGTTGTCTTACTGAGTATGTATAGAATTTCTTATTGAGCTCACTGAAAGCAGACTTCAGAATACTAGAGTTTGCAGAACTCTTCATTTGCATTGTTCAAACCCTTAACGCTGCTATTCTATTGATGAACTTTTCATATGATATGATCTATACTAATCTTCCAACACTGAGGAGCAATGTCATGGTTTTATGTTTTTTGTTTTTCAGTATTCTGCATCATAACATCATGTAGTGCACCGGGAGTTAAAGTGTTAATGCTCCAATTCCAGGTACCTATCCCTATACATTATGAAAGTCATGGGATCTGGCCCTTCCGGGTGGGGCGCTCTCTTACTGCCTGGCAGTGGGTGCTGAAGGGTGCTTTCCTAGCCGTTCCAAGCTTTTCAGGTTTGACTCGGTCTCCGGAACTCTCTCTTTCCTATCTTATTAATTAGTCCCAATTTCAATTGGATTGTATTATATTGTATTATCTTGCATTCCGATATCATAGTTAGTAAAATAAGTTTTCCTCTACAGATTGTTGCCGCTGTTTTTTATTTCCTTCCTTGAGCCCAGCTCCCATCTCCCTATCCCTTTTCCTTTTCTCTTCCCATTTTGTGGGGCATGGGAGGGGGAGGGGGGGACAGGGGCCTACTGCACCCCTGTCACAGGCATAGATTGATCTAGTTAACCCCGTGACAAGCAAAAGAATAAATCACTGATGTAAGTTAATTCTTGGAGGCTTTCTTTCTGGTGCTTTTAGAATTGTCAAGTTTCGTATGACAACATTTTATCTGTACTTGACTTAATATCTCTATATGATGATTGATATTAAAGACTTTTCTTCAGTTGTTACTGTTCATTTTCTTTCTAAATTCTTACTATCTTCAAGTTTTAGCTTCCAAAAGTTGACACCTTTATCCAAAATAAGTGAAGAGGCAAATAAAAGCATAGCTGTGTTTAATTGTGCTTGCTGAACTTTTAAGTTTTCACTTGATAATAATTTACATACACCTTTTAAAATCAGGAAAATAGGGGAGATTTTTTAACACAGAACTTTTAATGGGAACTCTGTTTATTGGTGAAGGAAAAGGATTGTGATTAAAAATTTTATTTGTGAGACAGATTTATAGAAAGACTACGTACAAAACTTTGAAGGGGTAAGACATTGTGAGAGCTGGTAGGGAACAAACATTGAGGTGTAGAAAAATGGGAAAAGCAGAAAAAAAAAATCAATGTCTATTGATTTATAAAAGAGCAGACTACAGAAAGTAGTTTTCCTGATAAGTTTGACATTATATCAATTTCTAGGGAGATGAATTGAGATAACTAAAAAGATTATACTTCTCACTGTTTCCTCAAGGAGCAAGGATAATGTGCAGGAAATTACTTTTGTACCATATGAACTTTCTTTTGAACTTTTGAAGACTTCAACCTGCACTGTTTTTCGTGTATATTATACATTTTGAATTCTATGAAATACTGCTCATCACCTTTTATGCTATCTTTTGTCTTAACCGCTAAACTGGTTACATAAGACTTGCAAAAATTAGACTTAAAGGGATGATATGATAAGAAAAAGTCCCAGTGATCTGTATTTTGTTATCAGTAGAAAGTATAGGTATTCAGCATCTTTGAAATTCTTCCACGAGGTCTGGTTGTTGGCGAGATAGAAGAAAATTAAAATTAGAAAAACACAGCTAATCAGTTTCTACACAGGTCAAAATGACATAGATATTTTTAACCTTAAGGTTAAAAATTTGGAAAATTAATATGTTTCTAGGTAATGTGGACTTCTTATAATAATGATAGAATCTCAAAACATAAATTATGGTTCTTTCTAATAATATGATTGTGTCTTATTGCCTTCCCTAGATGATACAGATAATTATGTCAGTGTCTGCAGATTTCAAAGATTTCAAAGAAGGAGGCCATTAGAAAAGAAATAACAAAGATATAGTGAGTTTGTGTATTGATACATTTTGTTGGAGTCTGGAAGAACATTACATCTGTAATTTGCTGAACACAAGTGGGATCTGTGAGACAGAAAGGTAAACTTGGGCATAAAAAGTCATGTCACAAGTGATTACAAATTTTAATACATTTAGGAAAGAAATGGCAGGACATACAATAAATTTGTACTGTATGTTTTATTTTCATTTGTCCTTAAGCAGAATTATCTATTGGGGGGTGGGGAAGGGAAAGACATGTAAAGTATTTTCTTAGAGGGGTGATCCAGTCCTTTGATCATCTTGGTGGCCCTCTGTTAGAATCTTTTCAGTATTTCCACTTCTCTCTTTTATTAGCAGTGGCATAAAGGGGTCCAGAGCTGTACCAAGTACTCCAGATAAGGCCTTAGCAATGCTGAGGTTGAATGAAGAAACTGTACTGAATTTAAATACAGGGTAATATATTACTTAAGAAGACCTAAAATCCCAGAGACTGAATGTGAAATGTAAGAAACTGAGAAGAATACTATAGTAGAAGAGCTAAACTTGTGCCTCATAATAAAAATTAAAGATGGTCAAAAATCTTACTGAAATTCAAACAAAACTGTTTACTTAATAACATCTGCCTAGAAAAAAACTTGTTCCTAAATATATTCTGTCTATAAATCCCATTAGAATGCAGCTCAGGTAGGTATTTCTTGTAAAATACCATTCTTAGCCTGGAAATATGTAAATATTGTGAGAAGCAGCATGTGTTTGTCATACTTCAAAGATCTAATATACTAAAAACACTAAAACACTAATATACTATAAATACGAAATACTTCTAAAAACAAAGATCAGTCAAGTTGGGCCATTGTTTCATAGATTTAGTGGTATAAGTACATATACTAGGATCTGTGGAGAGAAAATTGGAAAAGTTAGTTCTGCATCATAGTGAAGAAGCACTGCTTGAATCTTGATGTATACTAAAATATTAGAAATTTCTGTTTGAGGTCAGATGTTCAGTTTCATATTATATCATAAGAGCTGCTTAGATTCTTGATGGCAGGATGTTTTAACAGGAGCAGACACTCAGAATCACTGTAGTTCTCTCTGGAATCAATATTCTGGAGCCCCAGTGCCTCCATGTTATAACAGAAAGATAAGCAATGTTTTTCTGCAGCATGTAGCGGAAACTTTTATTTAGATTACAGCTGTAGAGCCAAAGCTCCTTAAAAGTTATTTTTAGTAATGGATATTTGGCAGGGTTCTTCTTACATAATAATATTCCCAAATGGTCCAATACCGACTCAGGATATTATGTAGTAAAATCAGTTAGTGTCTTACATTAGGAAGAAAACAATGAGACAATTACAGCTACATATTCAGTGGTTTTTGAATTTTTTAAAGTAAAATAGGTTATGGCTGTTAGTCTGACCTTCTGTATGGAGGAATTGGAACAGGCTGCCCATTGAGTTGGTGGCGTCACTGTCCCTGGAGGTGTTCAGGAACCATGTGGATGTGGCACTGAGGGACATGGTTACTAGGCGTGTAACCACTAGACTAGTGGTTAGACTGGATGATCTTAGAGGTATTTTCCAACCTTAATGATTCCATGACTTTGTGATTCTATGGAAGGGAAATTAAATCAACAATGTTGTTTAATTTGGTTGCGATTAATTAATTTTGATTAACTATTTAAAAACATGTTTTACAACTCCATACTTTGTCGCTGTAATTCTCTTTTAAAATGTGTAAGCAATGCTAGAGGAAAAATATTAAATTTGTAAAATTCTTAAGACCAGTTGTAATCAATTTTTAAAGTTATGGCAGGAACTGAGTGAATAGCTCAGTTGTGATAAAGACACAAAGAAGTTTTGCACTGAATTAGAAATCAAGAGACTTGTGTGTTATTGCTTGTTCTGTCTGTTGTTCCTAAGGCACTTCACCTCTCTGTACCTCATTTTCTGTAAAATTGCTATAGTGATACTGTAGCATTTTTGTAAAGTTCTTCATAGTCTAGACATATTATATTACATTACATTTAAGTCATCTAGCTCCAACTTCTATTGTTACCTATGCTACCTACACTACAAGTCTTAATATTACTCTAATTAAACATTTTTAAGATTCAGCTGTATATTTAAGAGACAACCTTGCTGATACTTTTGTCAATACCCTATTTAACTCTATTTCTGTATCATGAAAAACTCAACAATATTTATTACCACGTAGATCGCTCTATCTGATGACACTTCTGCAACACTTACAGAAATAAATACATGTCCACGTATATACACACATATGAGAAATACTTCTTGAAAGACATACACAATCTTTTGACGAGGATGCATAGGAACACTACTTTTTATTTGCTTATTTTCTTATAAGGCCAGATTTCTATACTCTTCTTCATATTCAGTACTTCAGCTATCTTATCAGACACCCATACACCATTTTGAATATGTACCACCATTATATCAAGGATAAAGCCATTTAAGTGACACTTTCAGCTATTAAGAAAATGCTGTGTTAACACATTGTTCTACTGCTTTCTATAATTTAAATCTAGGAATAAGCAAATGGGATTGTCATGTAAAATAGTTGAGGACTCATTTTATTTCTAGCTTTTTATGATTGTGTAGTTTAACAAAAATTAAGCGAATGGTATGATAAACCAGATTCTGACAGTTTTATGTACTCACTGTTTTCTTCAAAGTAAGAACAAAGTGTTTCATTATCTCATTTCAAACTGCATAATGAGAAACAAACTTTTAGTGTGCTTCATTGCACTTCAGAAAAATGTCAGATCTGAAGTGAATCTCAGATTAGTGCCATTACAGTATGGGCGGAAAGAAACATAGGTATGTTTTGTTCTGTTTTGCCATTCTTGTTTTTATTTTTTCAGTTCTACATTGTTTTAGATAGATAGAAGTGGTGTAAAATTGGATTCCTGTTGAGTTAGTCAAGTGCTTGTGGGGATTTTACTTTTTTCCACATTTTAACAAATGTCTGAGTGAATTAAACAATCTTTATTATTATTATTATTATTATTATTATTATTATTATTTTTATTTTTTCATAAATTTGAAATACTTCTTAAATTTCTGTTGAATTGAAGTGGGTCACGAAGTTAACTAGATCAATTGATGCCTGTAATGACAGGGGGGCAGTAGGCCCCTGCCCCTTCTCCCCCTTCCCCAGCCCCACAAAATGGGAAGGAAGGAAGGAAAAAAACAGTGGCAAAAATCTATGGAGGAAAAACTTATTTTACTAACTATGATATCGGAATGCAAGATAACACAATATAATGCAATCCAATTGAAATTGAGGCTAATAAATCAAACAAGATAGGAAAGAGAGAGTTCCGGAAACCAAGTCAAACCTGAAAAGCTTGGAACGGCTAGGAAAGCTCCCTCCAGCACCCACTGCCAGGCAGTAAGAGACTGCCCCACCCGGAAGGCCAGATGCCATGACTTCTGTAATGTATAGGGATAGGTACCTGGAATTGGAGCATTAACACTTTAACTCCCAGTGCACTACATGATGTTATGATGTGGAATACTGAAAAACAAAAAAACCATAAAACCATGATATTAATATAAAACCATGACAATGTGTTTAGCAGAGCACAAGGTATAATGGTCATAATGCTTTCAACTCTACAACCATCCTCAATCTCAGCATTGATTGCATTGGTACATCTCCTCCAAATATTCATAATCACCACATTTACACACAGCTGTTTCAGACGGCACATGATTTACATGCTGGGAAACTGATGTGGTACTAATAAATTTCATCTTGATTTCAGACAGATATTTGTCTAGAGATCTGTGCAAAGACTCTCCACTGAACTTTTCCTTCTGTACTCAGCCAAGGGTGATTTATAGGTTTTGAAGAAACATGTATGATTCTACTTAACAATTTCATACCACCAATAATGAAATATATGCATATATCACAATACTACCCAGTTACACAACATTTTTTTTCTTTTTTTTCCCCTAGAGTAAGAGTTCAATTTCATAAACATCATTTTCTTCTATTTTTTCTCCCCTCTCAATTGTCTATCACTTTCCAATTAGTCTGATTTATCCAGGGTATTAAAATCTGTCCCTCCTGAGTAAATAACTGCTTTCCATAGACTTATAAGCTCTCTTGTGACTCACAGAATGTCACTGTCACTTCTCACAGAGGAGCGCTCCTTTTTTGGCAATGCTTTGCAAAGAGCATGAAACAGTTTCTAATTCTGTTTTTGGACTGCATTTGCACTCTTAGAGAGTTTGTATTTTCTGATTTCCAAACAACATATATAGTCAGCTACAAAGTGATGAAGCAAGAAGAATCTCACAAAGCTAAATGAAGTAGTGCTATGTCAGGCCAAAATATTCATAGCAGATCAACAACAACAACAAATAGAAGGACAAAAATATATGTAGCTTTATGTGAGTATACAGTTAGTATATTTTGTGTATGAAGTATATGCAGTTACATAGTTTTGTCACAGAGGCCGCATCTGGAGTACTGCATCCAGGCCTTCCAGTACTTGAAGCGAGCATATAAACAGGAGGGGAATGGCTGTTTACTAGGATACGTAGTGATAGGACAAGAAGGAATGGTTTTAAACTGAGACAGTGGAGATTTAGGTTAGATAATAGGAGGAAGTTTTTCACACAGAGGGTGGTGACACACTGGAACAGGTTACCCAAGGAGATTGCAGATGATGCATCCCTGGAGGCACCCAAGGCCAGGCTGAATGTGGCCTTGGGCAGCCTGGTCTGGTGGTTGGCAACTCTGCACATAGCAAGGGTGTTTAAACTAGATGATCATTGTCCTTTTCAACCCAGGTTATTCTATTGTATGATTCTATATGTGATAATAAAAACTGAAATATTCACTTGTTAGATAAGTGCCATTCCTGAGTTAAATTAGTAGAAAATTTCAGAATTCTGGTGAAAGTTTGCTTAATTGAATTCTCTCATTGAAGATTTTTAGGGATAAGAAGGGAAAAAAATAAAAAAGCTTTTGTTTTTTTTTTCTCCATTTAATTCAACATCAAATGTGAATTTAAATTAAAATGCACATTACTATACAGGAAAGACATGAATTGTCTAACCATGTATAGATTGCAGTGTTCATGTCTGAATTAATTAAAAAGATGAAGTTACTTTTTCAATGAATTTTAAAAATTGGGAATCACTTTTCATCTACCAGACAAAATGCAACAAGATGTATTCTATTGTAAGCTGGAAATTCAAAAATGTGAAGTGGAGCTGTAAATATCTCATTTTAATAGTACCAGTAGATTAACCAACAGTAATTATCTGTAGAAAATTGCTATGTCTATTAGTTAGGTCAACTTCCACTTAGAACAAAGTTTAACCTACACGCAGTCTTAAATGCTAAAACGTTTAGATTTAGAATTTTTTATTTTATTTTATTTTTTTTAATATTAGTAAATTAGGTTGGAGGTTACTCAGGGATAGAAAATCTCTAGCTGATGAATCTGCCTCAATTAATCTGTTTCTTTCTATAGTTGTATATATTATAGAAAAGCACAGTGTAAGAAAATACAGAATTAAACCCAGTGCCAAATATGATTCTTGGAAAGGTGAATGATGTTTAAAAATGGATCAGCATTTTTTAATATCTTTGTCCACATTCTACCTGAGAACAAAATTGAATTTAAAATAGTGTTAGGGTATTTCCTAATTTAGTGCCAAACTCTGTGTATCGACCTGTATTCTACAATTTCCATTATGTATTTCTCTTAACAACATTTTTGGATTTTGAAGTAATTAAAATCTTAAGAGCTTTGAAAAGGATCTGTTGGAAGAACAAAAATCTGTAAATGTTTGAGGAACAAGGCAGACAAAATAACTGAGGAATGAAGATCAAACAGATGGGCTAGCTGAAAGAAGATCAAAGATTCCCTGTGCTACTTCAAATGCAGCAGAGAGATAACTGTGCTGGGGAGAGTTGTCATGGTTATGTATTCTTAAAATGTATTTATAAAAAACATATTTTAAGATACATCTCCAAATATAGATTAATAATTTGCAAACCAGCCAGTGGATCTATTCCTACTCTCTTTGGGTACTGTAACGTACAACTAGGAAGTGCTGTAAACAGATTTTTGGGGGTTTGCCCAGCAACAGATGGTAGAAAGTTTATTACCCCCTTTTTCTTTCCTTTCTCTGATACACTTGATGAGAGGATACTTTATATTAATCAGCCAATAGAAAGCATCCTATATATTGTCACAATCTAGTTTGATTAGCAGCCATATTGTCTACTGTAAATTATGTCAGGAAAGCTACATAGCTTTTAGAAATTCAGAAATTAGGGAGGAGAGTGATAGCTTAACATTTATTAATATTAAAATTTGCAGTTTGGCAGGATTTGTAGAGGTCAAAAGGGGAAAATTATGCCAAAAGCAATAGAAGTGTTTTGGAAATGACTCCTGGAAGCATAAAAAGCACACAAAGTAAAATACTAACATCACTGCATAGGTAGAATATACTTTATGAGTTGAACAGAAAGCAGAGGGCAGGAGAACAAAACAAAATAAAATAAATTGGTAATGACTGTAGAGTGAATATTACCCTGATGCTATTTGTTAAGACAACACTAACATCAGTCTTTCAAAGATTTCTGTGACTGATTTGGACTAAATTTCACACAGAAAAAAATCTGTTTTCTACTTTCTTCTTTCTTCTTCTTTCTTTATTCTAACACTTCATTGTCTTTAAAATATGAAACAAAGGAAACATCTTTAAAATAATGTCTGACACTCCTTTAAAATATTTCTGTGAATAATCTTAACTAAGATACATCCCATAAGTGACAATATCTTTGATATCTGGGAATCTAAATTGCAAATTGAATTTCTTAAAGAAGCAAGTTCAGATTCAAAAACTAGTCAATCAATTTCATGAAACTACAGATAGTTATAAAGGCAGGTTACCTGTCAAGTGGTTTAAAAGAAAAACCTTGCTTAAGAACAGCTTATATTATTTAAAATATTATTTTTAAATACATATTTTCAGTTTCAAAATTAATTTCATGTTCACCGTAGGCATTCCCAACCAAACTCAATGTCTAAGCTTCAAGACAAAAGAAATGTGGGTATAATGGAAACATAGGTGTGCAGTGTCACCTGAGATGCTCTAGGTTTTAACAGTGGAACTGTTCAAGGCTGTACACAGTACATTATACCATATACACAAGAGATACATCTCCCTCCAAAGTAATGTAGAAGGCAAAGCAAATAAAACACAGGGTCCTGAGTGTTCTAAAATGCTTAGGTTTAAGCAAGTCTTACATTTTGTCAGTGCAGCCAATGAAAAAACGAGAACACTATTGAACAGAAAAAAAAAAAAAAAGTTAATACTGAACAGTGTATCACTTCAATTTAATCTCAGTTAGTACAATTCAGTCACGTAATCATGGACAAACACTGCTATTTGAAATGCCATAGGAAACATTTCCTTTCTCTGACTCTTGATTCAGAGTGATATGAACTTCTATGTCACAAGGACCACTCCAAAAGGATGATGTCAGGCCTCAAATGTCCATAGTAAAGGAAGACTACTAACATAAAAATAAAAATTGAATTGTTTTAGAAAATAATGAAGATATGCATGATGGAAAAACAACTGCACAACTCTCCTATGGAAAGTAGTGGTGTAATACATTTATTACCTCAAAACTGAAATTGGACAAAGTTGAGTTAAAGTCTGCTTTATTTTACCCACTTTGTTTTAGAATAAATGGCCCCAAGTAACACTAGAACATTAAACCAGTAATTAGACTTAACTCACTACTGCTAGAACAGGTTACTTTGAGATTTGATGTTTTGATTTATGTTAAGATACATTATAATTTATGTTTGGCTAATGAACTTCAAGAACAAATTAATTCAGGACTTCATTAGATAATGACATTTTTATGCAGTCAGACTGGGTCATAGGATACGCAGTTGGACTGGGATTCTGGGCTTTATAATTCAGAGTTCAAGGTCTTTTGGAACAGTATTAGAAAATGATTGAGAGCAAAGACATAATAAGGACAACAGTTTCATCTTTCAAAGGGGGTTAAGAATTGTATTCAATTTCCTGGAGAGTAAGATCATGCTAGTTGAACAACTGAAGAAAAGAGACAAACCTGCATATATTCACTTTCATTTATATTTAATTGGAAGATGTAAAGTTTCACTACTTTGTGTATTATAGCTGTTGTTTTTACTATGAAAATCCTAGAATGTAGAA
Source organism: Tetrao urogallus (assembly GCF_951394365.1). NCBI lineage: Eukaryota > Metazoa > Chordata > Aves > Galliformes > Phasianidae > Tetrao > Tetrao urogallus. Next base: position 45,195,867 of record NC_136813.1, on the reverse strand, counting down.
CAATTCAGCAATAACAGGGTGTTTCTTTTGAGAGGAAGACATCTATAGGCTGCCATAAATATCCTGCACATACCATACAAACTACTCACTATTTAGCATATCTGAAATATTTTAGAAGAATGCAGCTTCCCATTTACGTAGGCTGGAACCAACCAGAGACAACCAACGGGACATCCTGTAACTTTGAAAAGTCGTTCTCTTCAGTGAAGTTTTGGAAACGACATAACTGAGAGCTATACTAACCATTTGCATTTATTCCAGGCACTTATTATTTCTGATTTAAAGAAAAAAAAAAAAAAAAAGTACGTGTCCTACAAGACAATTTATACAAATGCCATCTTTTGAGTACTGTTTTACTTTCCTACACACACAATGTGAAAGGAGGAAAGATAGCTACTACTCACAGTCTGCTGTCAGTTTAAGCATTCACAACCTGTCACATCTTCTGAGAAATGAACATGCAAATCAGTCTGCCGCAAGCAGTTCAAAAAATGTGCCAGGTAGAATGAATTCCTCTTCGTCTAAATCATTTAAAAAGTGATATAAATCTATCAATAAATGAACATTACTAGCACTAATGACCTCTTCTGCTGCGCTGAAAATATATAGAATGTCCAATGTCTAGAATCTGCATTTATCTAGACAATAAAGCTTAAATAAATCTTAGTAATTTATTACAAATTTATATTTTTTCTATGTAAAATTTATATGGACGATAAATGCTTTATTATCTTACCCACTGATTTTGTTTATGTCTATCTCATCAGTGATACAAAGGTGACTTCAGTGACAAGATCGAAGGGAAAAAAAGAAAACACAACAAAACCTCCAGGTAATTACAGGCCAGTCAATCTTATCTGTGTGCCTGGCAACATCATGGAGCAGATCCTTCTGAAGGTCCTACTAAGGCAAATGGAAAATAAAGATGAGGTGATTGGTGGTAACCAGTATGGCTTCACCAAGGGCAAGTCACATCTGACAAACTTGGTGGCCTTTTACAATGGAGTTAAAGCATCAGTCGATATAGAAAGAACAACTGATGTCATTTACCTGGACTTCTGCAAACCATTTGACAGTGTCCTGCATGATATCCTGGACTCCAAAATGGAAAAAAATGAATTTGATGGATGGACCTCTCACTGGATAAGGAATTGTCTGGATGGTTGTTCTCAGAGAATTGCAGTCGATGGCTCTGTGTCCAAGTGGAGACCAGTGACAAGATCCTCAGGGTTTGGTGCTGGGACCAATGTTATTTAACATCTTTGTAGGCAACATGGACAGCAGGATCAAGGGCACCCTTGGCAAGTTTGCAGATGACACCAAGCTAAGTGGTGCATTTGATATGCCAGAGGGAAGGGATGCCATCAAGAGGGACCTGGACAGGCTTGAGAGGTATGTCCATGCCAATGTCATGAAGTTCAATGAGGACAAGGTCCTGAACCCGGGTCAGGGAAATCCCAAGTACAGATACAGGTTGGGCAGATAATTATTTGAGAATAGCCCTGAGGAGAAGGATTTGGGGGTGACAGTTGATGAAAGATTCCGCATGAGCTGGCAATGTGCACTTGCAGCCCAGATGGCCAACTATACCCTGGGGTGCATCAAGAGAATCACAACCAGCAGGTCAAGGGAAGTGATTTTGCTCCTCTACTCTGTTCTTGGAAGACCGCATCTAAAGTACTACGTCCTGTTCTGGAGCCCCCAACACAAGAAGAACATCAAGAACTGTTGGAGCAGGTTCAGAGGAAGACCATGAATAAGATCAGAGGGCTGGAGCACTTCCCCTAACAGACGGGCTGGAGCACTTCCCCTAACAGACAGGCTGGGAGAGTTGGGGCTCTTCAGCATGGAGAATTGAAGGTTTCTGGTTATAGCAGAGAGCCTGAAGGGCCAGGAGGGACTTTTTATAAGGGCGTGTAGTGACAGGATGAGGGGAAGTGGCCAGGCTGAATGGGACTTTGAGCAACCTGGTCTAGAGAGAAGTGTCCCTTACTATAGAAGAGAGGGTTGGTACTAGATTATCTTCAAGGTTCCTTCCAGCCCATACCTAATTTCTTCCTCATATCTCATATCTAGCATAAATTTACTCGCTTCCAGTTTAATGCTGTTTCATTTCCCCTTGTCTTGTTGCTACACACCTGCATAAAAACCACACTTAGCTTTCCCATAGGGCCCCTTCAGGTACTGGAAGGCCTCTGTAAGGTCCTTTCAAATTTCATTTTCACTGTTATTCAAATTCATCTTTTATAACATAAGCTTAGTTCCATTTGATCTTCTGATCATAAATCTTTCTCACTACTTTTGTGACCCTCAACTCTCCCTTACATTCGGACTTACATACTGTAACATAACTTGTACATTTTTGTTAATAGTGTTGGTTCACATTCCTTTTATGGCAAAAGAGAGTGATTTAGGCTATATATATGGGACTTGACATAAACCCTTAGACACTTAAAAATAAATAAATGAATAAGGCTTGGACACCTATGCTTGCCATTATGCTCCCAATTACTATGGTGAACTGTGTAGGACATGGACAAGAAAGCAATCTAAATATAAGCAGAATTAGCTCTAAGTAAATTAGGGCAGACATATAACAGCTAAATAAAACAACTATAAGATTAGCTAGCATTTGTAGGAGGTAGTTTTCTTCATGAGCTTCCAAGAAAAGTTAAGGTTTTTTTTTAACAGAAATTAAGGAAATTAAGGAAATTAAGGATCTCTTCTAAGCGATCTTTATAAACCTCTCTTTATAATTTCATCTTCATCACTAAAATGAGAGACTATATTTCAGTAGAATAATGTAGATTATGTAAATAAGTAGAAAAATGTGTTTCAATATTTTATTAAACACTAATCAATGTTAATATTAAAATGCTATTAAAAATAAAATTTTATAATTTAACTCCATTTTATAATGTTGAGAAATGCCAAGTACTTTTTGAATGTGTTTTGTAGACATATGGCGCAATAAGCTAGTACTACTGAATGCCATCTGTTGTCTAGGCTTAAATGCACTCTGAATTTACTTTTAATTCATAATGTACATGAAGTACGGAAGTGGCCAATGTACTGTATTTGGCTTAGTTTTGGCAGGTGCATATTAAAAGCATAAAACATATTTGTAATTGTAAAATGGCTATTCACAAGTTGATTGTTATCTAACCATTATTAATGAGTAAATGCATGCCATACCATTATGCTCCTAATCACTATAGTGGGGGAAAGAAAACTAAAAAGATGAAAGGAAAAAGCATTCCTTTACTAATGTAGTATAAAAGTCGTATAATTAATAGCATCAAATTTAAATCTTGTAAACATTTTTTTTTTAATTTTTGAATGTGTAAATGTAGACTTACAAAGAATAGGGACCATTTAGTACGTCTGAATAAATTTACAAGATTATTCATGATGTTATTAATATACTTACCTTTCAGATTTCTATATTTCAGTTAAAATGCATTTGACTCGGTCTTTGTGTACCTGCTAATGTAAAATGAAATGTCTGAAAATGTATGTTTCAATTTACTACAGTCTACACTGAAAAATTAGGAGAATAAACTATAGTCTAAATGTCTATAACATTGGCTCTGATCCAGGAACTTGTGACTGATTCCTCAAAAATTTAATCTATATACGCTATTTTGTAGTGTGTTCATGGAAAACAAAGCAAAAGAAAACAGCATCCTACCCAGTGGCACAAAATTCTCATAATGTTTAACAACATATAAGTGATTGCAGATATTTTCTCTCACTTTTTTTGTTTTGTTTTGTTTTGTTTATCTTGCTTTGTTTTAAGTCTGTCTTGTCTGACTATTGCTTTTATTTCTTTTTACATTGAAAATTAGTTTGACTTATTTATTGTCTAGGTAGCTGTCTATTTATTTTCTCAACATTTGTTGCTGTGAAATTCAACAGAATGATAGAACTTCTGAATCTATGCCTGTATGTGGCAGTTCAACCCCAGCAGGATGCTTAGTACCACACAACTGCTTTCTCACTCTTTCCAAGTGGGATTGAGAAGTGAATCAGAATGGTGAAAGAATTTACTCACAGGTTAAGGTAAAGACTGTTCACTAGGCAAAGCAAAAACGAAGTGAAAATGATCACACTATACTACCTTTCTTCATTTTAATTGAAAGTTCTGTCACTTGGAAATGTTCATTCTAGCATTCTAGGTTCATGATTTATTAGATTCTTTACTTGTAACATCACCAGATGTCAGATGTGTAGCAGGGAGAAGATAGAAAATGCATGGCATTAAGCAAACACTCTGATTTTAAGTGACGATGAGCTGCTTCTGCTTTACAAGCCACCATTTTGTTACATCTCCTGTAAATCTAAGACAGTTGCAGAGTTGACATTTGAAAGACATTCAGAAACATCAGCTGTGATGAAGCATGCATCAGCTATTTAATCTCAGGATGTAACAGCAATGTTACACAGGGAAGACAAGATTCTTAATAGTAAAATCACTCAATGGAGATACTTAATAGGAATATGAAGGCTGGCACCCCATCCTTCTTCACCTCTACGTTTTAGCAGAAAAATTGAAACAGACTGTTTTTCAAGTGATGCTTTTGCAGAAGAGTCAGAAAAAGCAGAAAAAGTATTTCAGCATCTTATAGGCTTTCTAATTAAAAATAATCATCAAGATAAAGTTCAGATGAGTTATTGTATTTCTTTGACTTTTAAAATTTGTTAAGAATAATTTATAATTTTCTAGATAGAACTTATTATTAGAATTTTTTATTTTTTATTTTCTTCCTCAGAGCAGTAATACAGCATGACTAATTGATTCTATCTTGAATCAATTCTAGCTGAGCAGTTCTTTTCTTTATATTTGCTTTCAATTCTTTACAGAAATTCAAAGTCTTCACAGAAACACAAAATTTAGTTTATTTGAAGGCACTTCTGGAGGTCATTTGGTTTAAATCCATTGTTTAAGCAGGACCATCCAGAGCAAACTGCTCAGAACCACATCCAGTTGTCTTTTGAAGAACTCTAAGGAAGGATACTCCACAGCTTCTGTGAGAAATCTGTATCAGTGCTCAGCCACCTGCACATTAAGGAAGTATTCCCTGATATCCAGAGGTAACCTCTTTTGCTCACTTTATACCTATCACTCCTGTCACTGGGCACCACTAAAATACCCAGAATGCATCTTCTCTTCACCTTCCCTTCACGTCTATTCATACTGGTAAGATTCCCTTCTCTGAGCTGAGCCGAGCAGTCCGTCTTCTCACATTTTCCTATGAGGAAATCATTATCATTATACCTTAATCATGTTTGTGGCACTTCACTGGATTCTCTCCAGTAGCACTATGTCTCAGTTCTACTGGAAAGACAAGGACTAAACACTGTAGACCGTTTGGTTTTATCAATGTTGAGAAGAGTGAAATAATAACTTTCCTCAGTCTTCTGATGCCATTGCCTGATGCAACCTAGGATACAATTATCCTTCTTTGCAGCAAGGATGTATAGTTGTTTTACATTCAACTTCTTGTCCACCAAGACACTCAGGTCCTTTTCTGTCAAGTTACTTTTTAGCTGGGTGTCTCACACAGCACAGACTAATGTGACAAAACTAATTAGACTAAACTAATTCAAGTACTACCCTTAGTTGAACTTAATGATTCTAAGGCAGCCAGTTTCTCCAGTCTGTCAAGGTTTCTCAGTGTCTACATCACAACTGAGTGATTTTAACAAGCTGTAAATTGTTTTGGACTATGAGACAGATATTTCTTCAGTATTACTAGTACGGATACTACCAAATTTGCAACAGATATACTAGTGCTGGACAAAGTAGGCCAGATAAACTTCTCTCAAAACATTAGGCATTTTCATTGGCTAGGGAATTTATTTCCTGAATATTCCCAGTGATCATGATTCAGGGCCAATGACAGAATAAGAATGCACATATGTGGGTCGCACTGTGGATTGGCAAGGTGCAATAACGAGGAAATCATGGGACATGGGTGTATTTTGTGACTGAACACAACACTACCATGGGTAATATTGTAAGGTTCAAGATCCTTTTGGGGTAAGTTAAGGTGAAGTGACACCGAACAGTTAACAATTTTATATATATCAAGGAGGAATTGTTGTTTGATTTCAAAATACTAATTTTTTTAGTATTTTTTAGTATTTTATTCAAATAAATAAATATCTTATTTTTAGCATTTTAGTATTTTAGTATTTAGTATTGAAGGTATTATTTGACACTATATGTTTGCATAATATATATATATATTACTGCATATTTATCAAAAAAATCCCTCAATGCCACATTAGACAAAGTTGTTTCTCTGGTAGTGGACATGTACCCAAACTAGCAGTTTTTTGCCTTCTATGTGCTTGTGCCCCACTTTTCCCAAGAAGGAGCACCGTCACTAGTTGTGCAATACTGATGAGCACACACAGTCCTTCTTCAGAACGTCCCAGAAGTTAATCAGGAGTCTAGGTGGTATTCAGACCTCCCTTTAACATTATGATTGAAGCATGACCCTACCACTGCACAATTCAATTTTAAGAATTCTCTGGAAATGGGTCTGTGGGAGGAGGCTTCAGGTCTGGAAATGGGTCTGTGTTAGAGAGGCTTCAGGTGGTCTTGCTGTCCCCTTTCTGAAGTGACCACTAGTTGACCTTCCTTAGTGTGCAGGCATAGTTTGCAAGATCTCTCTCTCTCCCCCAGAAAGTTTGCCTGTTACTGGTCAACAGTTCTACATAATCTTACAAGGTGAAGAGGTCAGCCCAAAAATTGTTGCCTCCCCTTTGCAAGGCACCCTCCTCCATGCTCTAGTTATCATATTAGAGTAGTGACCTTTTTCACCACCTTGCTTCTCATTGCACAGACACAACACAAGCAGCAATATGGCCCACTAAGGCACAGGCACAGTACTGATTTGGTAGCACCTGACATAAGCATGGCACAAGTAACGCACAATTATGACACATAATCAAAAAGGTGTGGCACAGCAGGGCAGAGGCATATCACAACATGGCACAGAATGTCACAGGTAAGCCCAGCCATACAGCAACACTCCTGCAGAAATTTCCCCTCATCACCTGGCACCAGTGGTCTCTTCTCACTGGTGACAGGACTAGCGGAAATGGCCTGAAATTGCTCCAGAGTAAGTTTAGGTTGGATATCAGGAAAAATTTCTTTACTGAAAGGGTTGCTAAGCACAGGAATAGGCTCCCCAAGGAGTTGGTTGAGTCACCATCCCTGGATATATTTAAAAACCATTTGGATGTGGTGCTCAGGGACATGATTTAGCAGAGGGTTGTTAGAGTTAATGTAGTATGGTTAGGTTGTGGTTCGACTTGATGATCTTTAGGTCTTTTCCACCACGAGCAATTGTATGATTCTATGATTTTATGTGAATGTAAAGCAGCACTCAGATGCAAGTGTTCCAGATCATCACTGAAGTTTCTCCTAGCTGCTTTGTTGTGGTTTAACCCAGGAACAGCTATGCACCACACAGCCATTTACTCACTCCCTCCTCTTCTCTCCCCCCCTAGCCCCCCCCTTTTGTGATTCTATGATTCTATACCACTGCATACTTTAAGCATATTTAAAGTTACTGATGTGATCTGTGCTCCCGGTGTTACAGCAGAATTGCAAAATTATTATTATTTTTTTTCATTCCCTTGGACTTTGGAAACATGAACTTGAATAGTGTTATAATGTGTGAGCATACGTGAATGCATGTTTGTAGCTTATTTTTCTAGGTGTTCACTTTATGTCTATTTGATTCTGTAAACACTATGCAAATGTAGGAAAAAATCAAATCATATTTAATACAAGATAACAGAGCAAACTATTTAAAAAGTTACTTAGTTCCATGTTAGAGAGAAAATTATATGAAGTTAAAGTGTGATGATTGGTATAACATCCCAAATATGTTTGCTCAAAGAAAGCTATATTGAAATTATGCCTAAGGAGTAATATCATAAACCAGATAAGAAAACCTGTGTAATATTTTGCAACTAACAATCGTTATTTGCATTGCCTAAAGAAAGAATGATCCAGGATTAGTGAAATATTTGTATAACATTGGTTCATTTTAAACTGAAACCAGTTATTTTGGTACTGGTTACATAAAAAATAGTATGTCTTATCCTATCATCAGTAAAGCCAGTAAATTCTGAACAATGGAGCATGTTTAAACAAAGATAAGTACTGAGAAAATGTCTATAAATAGAGTAAAAGTATGACAAGTCAAATCCAATACAATTGTCAATCAAAAGTGTTAATTGCTCATAATATTATAGAATAAGAATAAATCTAGCAATGCTATTGACAGATACATTGAATGGATTTTTTACACAGTGAAGGAAAGGATTATTCTTGTCACTGTGTACCTGAAAAAGAACCTACCTGCAAATAATATCTACCTAATATCTCATTTGAAAAAGATAAATTGACATCATAAATTTGCAAAATTGTATAAGAAGTTTCAAATCTACCAATAATTAGTTTTTATTTTGAGATGACCTCTCTAGTCAGAATTCATTATTTTTATTGTGGTGTTGTGTCTTGAATTAAAAAAAAAAATCAAAAGTTATTCTATTATTAAATAAAGTGCCAAAATAGACATTTATTTTTATTTGAAATAAATTGTTATACCTGAAAATTTAAATGCATGAACATTTTAGTAAATTAAAATGTTTCTTCCAAATTCAATCTATGGAAGTAATAGCAGTCCCCATTGTCTTCAGATGTGCAATCAAGATAGTGGGGGGAGGGGGGTGGTAATAGTGGGAGAGAATTTAATTGTTTGATGATCAGGAGTTCACCTTACACACACGTATCAGTCAATATATATACTATATATGCAACTATTTTCACTGTATTTTTCCCCCTATTATTACATCTCTAAGATCCTTTTTACTCAGAAGATAAAAGCAAAATGAGTTCATACAGATATCCAGTGTCTGACTCACACATTGGTCTGGTTCACAGCTTTATTCTAGAAAAACACTGAAATAAATAATACTGAAATCTGCTGAAATTCAGGCATATATTCCTTTGAGGAACTGTATCACTTCTTATAAGAGGCATGGTTTAACAAGTCCTTTTTGTTGTTATCATTATCTTCTGTAAAAAAAAAAAAAAAGAATTATAATTGCTCAGTGGTATGATAGTGTAAATGTGAGATCTATTCACTGTGAACCATATACGAGGGAACAATACATGTTGCAAAAAGCAAGGGTGTCAACGGTTTATGGGCTGGTCCGGCCCAGTTCCGTGACCAGCAGGGCGGAGGGATCTGCGGATCCGCGCCTCTGGGAAAGGGGAAGCAGGGGACCCCAAAATACTTGAAAACAACAGCACTAATCTGAGGTGGAACAAATGATTTTACTAAATATAGTATTAGTAAAATACAATGAGAGAGAGAGAGAGAATCTGTTTGAATTGTATAGACCTCACCACAATGCTGGGGTGAGAAGTGCAGTCCAGTTGAGTGACTGAAGTACAGACGGCAAAGTGCAGATGGCGAAGCGCAGGCAGCGAAGCGCAGATAGCGAAGCGCAGACAGCGAAGCGCAGGCGAAGAAGAAGGATCAGGTGACCTTGCATGGAGTTATATCCCCTTGCTGACCGCAAAGCCTCCTGAGGAAATGCAGTTCTTCTCCGTCGGACGAACATTCGGCAGATATCAAACCCCACCCCCAGTGCATTACATGATGTTATGGTGTGGAATACTGATGACCAAAAATCATAAAACCATGACATTCCACCCCTTATTCTACATCACTACATCATGCTTAACACATGGGATTACAGACTGCACTCCCCCAACATCAAATTCCCTTGTGGTACACACTGAACATCCCCGTTTTTCTGCATCACCCACCAGGTGGACCCAGGTCCCTGGGCAAAGACAGTTCCGCGAAGAGGTTTGCCCTTCCCAGAAGCAGGAAAAACCCAAACTGCTTTTCCTAACATGTTCTTTACATGTACTACAGGGACCTTATCTCCCTCTACAATATGTAGGGAGCTGGATTGGGTAGGACCATGTGTATGTTTGGTGGCCCTGCTAGGCAGGGGGGTTGGAACTACATGATCCTTGAGGTCCCTTCCAACCCGGGTGATTCTGTGATTCTGTGATTCTGTGACCATCTCGACTGATTGATCCTCTGGTGTTAACCAGCCAGGTGGCTTCTGCCAAATGCTTCTCCCAGTGTTTAAATGTTCCGCCACCCATTGCTTTCAACATGGTTTTTAACAACCCGTTGTAGCGTTCGATCTTACCAGAGGCTGGTGCATGATAGGGGATATGATAAATCCACTCGATGCCATGTTCTCTGGCCCAAGTATCCACAAGTGAATTTTTAAAATGAGTCCCATTATCTGACTCAATTCTTTCCGGGGTGCCATGTCGCCACAGGATTTGCCTCTCCAGACCTAATATGGTGTTTCGGGCGGTAGCATGGGGTACTGCATATGTTTCGAGCCACCCGGTTGTTGCCTCCACCATGGTGAGCACATAATGCTTACCATTGCGAGATCGTGGCAAAGTGATATAATCAACCTGCCATGCCTCCCCATATTTGTACTTTTGCCATCGCCCTTCCTCCCAGAGAGGTTTCATCCTCTTAGCTTGTTTAATTGTGGCGCATGTATCACAGTCATGAATGATTTGTACAATGGCATCCATAGTTAAGTCCACCCCTCGGTCTCTGGCCCATTTGTATGTTGCGTCTCTCCCTTGATGACCTGAGGTCTCATGGGCCCACCGAGCTAAAAATAACTCACCCTTGTTCTGCCAGTCCAGGTCTATTTGAGCCACCTCAATTCTGGCAGCTTGGTCTACCTGATGGTTATTTCGCTGATCTTCTGTAGCTCTACTCTTGGGCACATGAGCATCTACATGACGCACCTTTATAACCATATTTTTTGTTCGGGTAGCAATATCTTTCCATAGGTCAGCAGCCCAAATAGGCTTGCCCTTTCTTTGCCAATTATTTTGCTCCCACTGCTGTAACCACCCCCATAAGGCATTTGCTACCATCCATGAATCAGTGTAGAGATAGAGCATTGGCCACCTCTCCCGTTCAGCGACATCTAAGGCCAGTTGGACAGCCTTTACCTCTGCAAATTGGCTTGATTCTCCTTTCCCTTCGGTGGCCTCTGCAACTTGTCGTGTGGGGCTCCACACAGCAGATTTCCATCTGCGATGCTTTCCCACAATACGACACGATCCATCTGTGAACAGGGCATATTTCTTTTCATTCTCTGGTAATTCATTGTATGGTGGGGCTTCTTTAGCACGAGATACATCTTCTGCTGGTGGTGTTCCAAACTTTTTACCTTCAGGCCAGTCCATGATGACTTCTAGGATTCCTGGACGGCTGAGGTTCCCCATCCGTGCTCGTTGTGTAATCAGTGCAACCCACTTACTCCAAGTGGCATCAGTAGCATGATGGGTGGAAGGAACCTTTCCCTTGAACATCCAGTTCAGCACTGGCAGTCGAGGTGCCAGAAGGAGCTGTGTTTCAGTACCGACTACTTCGGAAGCAGCCCGAACCCCTTCATACGCAGCTAAGATCTCCTTTTCAGTTGGAGTGTAGCCCTCCTCCGACCCCCTGTAGGCTCGACTCCAGAATCCCAAGGGTCGGCCTCGGGTCTCTCCTAAGGCTCTTTGCCACAAACTCCAAGTGGGGCCTTTCTCTCCAGCAGCAGTGTAGAGGATGTTCTTCACATCCTGTTCCATCCGTACTGGCCCCAGGGCCACAGCACGGGCTATCTCTTGTTTAATCTGCTCAAAAGCCTGCTGCTGCTCAGGACCCCACACAAAATCATTCTTCTTCCGTGTCACCTGATAAAGTGGGCTTACAATGAGGCTGTAGTTTGGAACATGCATTCTCCAAAAACCCACTACACCCAGAAACGATTGTGTCTCTTTCTTATTAGTGGGGGGAGACATGGCAGTGATTTTGTTGATCACATCTGTCGGGATGTGACGACGGCCATCTTGCCACTTTATGCCTAGGAACTGAATCTCCTGGGCAGGTCCTTTCACTTTGCTTCGCTTAATAGCAAAACCAGCACGGAGAAGGATCTGGATTATTTGCTCTCCTTTCTCAAAAACTTCCTTTGCTGTGTTGCCCCACACAATGATGTCATCAATGTACTGTAAGTGCTCAGGAGCACCTCCCTGTTCCAGTGCAGCTTGGATCAACCCATGGCAAATGGTTGGACTATGTTTCCACCCCTGGGGCAAACGGTTCCAGGTATACTGAATGCCCCTCCATGTGAAAGCAAACTGTGGCCTACATTCTTTGGCCAAAGGAATGGAGAAAAAGGCGTTAGCAATGTCAATGGTGGCATACCACTTAGCTGCTTTTGACTCCAGTTCGTATTGGAGTTCTAACATATCTGGCACAGCAGCACTCAATGAGGGTGTAACTTCATTCAGGCCACGGTAGTCCACCGTCAGCCTCCATTCTCCACTGGCTTTACGCACTGGCCATATGGGGCTGTTAAAAGGCGAGTGAGTTTTGCTGATCACTCCCTGATTCTCTAATTGATGAATTAACTTCTGAATGGGGAGCAAGGAATCCCTGTTGGTGCGATACTGCCGTCTGTGCACCGTTTTTGTAGCTATCGGTACCTGTTGCTCTTCCACTTGTAGCAACCCCACAACAGATGGATCTTCTGATAGGCCAGGCAAAACAGATAACTGCTTAACACCTGTGTCTACAGCAGCTATTCCAAAGGCCCATTGATACCCTTTGGGATCCTTAAAATATCCCCTTCTGAGGTAATCAATACCAAGTATACATGGAGCCTCTGGGCCAGTCACAATAGGGTGCTTTTGCCAGTCTCTACCAGTGAGGCTGATTTCGGCCTCCAACATAGTCAGTTCTTGGGAACCTCCTGTCACCCCGTGAATATAAATTGATTCTGTCCCTTGGTGACTCGAGGGCATTAGAGTGCACTGAGCACCAGTATCCACCAGGGCCCTATATTTTAGTGATTCTGATGTGCCAGGCCATCTAATCCACACAGTCCAATAAACTCTATTATCCCTTTCCCCCCCCTGGCTGGGGGCAGGGCCCCTCTATTTGTTACCTCCGTTGTCTGCAGCAACTGGAGCAATCACCTTTCTGGAGAAGTTCACCTTGGTGGTTGATTTGTCTTGTAATTCTTTTACCCGTGCTTGAAGTGCTGGAGTAGGTTGCTTATGCCACTTCTTCATATCTTCTCCATGGTTGCGTAGGTAATGCCACAAGGCAAAACGTGACGTGGTCTTACTGTTGTCACTTGTTCGAGCAGGAGGACGTCTTCTTTTGATAGCTGCAAATGTACTGGCGTACCTTTCTGGTGCAGTCTTTGTGAATGTACGCCACATGTTTGGTGTACACCTGGCTCTCTCGGGATCATGCTCTTGGTCTGGCTCATCAGGAATGAAATCGGGGCTATGTAGTGTTTCCACCACAGCACATTCTCTCAAATAACGGATGCCTTCTTCCATATCAGCCCATTTCTTCTTCTCAGGCATCAGATCGTCTTTGAAGGGGTATCTTTCTTTTACAGCTAACAACATCCGCTTCCAGAGGGTGAAGGCCTGGTTCTGGCATGTACTAATACCTCTGTCAATGGCTGAGTCCCTAGCAATGCCACCCAGTTGGCGAGCTTCTCTACTATCTAGCCACACACTGTTGGCCCCATTGTCCCAGCATCGAAGTAACCAAGTAGCAATAGGCTCATTTGGGTGGCGTGAAAAGTCTTTTCTCAGACTTCGAATTTCATTCATTTTCAGAGATCGATCAACAAAGGTAACAATATCTTGCTCACCTCTTGCTCTTCCAGGACTTCTTGCCCTTGTAGGTGTTGGTGACCGTGGTCTTACTGAGGGCCCCTCCCCTGGACTCAGAGGTGCTTCTCTTGGCCCTCGGAGCCACTCCTCTGGACCTCTTTCCTCCTCTTTTTTCTCTTCTAACTGAGTCGAGATTCGCTTTGTTTTCCGTCCTCTTACAGGGGCAACTGACATCGATTGTGGTGCCTCCTGTGGTTGATCAGGTTGGTCAGTTCCAATGCTCTCATCCTCCAGTTCAGCTTGGAGCTTGTTTCGTTCGATTATGACAGTATCTAGCTCAGATTGGAGGGCGTGTTGTTGAGATTGAAGATTGTCGAGCTTGGATTGCAGGGAGTCTCTCTCAATTCGGAGGGCATCTCTCTCAGATCGGAGGTTTTTCCTCTGGAGCAGGAGACTCTCTCGCTCATTTTGAACTTTTTCCCTGAGACTCTCCCTTTCAATTTCAGAAGCTCTCTCTCTCTCCAGGATAGTATTGAATAAGGCCCGATAAGCATTAGCCAGGCCCCAAATCATATCTGCCTCCTCAGAACTGCCCAAGCCGCAACATTCCTGCCTTAAATAGCTGTTTAGACTCTCGGGGTCTTTCAGGTGTTCTGGAGTAAAGTTCCATGAGACTGAAGATTTCCATCTGTCTAAAGTCTTTCCCAGACCTCTCCACACTCCCTGCCACTCAGTATTCTCTGGTTTTGGGGAGGACATGCTCAAAATATAATAAATACTAATACTGAGCGAAATGATGAGCAATACATTCAGGGAGATTAGTAATGCGACTAGGTGTTCATTCAAAAACTGCATTACAGGCTGAAAGGTGAGACTGGAAACCTTAAAAAATCCCAGTCCTGTAAAATTGACAGCTGTCTCCGGAATTGTAAGCCACATTGTACGAACGTGCCAGGTCCATATTTCCACCCATGTTTTCAATTGATTGTATATGCCGATTGCTCCATAGAGCAAGGTGGCCAGCTTAATTAATGCCCAGTATGTTTTGAGCATTAGGAAAGAAGAGGCAGCAGCGTGCAGCCCTTTAAGAGTCAGTTTCACTACAGAAAGCATTTTTTTTTCTTTTTTTTTTTTTTCTTTTTTTTACAGAGGCAAGATAGTAAAGCTCAGAGTTTACAAATATCCTACGATACTGGCAGTCCGCCTGGAGTTCTCAAGGTCACGTTTTCAGAGAGTAGTGGTAAAACAGATAAGCTTTCCCAACGGAACTCTCCGAGAGCAGAGAGTCTAAACAGCTAGAAAGCAACTGTTGCCCGCATTCTCCACCAAAAATGTCAACGGTTTATGGGCTGGTCCGGCCCAGTTCCGTGACCAGCAGGGCGGAGGGATCTGCGGATCCGCGCCTCTGGGAAAGGGGAAGCAGGGGACCCCAAAATACTTGAAAACAACAGCACTAATCTGAGGTGGAACAAATGATTTTACTAAATATAGTATTAGTAAAATACAATGAGAGAGAGAGAGAGAATCTGTTTGAATTGTATAGACCTCACCACAATGCTGGGGTGAGAAGTGCAGTCCAGTTGAGTGACTGAAGTACAGACGGCAAAGTGCAGATGGCGAAGCGCAGGCAGCGAAGCGCAGATAGCGAAGCGCAGACAGCGAAGCGCAGGCGAAGAAGAAGGATCAGGTGACCTTGCATGGAGTTATATCCCCTTGCTGACCGCAAAGCCTCCTGGGGAAATGCAGTTCTTCTCCGTCGGACGAACATTCGGCAGATATCAAACCCCACCCCCAGTGCATTACATGATGTTATGGTGTGGAATACTGATGACCAAAAATCATAAAACCATGACAAAGGGCAAGGAGGAGATCTGGATGAGAAAAAAGAGTGGCTTGTGTAGTTTTTAGCACTGAAAACAAAGTTAATGAATATAATAATAATGGCAATGTTTTATTTTCATAGCAGAACATTTAGGGAACTTCTGAATAGATGCAGACTAAAGACATTCCTCTTGAGGACAAGACATGAATAATCAGTGTATTAGTATGAGGTGAAAACATGGAAAAGACTGTAGAGTGAAATGGGTGTTATTGTAACTCAAATGACCACATTTTCTGAAACAGGGAATGATGTCTTTGAGGAAGATCTATAAATTCTATAGACTGCATACCTACTATGGTTTCTGGAGATGCTTCTTTTTCTTTATTGATTACACAGAGAAACTTGGCACTTGTCTAATGTCAACAAGGATGAGTCTGATCCACAATAGCTATTTGTGCTATATTTACTGAGTTAGCTGATCTGTTTTTTCTTCATTCCTCTTCTTTTGTTTTTTGTCAGCTATTTTTCCTTTGCCGTTTTACAGATATCACCTATGTATACAACAATATGTTAACAATAGTTAGGATTATGTATTAATTAGGAAGCTTTACTAGAAGTATTGATAAACCCAATAAGTAAATACAGAAAAGTCCCATGGTTGTCTGAACTCTGTCTATCAATTCTTTGTCCACTGATAAAAAACTTCCCCTTTCTATAGTCTTTTCATTATGAAATCTTATATGATAATATCAGGTTTTCCCTCTTTGCTCAGTTTTGTGGAGAGATATGTCTTTCTCACAAAATGTATTCTATGTTTTATTATTTTATAGATCTACTAAGGATTAATGATCTCTTAATACTTTTTTAGATAAGACTTTGTTGTCTGCGTCAAATTTTTTAAAAGGCTAGGCATAATTATTTGAAACAGATTCAGTCCTTGAAAATATGAATATTCCTATCCAGTTAAGAAATTCAGGAAAACCTACCTGGTATGATGAGAAGATTGAAATATATTAGAGACCTAATGTATATGCATTGAATTTTCAAAGCAGACAACTTTGTTTACTTAACTGAGTAGTTAAATTTGTCTTGATTTTAGACTCAGGAAATATTCACAAAATTAGGTTATCCTGATACAGTTCAACAAAAAGTGTTTCATGGCAATTCTTAGTTATCTATATTTAGAGTACCTGCATAATGGACATCCCTAAATCTTTGATGTTTTTGGACTCATATCCCAAAAGAATAAGTGAACCTATGGTCTAAAATGTAGTCTAACACAGTAGTTTTCCTGTTGAATTTAAATGACTGTTCAGTGAGAAAGAAGATACATCACCTTCCAGGAACCTATGCTACTTTCTTTCTGATTTTACTTAATTTTATTGACAGCCTCCAGTATCCACTTCATAATTTCAGAATATCAAATTGAAAGTATCACAAAGATCAAGTCGAAATCCTGACTCCATACAAGACTAAATTCAGTCTATATTTATGAAAGTGTTTTCCAAAAACTTTGCAAACTCTGGTTTTCTGCCTCTATCTACTTTCTTATTCTGAGAGATGAACAGTGCTTGCACTCTCAGAAAGGCATCCTTAAAGAGTAGCCATCTTTGTTCCATTCCTCTGTCTCTAAGGACAGAAGACCTTATCTAATGATTCCTTAAACAGCCTGATGTTCACTTTTGCAAAATTCAGGATCCTGACTCCATTCTTTGCCAGGCCCACATTCCTTAAGACCATGAACTCAGCAAGGCCATGTTTGCTGCAGCCCCGGCTGCCTCCAGTTCCAACTTCCTTAATGATCCCCTCTGCATTGATGATCACCAGGTCCAACTGCACTTCACCTCTGGTTGGTCTGTCCAATATCTGAACTAAAAAAAACCTATTGCCAATAAAGTAGATGGAGTCTCCTGGATCCCTTGTGACTCACTGTGTTGTTTTTCCAGCATTTTTCAACATCTTCCCAAGAGAAACAAAGTCTTTTGATATTTTTTAATTTCCTTGTTGCAGTCTCGTGCAACTCAGATTGAAAGACCAGGAGAGGATAGCGCCATCTGGCTTTATCATATCTGATATTCTCTTCTTGATGTCCTAATTGTAGGTTTCTGGCAGGAAGAAAATCTCTCTAGAGAAGTTATCTGGACAACAGGTGTGCACCTCAGTGCCTCTCAGCAAAGAGTCTACAACTACTAAGACACTTTGCCTTTTTTTAACATCACTGGTTGTGAGTCCTAAACTGGACTTATTATGCGATCACCCCTTTCTGGTTCTTCTCTTGAGTGTGAAATCTATTGGTTAGTGGGACTTCAGGAGCAAGGAGGAGTCTTATCCTTTTGCCTTGAGCAGAGACAAAGGTCCAGTCTCCTTCATCCTGCACGTTTACCCTCTGTCAAGGGGGAAGCCTCCTTACCTTCCTTCCCTGGCTGGGCCCAAGACAGAAATATCTGCCTGCCTATGCCATTGCACAGTATAAGGCATTAATATTTCTCTCACACTTCTGAATACATCTCAGCACCTGTAATCCCAGGTATACATACAAACTGGGAGAACTTTTTGGGAGCAGCCCTGCTGAGAAGGATTTAGGGCTCCTAATTGATCAAAAACTGAATATGAGCCAGCAGCATCCACTTTCAGCCCAGAAGGCCGATGGTATCCTGGGCTGCATCAGAAGAGGAGTGACCAGCAGGGCAAAAAAGATGATTGCCTCTCTCGACTTTGCCCTTTTGAGGCCCTATCTGAAGTACTGTGTCCTGGTCTGGGGCCCTCAACACAGGAAGGTTGTGGAGCCTTTGGAGAAGGTCCAGGGGAATGCTATGAAGATGGCCCAAGGTCTGGAGCACCTCTCCTATCAAGACAGGCTGAAGGAGCTAGGCTTGAAATTATAAACATGAGGGAAATTAACAAGGGTTGACAGTGACAGGACAAGAGAGAATGGTTTTAAAATAAAGGAGAGAAGATTTAGATGAGATGTCAGGGGGAAGATTTCACCAGCAGGGTAGTGAGGTGCTAGAACATGTTGATTAGAGAGGGTATAGATGCCCCATCCCTGGAGGTTTTTATGGCCAGACTGGATGGGACAAGGAGCAATCTGATCTAGTATTTGATCTAACCATTGGCAACCCTGCCAGCTGCAGAGTGGGATTGGAATTTGGTGATTTTTGAGGTCCTTTTCAACTCAAGTCATTCTATGATTTTATAATCTTATCACTCTCTTATATGATTTTGACAGTTTTGATGCCCTGAGGAGCATGTTCCAGTGCCCAGACACTTTCTCAGTGAAGAAGTTTTTCCTAATAAGCAATCAGATGTCTTAATTATATTCCCTTGGGTTCAATCAGACCCTTTGTAGCCAGAGAGAAGAGATCAGTACTTGCTTCTTTGCTCTCCTCTGAGGAAGATGTAGACTATGATAAGGTCTCATTTTCTGAAGGCTGAACAAATGATTTCAGCTGCTCCTTATATGTCTTGCACTCTAGATCCTTTACCATCTTTGTAGCGCTCTCACCCTCCAGTTTGTATGTAGATACAGGATTGCTCTGTTCCAGGTACAGAATCTGGCACTTACTCTTGTTAAACTAGAATACTTTATTTTGCTAGGTTTAACACATCCAATGCATCTTAAATTTTTAAGATGTATTTTAAGATGTAGACCTGTATTTTTAGGAAATTTAAAAAAAAACTCATGGAGAGAACCCTGCTCATATGTGAAACTATGTATGTTCATTTTATGACACAATGGGGATTTGACTCCTCCTTCTTAGTTTTACAACTTGAAGACTAAGGTTCTCCAATTATATCATACTTGAAGTTTTCACTGTCACATTTGTGGACATCATGGACTGGAAGAAAAGAATTGGGTAACAACAAGATTTATGAGCCTATATTACACATTACACGTTGATTTTGTTTTTAGGTTTATGATTGATACATTGTATTTTTTACTGCATTTAGTTGTTTATCTAATTTGCTTGGTTTGTCTTGCTTTATTTTTGTCAACAGATGTGACAACTACTTCTTCCATCCCACTGAGAATTAAATCTCTTACTACTTCACAAAATTAAAGGCTTTTATCTTTATTTATTTTGCTTCACCTCACCTTGCCTTGCCTCAGTTCCCCTTCCCATCTCTTTTTACTTTTTTCCTTTTTAACTGTCAAGTTTCAGATATGCTTAATCCTGCTGCTGAACTGAGAAGGCTCTGAAAAATAATTTATCATTTTTTTTTCTGTACATAAATAGAATAATGTAAACACATTTAATTGTCTCTAAAGCAAATGTAGTATAAAATAGGGAGGCATTATAAAACCATATTTCCAAAAGAAATACGGCAAAATAACTTAAATAAAGTGGTATCAGATTTTCTGCAATTGGATTCTGCTTTTTTGGGGGGAGGGTGAAGGGGAAGCATTTTTTGGCATTTTTTGTATAGTATTGAAAAATCACATAACTTAAGAAAGAATATTCTTGAACAATCCTTATAAAATCATAATAGATTATTTTGATTACCTACCAGTAAAGAACAAAGTAGGTGTAAAACTAGGCCTAAATTTAGCCCTGAGATCAATTTCCTACCTTGATACTGACCTTAGTTTCTTACATGTTATCTGCCTAGTTTTATAGTTTGCAGGTATTTAGAAAATTACTTTGCCTCAATCCTACTATGCCACTGTTGTGGATTTTAAATTTTAAATTCTATGGTGCAAGCATGTTAAAAGTAATTTTCTTCTGTGACTCTTGAAGATAGAAATGAAAAAAGATGTATCTGTAATTGAAAGCATTATGCTATCTATGTTGAGAGCAGTTTAACAGAAAGTCACTGCTATTCTTTTTTATACTTTAAAAGCATATGTAGAATATATCCTAACAGTTTAAACTATTTCTACATGTAGAATTTACTTGCTAATTTCATGTTCATATTTTCTACTTGTTTGCTTGTTTTAATATTGATGTCTATGGAGGTCTGCAGGAAATGAGCTAGAGAAGAAAGATATAAAATTGATTGCATCATCTGCCTTAGTGATGTCAGAAGCTGAAAAGAAATCAGTAAGTAATTCTTGTTCATATAATTTTGTCACATTTGAAATATATTTATAACAATAACAAAGTTTCTTTTAACTAGCTATTTGGCAAGTCTAAGACTTCAGTCTGGTCTTCACCACCAGGTGTAAACCATTTTATATTTCACTGTTTTGTTTATAAAATGGAAGTAAGATAAAGCTGCAAATTGTAGAGCTCCTTAACTTTTACATCAGATTTCCACCTATCTACACTCCTTCCAGCTTTTGTCTTCATAATGCTTCAGCTTCATTAAAGTAGCTGAGGCAGACTGATTTTTTTCTGAACCAGGACAACATCCACCTCTTGTTCTGTACAGTCTACATCATGTTTAGGTCTTACACTTTCCAATACATCTTAATTGATCACCACCACCCTTCCTGTCCTTTGATATACACACTGAGATATCACTCCCTTAATCTGTGGCCATTTCTTAAGACCATCATTAAAGCTCTTTAAAATATCAAATGAATTCATTTTAGTTCATAACACTGGGCTCACTTTGCCACAACAGTCCTTCTGTTCCATGTTGAAGCCAACTCTGTATCACCATCGCACCACAAAATTTAATCAAAATTTATTCCTCATTAATCTGGGTGACTCTTAGTATAATAGCATTGATATGACATACAGAAATCATAGTAGAGATTATATACAGCTATACATTATGCAGCAATTAAAATTGTAGAATTCAGATCATTCAATATTCTCACCCAACATCAAATCTCCTTGAGGTATATATCAGACTACCCATTCTACCAGCCATCAAAATGTTTCATTTCCATAGCACCTGGGAGATCACTGCATAAGGACATGTGATATAGTATGCAGCTGAAGAGTACTTGGGAACTGCATAAGACTTGCACAAGATTACTGTGGGATGATTAGTTGAGGAACAAAAAGCAGGAAAGGCCATGGATTTACGTGATACAAAGGAGGAACAATTGTGTGAAAATTGAGAAAAAGGAATTAAACAAGGTAGGAAGGGGTAGAAAATTAAAAAAAAAAAAAAAAATTCCTGGTAGGCATGATTGTCTCCCTATGTCTTCTGCCTGATAAGCACCATCTCTTTTTCTTATTAGAACTCCATTTCAACCATTCTTCCCAGGTGAGGGATTCAAAGTTTGATGGAAATGTGTCTGAATGGGGATCTGACCAATAGCAACTGAAGTCAGACTACAAGCTGGAGGATTGAACTTTGTGCAAGCAACTGAAAACAAAAAACAAAACAAAACAGCAACAACAACAACAAAAAAAAACATAAAGCAAAAACAAACAAACAAAAAACCAATGAAGTTAGTTGACTTAAGTACCAGTAATTGGAATGGGACCTTGGATCACAGGGACCATGTCTTTGTAATGCTAGAAACTGGAGTAAGTGTAGATGTGTGTGTGAGTGTGGTAGTACTAGCAATCATCAGGATGGACTATCCACTCAAAAAGTAGACTGACTTGCAAACCTTGAGGCATATGTCTCTAACAGTAAGATCACAGGAGAAG
Organism: Tetrao urogallus; assembly: GCF_951394365.1. NCBI lineage: Eukaryota > Metazoa > Chordata > Aves > Galliformes > Phasianidae > Tetrao > Tetrao urogallus. The sequence goes on along the minus strand of NC_136813.1, from coordinate 45,173,720 downwards.
CAAGCTACCAGAAAGACCAGATGAGTCCCAATTAACAGCTGAAGAGACCTTAGAATCTAGGGATTTTTAGGAGAAAGACTAACTGATCTAACTGATGAGTATGTTTCTAAGGACAGGACCTGGCTGCGGTCTCATGGTCTGACATGTTCAGGTACAAGCAGTTGGGAAGACAGTGATCCAGGTTAACAAGAAATACTCAAAAGGATAGGAGTAGAGCCCTGAATTAATAGATGGATTCCAAGAAAAAGTCAAGATAACATCAGTAGAATCTACTGCTCCTTGTAAACCAAGCAGAGTTCTTTGGAAAAGTCAGAACAGACAGCAAAGATCAGGTTTAAAAAATCACCTAGAGCTTCTGAAAGGAAATAGATATGATCCATTGTGAAAAAATTCTAAAGATTATTTTAAAAAATAGGAAATGGGATGCAGGATGAGTTTTTATACTATTTATTAAGATTTTGTGTATGTGTGCGTCTAGCTGTTCCCTTTCACTGTAAGTGATACAACAGGTGGTAGATACTGAAGTGATGAGACTTCTTATTAAAATAACAGAGATTAAGCCAAGTGTGAAAAACGGACAAATAACCTCAAAATACCAAGTTTTTTTTTTTTTTTTTTTTTTTTTTAAAGGTAGATAAGTGTAAAGGAAGATAACTGTAACATGATGCAGAAAATTCCAACTTTTTACATACAGTAATTCTGAGTGGATGACTAAACGTACTAAATGAGATCTTGAAGTTATAATTGTTAGATGTATCTGCAAATATCAGTGCAGTAGTGCTTAAAATTATCTGATGTTAGGAAGTTAAGGAAGGAATTGAGAATAAAATTAAGCAGTTTTATAACATTTTAAATTCTAAAGTAAATCCACAGGAAAAAAAAAACCAAAACAAAACAAAACAAAGAAACAAACAAAAAAAATTCACCCACAATGTTGCATAAAAACATGAGATTATATAAAACATCTTTTGTATGAAAGATGAATAAGTTTACATTTAAGTATGAAAATATACTTCACCTGGAAAAGAGCTAAATGAAGTGTCTGTTCAAGGATGGGGACAGAGGCATGACAGTAGCAGGATAGATATTGTGATGTCATAGAAAATAAATTGCACAGCTAATGTGGCTTAGAGAATGATAGCTGATAAAGCTTTCTGTTAGAAGAATTTAGAGTTCTTCAGCAAGACTAGGAAATGTAAAGATCAAAATAAGCTAAAGAAAATCATAGAATCATAGAATGGTCTGGGTTGGAAGAGACTTTAAACATAATTTAGTTCCAACCCCTCTGCTGTGGGCAGTGCTGGTGCACCCACTAGATCAGGCTGCACAGGATCCCATCCATCTTGGCCTTGAGCACTTCCAGGGATGGGGTAGCCATAACCTTTCTGGACAGTCTGTTCCACTGCCTCACTACCCTCTGAGAAACGTGTTTCTTCCTACTCTCTAATTTAAATCTACTCTCTTCATTTTTAACCATTACTTCTTCTACTGACACTACAATACTTTATTAATAGTTGCTCTCTATCTTTGTTGTAGACCTTCTTTAGATACTAGAAGACCACTATAAAGTCTCCCTATAGCCTGTTCTTCTCAAGACTAAACAGCCTATCATTATAAGAAAGGTGTTCCAGCCCTCTGATCATCTTTGTGGCCCTCCTCTGAACCTACACCAACAGCTCCACACAATTTTTGTTCTGAGGGTCCCAGTCCTGAACTTAGTATTCCATCTGGGAGTAATAGAGACTTCTACACAGAAATAATAGAGATAAAGCTGTTTTCTATAAGTGTTTCAGACTTCTGCTATCTATTCTTCAGTACCAAGAATAAGATAATATTCATTTTTTGAGACACTCTGCATTTTTACATTTCTCAGTTTAGCAAAGCCCAGTTAACTCATACTCTATAGATTTCCAAGTCTAGCCTTTTGGGATCAATTTTGATGAACACCAAGGAAATTTTAAATTATTTCTCTTACTTCAATTTTATCCCGTTTTTGTCTTAAAGAAAAAAGAAAACCAGGAATAAAATAACATTTTAAGAATTTGCAAAAGAAAATGTATTGCTATAATAGGTTATCTGCATGTATTTAGTTTTTTTTGTTTGTTTTTTGTTTTTTTCTTCAGAATTAGTAATCCCTTTCGGAAGTCCTAATAAAGAAGAGTATTGGAGAGTATCCATGATGATCTGCCATCAACTTTTAATGTTTCTAAACTTTGCAATCCTTAAGTTCTTTTCACCTGCCTGCTCATCTCTTCCTGGATACATCTTGTTATACAATAGGGCATCTCCTGTATTCACACAATCTTCTTCTTCCTGAGAGGAAGAGTTGACTCAAGCAGTTCTGGGTTGAAGAACCAAGAATACAGCTGAGTTACTAGACTAAGATAGACAATGTCTACAGCTTCATAGAACACTCTTAGTTCAATAGATGGTTTTGCATTACCTGTATTATATTAATTATAAGCAGGTTATTCAGTACACAATGGTAACTGTTTTATTGTTGTTTACAGTAATCCCAACACATATTTTGTGAGTTATCTTACTTAATTTTAGCTGGAGACTTGACAACCACATAGACATCTGCTCTGGGAGTTCATGTAACTATATAGTAAATTAAAAACAGCCTTGATGAATATCTCCTTTAAGTTCTCCAGACTGAAAATGATACCACTTAGATATTTACACTATTAGGCTACAGAAAAAAATTAAACTCACTAATTATTGTTTTTGGAAAATTAATATTCTCTATTGCACCGACATTTTAAAACATAAGTTGGAGAACATGTGACTAAATATTTATTACCCAACAGAATTCTGAATGTTCCAAATGGAGAATTGGCATGTAATGTTTTTGTAAGAAAGAAAAAGAATCTCACCTCCACTCATGGCAAATCTGACTTTTGGGGGGGGGAGGGGACATGAAAAATAGAAGTTCATTTTGGGTAAAATAAGTATATTTAAACATACCATAAGGTGGATGCAAGACTGGATTTCCTCTTCCTGCATTTATTGATATGAATGACAAGCGATGAAAGAAAGTATGATCTGCTCAAATATATCTATTTGGTATTTTCAAGGGAAAGGGTGGTTTGCATTTAAAAATTATGAAAATAATGAATGTTTTTATCATTTAAACCTTACTACTTTTAGTCAGGAAGCAACTTTTCTCAAGCAACAGGAGAAACAAAGCCAAAGATTTGAAATGATCAGCTAGTTTATCTGTAGAGCCCATCTGTACAACTTCTTTCTGATGCTGAGGATAATCATAAGGGAATATTTCAATTCCCTTGCAATCAGTTCCAAACATATGGAAGAAAGTCTTAATTTTAGATTTTTTTTTTTAATTGTTCTACTTTAACCTACAGGCCATTTGTCATAATTTCTGACTTAAGTAAAAAAATATCAGATAATACATAACCTCTGGAGGTTAGGTAGGACTCTGAATCTGCCTCTAGATAGGAATTTGGAACAGGATAAATTCTTCAGAAGTGTAGCAGGGGAAGTGATAGAGAAGGGCTGTAAAAGAGATTCAGTGATGCATCTGTCTCTAAAATTCTGCTGTTGGGATTCCTACAGTACTTAGCTTATCACCTTTCCTAACTACTCATTTTGTTTAGTGTGATCAGGAAGAAAAGTATATTTCTAACAGTAAGAAGGCATTCCTGGTAAAGCAGCTTTACTTGGTAGCAGATTCCAGGTAAACCATGTGCTGTTCCAAGTGGTCAAATTGCTCATAATTATACAATAAGGAATAACACCATAAGACACCTACTTAGTTGATTGCCTAAAATATACTTTTCATAAAATCTTCATCGTGCCTGAAAAATATGCATAGTTTGTTTCTTTTCTTGGAATTAGTGACTGGGTTAAATATAGAATATACTGACAACATGGATATAGTTATTTTATATCTCATTTGAATACGGGGTACTTTATCAAAAACTGCACGTTTGTGAATTGTAGTGAGGAATGGAAGTGAAGTGGCAAGGGGAGAGATTTGTAAAATGAGATTGCTGTTTGTAAGGACTAGAAAGGGATCAAATGAGCATGGTATTTAACTGCAACTGTGTAAAGTAGGATCTTGTATATAAAAGCTCTAGACCTTCAGTGCTTTTTTTTGATGTGTTTTATTAAAAACGAAGTATCAACAGGAAAGAATGAGAGCTCCTTAACTTTTAGAATATTTGATATTTCCAGAGGACTTGAGAGGTAGCCAAAACTTCATTGATAGAGTAGGAACATATTTTTCAAACTCATGAATTCTTTAGTTTGAAACTTAGCTAGTAAAAGAGAAATATGAATATTTTGGCCACAGATTTTTTCTTTTTTTTTTTACTAACCTTCCAGAAAAGTGCTTTTTTTACCTGAATCTTAGATTCTGCTCTATTTTTTTTACTATCGATCAAATAAACTACAACATCAGTGCAATAAAATAAAATATAAAAAATCTTACTGACTCATGTGTGCCAAAAACTTGATTTTTTAAATATGTTTTTAAAATCAAATAGTGAATGAAATGTGATCCAAAATATACCTCGTTGATCAATAAATTCTATCATATATATGCAATAAAAGAATTCTACAGATTAATTAATTTTCAGTGATACTGAGTGGAAAAAAAGTGACTATGTTCCACAATAAATAAATAAATACATAAATAAATAAATAAATAAAGGAAATCCCCAAGCCCCTCTCCAATATAAATAATCAGGCAGGTAAAAAGAATGTGAGACCACAGTGAGTGGTTTCTCCATAAAGGCAAAGAAGTTACTGAATTCTGTATGTTGTTGTGTCAAATACTCTTCAGTATAAATAGAGTTGTATGTTAAAGATTTTCTAGACAAAACTAGCAGTGAGTTTTTCACTGAATATATATATATATATATATATAAAATTAACTATTTCCTAGAATGCACTACATTATGCATGCAAATCTTTAATTTGTGTTTTTATGAATCTTAAGATCTTGTTGAGGTACACTGCTTTAAAATACATAAATGTTCACCTTAAATATTACTTTTTAACATTCCTATTCTGCACTAGATGGCACTCTGAATTTAAATTGTAATATGTGCTTTTTATTTCCTCCTTAGAATGGAGAGAATGTTGCCGTTGTTCTATAATTAAAATCCATCACACAAATTAATCAAATAATTTTACTTTTTCCTGATTGCAGCAATAGTACGATGTCTCTTAAGGCTCATTACTATGCTATCAAATAATAAAGAACATGAAAGAAAGAATCAGTCAACTTACAGTATGCTGAGATACTCCCACTGAAATTCAAAAGCTTTTTTAATCTAAAAAAGCAGAGCATTTAATGCTATTGAAATGCTTGTTGCAATATTTTAGATTGTTTACTGTATAAAATTAAAAAGTCTTAGGACTTGAATTTGGATGTAATCACTAACCTATGTTGTAAAAATAGTGAGATCTTTGTAGAATTCTTAGTGCTGTATGTCAGCAATTCATATTTAACATAAACAATCTTTGGCAGTTAGTTTTAAATCAAGGTGCTCTAATTGAAAATGAGCTTTGGTTGTATAACTTGCATGAGAATACTAAAACTGTACTACTATTTTGTTCTGAAAACAATAGAAAGAACAGTACCCTAAAACCCTCAAACATACACACCTATTACAAGATCAGTTCTTTGTCTTCTACTATTCTGCAGGAGATAATTAAATATATTTTTTTACTCTGTAAATGCTACTGATGTGAAAGCCTTACGGTGACTTCTGCTGATTGCCTACTACAATGTTTATTATAGGCTGTCAGCTTTAGGAATATCCCACTATCTGGGACTTTCAAATAAATAAACCAGAAACTTTGAAGTTAAATAATTTCATATGGAAGGTTGGCTACCCAATTTTTTATTTGAATACTACGCATAAGAAGCATCTTAAGAACAGCTTAACAATGCATAGAACAATGCATATCTCAGAATAGGAATTTAATGTTATCTGGTAAGGGAAAATGGTCATATGTCAGAGTTAAATGAAAATAAGTTTTCTAATCCCTAAGAGCTCAGCCTAGCTCTTCATTAATTCAGCTTCTGCTCACAAATAATTTCTTCATTCAATTCTCGTCTGAGAGTCTTCAGACTCTCAGACATTCATCTAAACTAGGTTTCAGACACTACTACAACTAGCTTCTACAAAACAGCTATTCCACTATCTTCTGCAGCGTAACTATAGTACCGTTACGTTTCAGTCTCACTCTGTATACAGAATGCTGTTCTCTCTCTCTCTCTACATATATAAACATATGGTTTCATAACGCATTGTAACATTCCATGACTCTATTATCTGTTACTTGTTAATAAATTAATTCTTATATGCAAAGAAGTATGCCTTATGTTATTGAAAGACAAACTTTCACAGAATGATGCAGTTTATATTCTAAATCAAGTCAATCAGCTCAAATATCCTAGAATCCAAACAAAAATTAATGAGTAGCCAACGTTCATTAGTTATTCTTTTGTTATATTAGGATCATAATAACTTTTTCAGTAGTCCAGGGTAAAATACACTGTTATTAATAGTCTTCAGTACTTACTTTCATTTTTTATTTTCCTAACACTTGTGAAGAACTGTTGTTTGAATCACTGCAAACCTAGGGGCTTACTTCCCTCCATAAAATTAAGTCAATTTTAGAACACAGTAGAAAGTTCCTTTTGTATTAATTCTCTAAATAAAAAGGATTGTTCAAATGTAATAACTTATTAGCAAGCCATAATAGTCTATATTTATATTTTTAATTACAATTACATATTGTATTATAATAAATGTAATGAAAGGTAATGTAAACTAATGTGATGTGATGTAACGTAATGTAATGTAATAACATGAACAAACTGCGTTCAGAATTTGAAGTAGGTCATGGAGGTCCAGCTTCAGTAGTTTTTGCATGCTGAAGTAGACCCAATTGTGAAAATCATAGACAAATAAATTCTGACATTTGAGGTCTGCTCAAACTCACAGAGCAAAAAAATGTTATCATATGCACACTGTGACCTAACTATGAAAGACAGCAACAATCTTAAATTCAAGTAAGGATATGCAGATGTTACATGTCTAAGTGAATTCAAACTACTCACTTTTTTTTTTTTCTTTGTTTGTTTATGGGGGAGTTCCAAGTGTCTAAAACTCTACAAAAGGTCATTAATGAAAAAAATTACCAATATTTACAACAGACATATCATATTATTAAAAGAATATATACTTTTCATATTTTATAAAAGTTAAATCCCTTTAGCTTTAATAATATTACATTTTCAAATAAGTATTTCTTGCTGATTGTCACAATCATGTGCTTTGTCTTCATTAGCAAGAGATTAAGCAGTCATCAGAGAATATTTGTACTTTCAAAATTAAGTAATAATTCAAACATAGTGTGTATTTTTGTTGTTTTGTTTTACTTTAATTTTATATTTATTTGCAAGAAGGTGGTATGGCTATATTTCTCATAGAATCAATCCCATACTGCTATAATAGTTATGACAGCCATTAGCATGAGAAAAGACAACATATAGAAAAAAGATTTAGAAATATATATCCACAATACATAAATATTTTTATAATGTATCTATTTATATCTATATATGCAAATATATACAAATTTATAAGTATATACATATATATTATCTTTTCCACTGCTACCTGTTTCCACAGCAATCGCACAGAGAATGGGTGGAAGTTGCTGACAGAGAAATAGATATTTATTGTAATGGGATCATCAGAATACAATTCAGCAAATTTTGTTTGAATTTCTGGCACTGTCACAGCCTATATTTTCAAAAGAGGCAAAAAACGTGAAAGAAAAAGCTAAGCTTTATAAGCATTATGCAAAGTCAATTAAAATTAAATGATAAAAAAAATAGAATTAATTACATCAATATTTTTGCTTCATTTCAGAGAAACAATCCTGAGTACACTTTATTCCCATTTTATTAAGTCGCAATTTCTATTATATTAACAAACATTCAGCCAACAGTATTTCTGTAAAGATTGAAAGACAAGAAAGACATTAAAGAAAAAAAAATATTCTCTTGACTGTAATTTCTTTGAATCTAGACTACTGTCAAAGCAACTGTAAATTTAAAAGATTTCTAGAGCTAAAAAGGAAGCTGAAGTAGAGAAATGTGTGACTACTTTCTCTCAAACAAATTCATGCATTTGATACTATATGTTTTCAATATTTAAATTATGAAGGAATACAAAAACATGCAGTGATACATGGGATTCTAGTAAATTTATAATGAAGAAAATAAGATCACCTTTAGGCTACTACACTATGTATAAAAGAGAAGACAATTAAAAATACTACTTGAAAGACCTGAAAAATAAATTCATTTATCAAATAAGATTGTTATTGGTATCATATAGTTGCTTTAAATTACATTTAAATCCACAGAATGCATGAGCTGTTGCTATTCCAGCTGATTTAATTTATGCCAAACATATCTAACAATCTCTTTCCCAGCTTTATGACGAGAAGGGACAGTTTTCAACTTGATGTGAGATGGTTCTGCAGGTAACATACTAAATAAGAAATAGAAATGTAATGTGAAATTTCAAAGCATGTAGAAAATGGAGTTCATTTCGCATAATGTTTCATAGAGTCAATCCTTGAAAATAGATTATTTGGACAAAAGAACGCATTTTCACAAAATAATTATTTTAAAATATAAATACACTTGTAGTTAATATATAAATCTTCTAAATGTAGATTCTCAAAGTCTAAATATATTATATCCCTGTTTTTATTATTAAAACTGGACTATCCGCATTCTAGTGTCAGTCAAGTTTTTATCAATATTATTCTCTATGTTCTATACGGAAAGCACTTACAGGAACCTTAGTGCATTAAAAAGGATATAGCAATTAGTAAAGAGAGTTTTATTACTTAAAACTGGCAGCTCAGTGCTTTAAGACTTTTCTGCAACAATTAAATGCGCTGTACTATCCTGTTACTGGAGGATTATCTCCCCTAAAGCAAAATAGGCAGAGGCTGATCTACTTTCCTACATTTTTGCTCCACTGTTGCCCTAGGAAATGGTACAACTATATTCCTAATCTGATACAGTACCAGGTTAGGACCTTAGAACCGTGGCTAGGTATTCAGTTAAAGAGAGCTGTAAAAAAATCTGTAGAGTATTGCTTTCCTTTCTTCATTTTCTGCATGACAGGTTTAGGTGTTTTAAAAAAATTCTTCAGTGCTTACCAAAAAGGAAAACTCTTCAGTAAGACAGTAAGATACAGAAGATGATGATGTGTTAGAGTATGCTGTTAACTCTCTGACATTTCACAAAATTAATTCTTCAAGGGACTGGAGAGTGGCTCATCTCATCGAGTCCAGAGAATCTAAAACCAAATCTGATTTAAATGTTCTAACAACAAGAATTTCATATTCTTCTAATGACAAGAGTATTACAGTAAGTTGTTTTAGTTCTACTTTTTGTGCCTCTGGCTATATTTTGAGCTGAATTAATGCTGTATGAGTAAACTAAGTGGTTTTAGACCGTGCCTATAATGTCAAAAACCTAAGTAAATTATGGAGATTTTGTATACCTTTTCACTTTTTTTCTGAATCATATTAAAGTGTAGGCTGTAAGTATTTAACATGAGCTGTGAAACTTCTAAACATGAAAAGGAGTATGTGAGTAAGTGTTCATGAAATGAAAGCAAAGTGCCAATTAAAAGTATCTCCAGAACTTGGCAGTCTTTTTTTGTAGGTGGTCTGAATCATGTTCTTAAGCCTCTAGGTAAATTCCTCCCTGTTCCATCTTAGGAACTCTGACAGTCTGAATAAACCCTCAGTATTTAAAGATTTGCTGCTAGCTATGTCAGATTTACCTTAGGATTCATAAATTAGCATAATAGAATCTCTGATGCTTGAATTAGAATAGTATACTTTAAGGATGACTACTAGGTCAAGCTTTGAATAGTTTCTGTAGCTAATTAAAGTGAACACAAGCAAGCTTTATTTTTGGAGGGCTATAGCAAGTTTTTTATTTGGATTTTATCTGTTATTATGACCTTAAGAATGTGACATTAAAGAACATATTTCCTTAGGATGATTCCTATTCTTTGTTATTCAGAGCTTACTGTTTATCAACGTCTGTTTTCTCCACATCAAGGTACACACAGACGCAGCTGTAGCAGCTTCCATACTAAAATTAATTCTCCATTATGATGAACAGCCAAACATCAAGAAATTGATAGTTTAGAGGGCAGAAAAAAAATCAGCTAATCCACTTTAAGACACAGAAAAAGCAAAAGCTTTGAAATTATGTATTTTTTTTTCTATTTTTTGCCTACTAGATCCACTATAGTTTTTCTATCCGTTTACCAGGCAAAGGAACTGTGTTATCTGAATTTTTTCATCAATATTTTTGAAGTTGTGTCTGATATTTCCATGGAATTGAGTAAGAATTCTCAGGAAAATGTCCTTCAACAATTGATACAGGGTCAACGCTATAAATTGATGTTGATGCCTCTTCCAAATAGTAGTACAAATGTAAAACATAGAAAACTTCCATAAGGAATGAGCAGTATCGTGGTCAGGTATAAGAAAGCATAAGGAAGTTTGCAACCATTGATATTTTACTCTAGTCAAAAATCATGTCAGTAAGCTTTTCCATATTAAATCTAAATCATAAAAATATGTCTTTAGTCCAAGATGTTGGCATTGGATGGAGATTGTTTTATGCATTAAACTTTCTGAAGTGGGCAGTGCAGTCAACACATGAGTTTCATAAAAAGTAAGTACTTTAAGCATTAATTAGAAAGCTGACAAAGTCATGTTTTTAAAGCTTTAATTGATATTTCACTTGTTTCTATGTCTTTTTCTATAGAATTAAAGTAATAAGATAATGTGTATTTATGCAAACATACTATGATTAAAATTATTTAGCAATTATATTAATAAGATAACTAGTCCATGGACTATTAACTGACTATTTTTCCATGTCTATTCTAAAAAGAATGTCACTAGAAATTTAGCCACAACATAGATCATAGAATCATAGAATCGCAAGGTTGGAAACGACCTATAAGATCATCTGGTCCAACTGTCTCCTTATCATCATTGCCACCACAAACTAAACCATATCATGCAGCACATCGTCCAGATGCCTGTTGAACACTGCCAGGGATGGCGACTCCACTACCAACCTTGGCAGGCCATTCCAGTGCCTGACCACTCTCTGAAGGAAATAGTTCTTCCTTATGTCTAACCTAAACCTCCTCTGATACAACTTGCGGCCATTACCCCATGTCCTGCTTGTTGCCTGGGAGAAGAAGCCAAATCCCTCTTCACCACAGCCTCCCTTCAGGAGGTTGTAGAGTGCAATGAGGTCTCCCCTGAGCCTCCTCTTCTCCAGACTGAACAATCCCAGCTCCCTCAGCCGCTCCTCGTAAGACTTGTGCTCCAGACCCCTCACCAGTTTCATTGCCCTTCTCTGGACATGTTCCAGGGCCTCAATGTCTTTCTTGTAGTGAGGGGCCCAAAACTGAACACAGTACTCGAGGTGCGGCCTCACCAGTGCTGAGTACAGGGGGATGATCACCTCCCTGCTCCTGCTGGCCACACTATCAGCCAGGTCATGCGCCACTAGATTGTGACAATACGTTGGTGAATGCACGTACCCCTGTGGCAGGACCTGAAAGGTCCACTGCCTGCCTCTCCACATAAACACAAACTGATCTTGCAATTCCTCAGCAACTGGAATACCAAAGAACACATTCGCTAAATCTAGGACACAATGATAGGTTTCTATCTCCCTACTTAATGTGTCCATTAGGGAGGCAATATTGGGTATGGCCACATAAATAGGCGGCGTGACCTTATTTAATTCTCTGTAATCCACTGTCATTCTCCATGTGCCATCCGACTTTTGCACTGGCCATATGGGGGAATTATATGGGCTGTGTGCAGGTCTTATAATGCCCACTTTTTCTAATTCCAGTGAGGTGGGTTGAGAACTGGCTGACTGTCAGAGCACAGAGGGTTGTCACTGGGGGTGCAGAGTCCAGTTGGAGACCTGTAACTAAGCAGTGTTCCTCAGGGGTTGGTGTTGGGTCCAGTCTTGTTCAACATCTTCATCAATGACCTTGATGAGGGAACAGTGGTCACCCTCAGCAAGTTTGCTGAAGTTGGGAGGATTGGCTGACACACCTGAAGGCTGTGCTGTCATTCAGCAAGATCTGGACAGGCTGGAGAGCTGGGCAGTAAGAAACCAGATGAAGTTTAACAAAAGCAAGTGTAGAGTCTTGCATCTAAGGAGGAATAATTGCATGCACTTGTACAGGTTGGGGGATGACCTGCTGGAGAGGAGCTCTGCAGAGAGGGACGTGGGTGTCCTGGTGAACGACAGGTTGGTCATGAGCCAGCAGTGTGCCCTTGTGGCCAAAAAGGCCAATGGCATTCTGGGGTGCATTAAAAAGAGCATGGCCAGCAGGTTGAGGGTTTACTTATTTGTTATATATAACAAGCTTTGTGGTGTATTACAGAAGAGGAAACCTGATGAGAGATTTTTTACTGAAGCAAGACAAGATAAGAGAAAACAAAAACTGCTGATAACCTCAGTAACTGATCCTAAAATACTTTGGGTAAGTAATGTACTAAGACAATTATACTGGACGAGGCCATAGAAAACAGAATATTGGGGAGATACAGCTAAGCAAGAAAATAATGGTTTTTTAAACTGTGGATTTTAACTGAAAAGCTTCCATTCTAAGGGTTCATGCAATCTTAATATCAGCTTACTGTTAAAATAGACATTATGGGCACTTTAACGTGACAGATTGGAGATCTGTCAAAAGTGAGACGAAAAACACTTATTTACTCTTCTTAAGGGAAATTTAAGCACCTTCCAAATTATTATGGGGTCAGTAGGGAGGATTTATTTTCTCCCTTTGGGAAAGAAAACCTCTTTCCTTTTCAAAAATCTGAAATATCAAATATTGAGACTGTATGGGGTCTATTTTAAAATCTTGATAAGAAAAATAAAAAGCAGATGGCAGTAGTGACTACGCTAAATTAAAATTAGTAATAAGCAATGATATGTCCATTATAGGAATATGATTTCAGGTAACTGATGGGATTTCTGATGAGTAAGATAATAATATAAGATTTAATATACATGTTATTACTAATATTAAAAAATATTGACTGCATCAGGGTGGATAATCTTGTGGAAAAGTGTCAGATGAGTCAAAGTTTGAATACTATTCTTGGCTCTTCCAAATACTTCTTATCTGACTTGCATTAAATCTGTAACTCAAACAGCAAGCCATGTATCCCATAAAAAACACATGAAATATAAAGTCATGCACATTCTATTTTATATTACTAGACTGGAGCTTAGTTTATCTCCTCTGGGCCTTCATTTATGAAATATGGGCAGGGATACTTTCTATCATCAGAAATTTGAGCAGTGTTCAAATACTGTGAAAGGATTAAAAAATGTACATGAAATACTTAGATGTAGTGAAATATATGAATGATTTATCAGAGACTGAAATACAATCTAGTCACTGTGACCATAGCTACAGCAGAGACTTCTCACCTTCACAAGTATAGAAACACACAAAATGTGTTAAATTAGCTTTTTTTTTTTTTTTTTTTTTTTTTTTTTAATCCTAAAAATAAGTATACTAATAGAATATAACTAGGGCAGCATTTTTCAGTTCAATGGCTCCCTAGAAGTAGGATCACCATTACAAATAATAGGCCTCTGGCCTGTTATTGTAAGGCATTGTTTATGCCTTTTGTTGTCTGTACGTGGCCCTAGGCCCCGGTTTGTTGTTACCAGTTTCTTATGGTAACTGGCAACTAGAGTTTTAGTATTGCATTCTTATGGTTAATGTAGGTTACGATTACTAAGGAGTAATTGTTCTGAATATGTAGTGATAATGATTGATAATGCATAATGAAAGATATAATGATCCATTAGCATTAAGCATGTTAATGAATGTCAGTTTAGTAAAGATTTTTTTTTTGTAGCTTGAAATTTGCCTGATCTAACAGTCATCTAAAACTGCCCATCACAGCACTCCCTAAATCACTGATGTGTATCTACACACTGCTGATACTAAAGCTCTGAGTAGCATGAAACAACTTCTAAACAGGTCTTAAAATAAATAAATAAATAAATAAAAATTCTGAGTTGCTGTTAAAATATCAATTTTTTATGTTTTGCTTGAAAAATTTAAACAGATCCTGGTGATCATAAGTGACATCTGGAAGCTCTGAAATCTGAAAAGGAAGAGTGTTGTCCTGGTTTTAGCTAGGATAGAGTTAATTTTCTTCATGGTCGCTTGTATGGTGCGATGTTTTGGATTTAAGATGAAAATAATTTTCATAGCAGATGGATTTTTTAGTTGTTGCTGGGCAGTTCTTACACAGAGTCAAGGACTTTTCACTTTCTCATGCAGCCCTGCCAGTGCAAAGAGCGTGAGAAGCCGGGAGGGACAGAACCAGGACAGCTGACCCAAACTGGCTATAGGAATATTTCATATCACATAACTATAAAACTGGGAGAATTAGACAGGGGCATGGGGGGGTGAGACTTCTCAGAGTATGGCTAGGATTCAGACAGCATGTGATACATCACTTGTTATGAACTTTGTTGTTGTTATTATTATTATTATTATTACTCCTCCTTTTTCTGTCCCATAAAACTACCTTTATATCAACTCACAAGTTTTCACCTTTTTCTGATCCTCTCCTATATTCCATTGGCTTGACTCTGCAGTGAGTAAACAACTTAAATAACTGTGTGGTGCCTAGCTCCCCACCAGGTTAAACCACAATTGCTTACAAACACTTTTTTTTTTTTTTTTGAGGGCAGGACATTATAGGGGGGGGGTTATATATAGTCAGCTGTCCCAGTCTAGCAGTCTAGTAGAGGATATACACCCTACTATGTAATGCAAGAGTATATTATTTGTAAATAACGAATCTTGGCCTCCTAGCCTACTGAATTCTTATATCCTACTCAATGGGTTGCTTGTAGAAAGGAACATATACCTTACTATTTTAGTCCCTATTATAGCAAAGACAAAACTGAAATAAACTGAATAAATAAATAAAATTAAAAAAAAAAATCTTACTGAATTCAAGTTATAAATATTAATATTCATATATTATATATATGAATATTAATATTTATATATATATATTTATATATCATATATATATATATATAATATATAAATATTCAAGTGTTATAAATACATACAGAGCGTTGCACTCTACAACTATGTGAATGGAGATGGGATTTGGCATTTTCTCCCAGGTAGCAGCAATAGGAGAAGCAGGAATGGGATCAACTTGCATGAGGAGAGGTTCAGGTTGGATATTAGGAAGAATTTTTTCCTAGAGTGTTGAAGTACTGGAACAGGCTGCCCAGAGAGGTGGGGAAGTCCCTGGATATGTTTAAAGAAAGTGTAGATGTAGTACTTAGGGATGTGGATTAGTGGGCAACATGGGTGGTAAATGGATGATTGAACTAGATGAAGGTCTTTTCCAACCTTAATGATTCTATGATTCTATGATTTACAGATGCTGCTTTAAGTAACTTCACATGTGTATAATAAACAGTGTCTAAATCAGTACAGACACAGTGCCATCATAGGTTTTCTGAAGAATCTCAGATCTCCGTCATGTAAACATTGTTTTCAGCATCTCTGTCGTGCTGAAATTTATCTTCCCTGGAGGTTCACTGTTAGTATAGATCAATGACACATATGTGACACAAGCAATATCAAGAAGCAGAGCAGTGTGCTGTGATAGCTGTGTTATGTAATGTGATATTTTTTTCCATCTGAAATAGAATTATTTAACTGATCCCATTCTCAGACCATACTAAGGTATATATTTGTCTTGGGTCCATCAGATTTTCTCTTACGT
Source organism: Tetrao urogallus (assembly GCF_951394365.1). Taxonomy (NCBI): domain Eukaryota; kingdom Metazoa; phylum Chordata; class Aves; order Galliformes; family Phasianidae; genus Tetrao; species Tetrao urogallus. The sequence continues at coordinate 45,157,802 of NC_136813.1, read as the reverse complement.
TGATGAAAGTCTATCTACCTGTTACCTCTACACGCTGTCCCTCAAGAATTTTAATCAATTTCAGCAATTACAGTGTATCATTTGCAGACTGCACCCAAAAAGATTAGAGTCAAAAAGCACAATGGCTTCGATTGACTCAATAAAAGCATTCACATGTACACATTTATGATGGCTTTTTTCCCTTTTTTCAGATTAAAAAAAAAAAAAAAGATTTATTTTTGTCCACAAGACTTCATTTTTTCCACATGCCTTATAAATAAAATATTGGCCACTGTCTGAAGCTAAGATTGGTGAAGAAAACTATAGCCATGTCTTCACCTCATAAGTGCACAAAATGTTACTTTTTTTTCCTATGCTCAATTAACAATGTCTAGTGATCTTCTTTTCTAGTAGTTTAACTTTGATAACTGGGGTTGAAAAATAAATATGTTCAGTTAACATTTAAATCTCTGTGAACGTATTATCTAGGATATAATAGAATCATACAATAGAATCATAGAATCAAAGATGCATATAACGGTTAAGGGACCACAGAGATAACCTATTTCCAACCCCCTTGCGACATGGGTGGCCACAGGCTAGATCAGGCTAATCAGAGTCCCAGGTAAGCTGGCCTTGAACACCTCTGTGGATAGGTTATTCATAACTTGTCTGAGCGACATATTCCAGCATTTCACCACTCTTTCAGTGAAAAACTTCTTGCTGGCATCTAATCTACTTCTTCCCAACTTCAGTTTAAAAACATTCCCCCTTGTCCAATCACTGTCTACCTAGATATAAGGTCAGTCCCCCTCCTGCTTTTAAGCTCCCTTCAAGTACTAGAAGACTGCAATGACATCTCCATGGAGCCTTTTCTTCTCCAGTTTGAAAAAGCCCAGCTCCTTCAGCCTCTCTTCATAGGAGGGTTTCTCCAGCCCTCTGGTTGTTTTGGCTGTCATTCTGGACCCTCTTCAAAAGCTCCATTACTTTCCTGTGTTGGAAGCCCCAGATCTGGATGAAGAATTCCACAGGGGAGCACATGAGGGCAAAAATAGAGAGGAGCAATCAATTCCCTCTTGCTGCTGGCCATTCCACTTCTGATGCAATCCAGGATACTTCTGGCCTTCTGGGCTGCAAGAGCACACTGCTGGCTCATGCTAAGTCTCATATCTACCAGGACCCCCAAGTCCTTCTTGATAGGGCTATTCTCAAAGAGAACATAAGACATTTTTTCCAGTGGAACTTCACACATTCACTGTCAGCTTCACTTTATGGTTCTTTTTGTTTGTTTTCTTGCTGTTGATTTTCCCTTGATTATTTCCATATGGCTAAGGTTTTTATCTCATTAAAACTTTACAGGACAACTTTTAAACAACTAGAAAACATCATAGTCTCTAGGAATGAAGACAAGGTAAAAGTGCATTTTATTATGTGTTTTACTGAGAAACATTAGAGAAACACGAGCAATACAGATCACACATGGAACTTCAGATGGTAGGGGCAGCACTACAAGTACCAGGCTGCAGTGAGTTCCTGGAGCCTTTGTCTGATGTCAGGAGGGCTGTCTCTCTGTCCTGAAGTCTCTATGTCAACTTGGAGAAGTTGTGCTGTTGAGAGGAGGATTTAGACTATGCAACATCTGAGAAATTGGACTGTCTCTAAGATAAAACAGTTTCAATAGCCTCAGACCTCAAATGCAACAGAGAAGTGGGTAGTGTTCAGTCCCATTGTTAAGGTAAAGACAACCTCTGAAGGAGGAAAAAATGGAATCTGGTGATTTCTGTCACCAAGAGGAAGGCTTCCATCTCATATAAGTGTTTATATCAAGAAAGGCTGCTCCAAAAATAATGTCTACTATTTTATTATGTTGTCCCATGACATCTGAGGTGAATGTTGATAGTATGTCAGTAGAGGTTGAATCTTCCATCCAATATTCTGTTAAAGCTTGTTGTCTTGGGACAGGTGACAGCAGAAGGATAGTCTGACAAAATGTCATCTGACATGGAAATGCATATGAAGCAAAGGTGTGTCATTGAATTCCTCCATACGGAAAAAAATGCATCCACTGACATTCATTGTTGCTTGCTGAACATTTATGGAGACAAGTGGATGTGAGCACAATGAAATTTGAACTATGATGACATCAAGGATCTTTACCAGAGAGCATGGCTAGACATTGGATCAGATTCCCCAGCGAAGTGGTCATGGCACCAAGTCTGCTGGAGATAAAGAAGCATTTAGAAAATATGCTAAGAAATATGATTTGATTATTGGGTGGTCCTGTGTGGAGCCAGGCGTTGGGCTTGAAAATCCTCGTGGGTCCCTTCCAACTTGGGGTATTCTATGATTCTGTGATTCTGTGATAATACCTCAATGGTACTGAAGTACACTAACTGGATTATAGTTGAATGAAATTAAACTTGAAGATATGTTTCAGAGAGCACTGTATGCATCCCAGGCATTAGTGGATATTTAGCCTGTGGAATCAAGCTATATTGCAAATTAAAATATCCATAAGTTTGGTGTAGGCATCACCTCCTCAAGGCAAACTGTTTTCTCCACTTAGATGACACTATTAATTTAAACATATACTTTGGCTGCTTGTGTTACATTTATATGAATACACAGTACTTAATTTCTTCAAATTTCAATTAACAATTTTTGGTGACATCTGTGTGGAGAATTCTAAAGGATACTGACTCTTGTGAACATATTAGTGCATTTTTATATGTGCTTATATTTACACATGCAGTTCTGGATTAAAACAAAGCAATTATCCCTATTTATTTATTCATTTTTAAATAACATCAGCTTTATTTTTATTTGGAGAAAATTTGGAGAAAATAATATTTCAGAGATTTTCAAAATAACTTATTTCCCTCTCCTCTCACCCAGTTCCTTTTATGCATAGATGTACTTGTGAAATTCATATTGGTGTTTTATATCAATATGACAGGGCTTCAGAGCTACAGTGAAGCAGTAACAGAGTATTATGTCAGTAATTTGACAGATCAAGGACTACTGAAGGATGCTTTAATGAAAAAATTCTCCTTTCACTTTTCTGTCATAGATGCATGCTCATTTTAGCTTTATCAAAATTTATTGTCTGTTAGAGCTAAAATGATGCTACTGAAATTCCACTTGTTCTGTGTATATTTTAAGCTGCCATTAAAATTAAACCAAGTTTAGTTGAATACAATCAATTACAATTTCAGACAAGAAAAAAAAAATTAAACTGGTAGTAGCTTAAACGATAGCATAATCTTTACCAACAAAAATGTGTCTTTAGAATTAGAGATCAATACATAATCAAAGGCAAAATTTTTGCTTCTGCTTATAATACTGATATGCCTAGTGCTGCAGAGAGTGCTCAATATCATGTGTTTTTAAACTGACAGTGCCTGTGTTGGTAGTGGAGCATGCATTTCTAAATGGGCATACAGTGCTTGCATTAATACAAAACGGTGTCAACATTCTGTGGTATTGCCAACTCTCCATAGAAATTCTAGAACTAGGAGCTTTCTACCTCTGTGATGAACAGAAATTTGAATTCTCACTATGGCTGACTTGTAAGTTGCACCTCATAGGATTTAAGTGACAAGACCGTTAGCTCAAGTTCATTGAATCTTTAAATATGGTACATTTTAGAGAAATCATAACTTCATGGAATTTAATCTTCACTGAAGTTAGTATCTGTTTCCTTACTCCTACTATATGTAAGGGAATGACTATTCACTTGCACATGAATGCCATATACATTAACATTTTCTTTGCCTTATTTTTGCATTACAGATAAGGACATTGATAAGCCTTTTAACAATTCTGGAAGACACAAGTTCAGAAATGTGAATATAAAGCTTGTGCAATAAAATGTATGGGAATATACAGAAACAACTGAATGAGACAGTATTAAATTATTTTCATGCACTAATCCTAAAGAATTAATAGGTTTAAAATACATTTTTTCTTTAAAGATATAATACTTCTGTGCAACTAGCATTTAGCTTCTGTGGTAACAGGCCTGTGAACAGAAAATTATTTCAGAAAAAAACTGAGTTCTCAAAATTCTTTCAGAGATTAATATGTATTTTTCTAGATTAGTTCGCAGTGATAACCTGACATTGAATATAAAATGGAAAAAAGTATAAGCTTTTGGGGATGTCTGTGAGAGTTAATAAAAAATAAGTAAATAAAATATGGAGGTAATGATATTTGGGAATTAGCATGTTCGAACGCCTTTAGATGAATATGTATTGTATCATTCTTCCTTATATAAATTGGCATGACATTAACTTTTACTGGCCACCTGTAGCCATAAAGTTATTATTATTATTTTTTCTCAACAAAATGTAGCTTTTATTTAAATAATTACTTGCACTCATCATATTACACATTTATATATTAATTGTTCATTAGATTTCTCCTGCCTTCAAACCATTTATCTATGTTCCATACTATTTAATTTTCTTGCATTGGGAATTTTATGTGGAATAGAATTATATTCTTCAAGCTTTCTTATTCACCTATCTGCAATAACTACAGAATGTTTTCTTCCAATTTTTATGTATATCTCATTTATATTTTTTATCTCTTCCAGTTTTTCCCTCAAAAAATGACTGAATCAATCTTCTTCTTCAATCAGCATTAGTATGAATGACCCTATTTTTTTTGTATTATGGGCTGTGAGGACAGATGTTGACCCTTTATTACCTGAAGATACAGTATGTCACTTTGTTGAGAGTATACTGATCTCACTGAACTCAAGGGGAAGTAATTGTGCTCACCCAGTCTTAGATTTCTACTGCATAGACAGCTAAATATAAACCAAGTATCCCAGCCTCTGTACATTGCATCACTTTCATGTAGCACATATGCCAAAAAAAGCAACACAAATATAAAGACAAAATTTTACTCCTAGTCCCATTGAAATTTTAATGCAGAATTTACAAGCAATCCATTTACAGTGATGTTAACAATTATACTCCAAAGAATCAAGTTAAAGTGCCTCTTTGCTTATAGAAATAATTACCCTTTTCTTTGTGTAAATAACTGAAATGTAATTAATGCCCTTTCCTCTGATATCATGGTAACCTTTTTGAATATCCCTCTCAGCCAAGAGTTGGTGGTGTTATTCTTCACTGTGAAGAATGAACCATGGAGTACCAGTATTAACTCAGTGATTTTCAGTGGTTAAATAAGGACAACAGAATATTATCTACAGGATGTTTCAAGTTATGGTTAAAATTCCTAGGTAACAGAATCTGGATACAATATTATCTTGCTGTTTCAAAATAAGATATTGCTTAAAACTTTAATCATACACATGATCTTGATTCATTACTGAAATACATTAAAAAAAAAAAAAAAGTTCATTTTATAACAATGTCATGTTTTAAAAAACATATATTCTATTAGATTATTTATTTTCCCGAGAAACAACTACATTTAGATATTTGCTGGATATTCTGTAAATCAGTCCAGGGCTTGGTTTCACACAACTTCCACGTGGCATTTAGATATGCGACTCTACAAACACCTGCAACTCCTATGACTCTTCCTCATAACTCTTTGTTTCTGTGGGAATTAACCTGGGCATCAGTCACAAACTGGAACTGTCTTCAAGGGAAGCCTTGTAAGAAAAATGAGGGGTCAGTATCCCTGAACCTTGTATTTTCCAGCAGATAAATACAGACGTAGCCTAAATGTAGCGGTCAATGAAAAATTGTGAAGTACATGAAAGAGAAACATGAAGTTCAAAATAAACTTATCTGGGCTAGTTCCAGTTGGGGAAACAATGTTAGGCAATACTATAAGATACGTATATATTTAAATTGCTTCTTCCATTCTATTTTTAAATGTTTTTCAGAAAGTGGAAAGCAGCAAGTGAAACAATGCATTGCACAAAAGATGCTATTGAGGCAAACATTTAAGAGCTTATCAAACACAGATCTAAGGCCTATTCTCAGTGATGCATTGAAACTACAAGCAGACACCATGTCAGTTACTGTTTTATTTATAGTTTCCTGTACATTAACCTTTCACATTCCCTCTAAGGTTATGAGGGAATATTTCTATGGCTAGAAATTGAGTTAGGGTTTAACCATGGCCTTCACTAACAAGAAAAGTGTTTTTGAAAAGTTGAGTGGATTAAGAAAGCATTATACCACATAATCTCTAGAACAATCCTCAGAGAAGAGCAAATACTGCTGTATTGCAGATGTGTATTCTTATCTCAAATGTACAAGTGGGCTGAGGTATGCTAGTCTCAGAGAGTGCCTACGATTGAAAATATTTCACTTGTTTGTATGCATTATGCCTTTACAGTGACAGAGACTGAGCCAGAGTGACCACTGTTCTGGAGCCTACAGTGAGGATCCACATCAAAAACATGGAGCTTGCAGATCACATGGACACAGAGAGACTTCTATGAGAAACTGAACAGATCAGTCAAATTCCAGAAATTAAAAAAAAAAAGGAAAAAAAAAGTCAGTGTCTGCTGCCACCCAGATAAGAAGTACCTTGGCTGAAATCAGGTCAAGAAGTAAGATGCAAGCCACAATCAGAAGTGGCAGATTGCGTATAATGCTTTTTACAGTCGTATATGGTCTCTGCAATATTTCTTCATTAAAAAAAAAAAAATACTATTGTTCATATTCATAATAAGCTATGGTGATTTTTGATTTAAAATCTCTGTTAGTCATTTCTGCGGAGCCAAATATTAGGGGAAAAAACAAACAAACAAACAAACAAACTGGTCATTGCATCATCCAACATATGCCAGTTTGTAAGAGGGCACTTCATATTTACATAAGGCTAATATAAAGAGATGTTCTTATCAGTAGACAAGCCTTCCACAAGAACAGTCTTAATAAATTGATCTCATAATATTCTTTTGATAACTTTCAGAAATTTTTACAAATTTTTAAATGTTCTATGTGAGATACTTAGCAGCGCATAATTTGCCAATCTGTGAACTTCTTTGTGAATATAAAGCTTATTCCTATATTCTGGTATTTAATCTTGATTTTATGCTCAAATTTAGAAAGGAAGACACATAGGACTAAAAAGAGGTAAAACCAGAAAAACTAAAGCTGGTGAAAAACAAAACAATACTTTCATTATTGTTACCCTCAAAGGTATTTTGACAGAAAAAGAAGACATCTACATTACATGTAGAGCTAAGAAAGTTATTTTTATATTTTTATAATTTAAGATTTAACACTGTAATCTAAAGAATAGGATTAGCAGTGAGTTATCAAGGTTACCAAATTCGTTGCTAGGAGAAATTTGATGTCAGAGCTGTTTTTTCCATTCTCTTAAGTCTTGGGAATCACATGGGGCTATTTGTTTGTTTCCTTTGCCTGCCAGTTAACTTCATTGTAGCCTCCAGCATGACCTTTGAAAGAAAAAGCTATATTTCATCTGGAAGGTTGCCCCTTGCCTCAGGCAGCAGTCTCAGAGTTACAGGTACAGCAGGGCAGGCAGTAGTCACTTGATCACTAAGCAGTTATCACAGCTTGTGATCCTGTAATAGCAAAAATTGTATCTGCTATGAAACACTTTCAAGGAAATTACTTTCAGATTACTCTTCAATGGGAACACAATCACCTAAGAGAAGACTGGCTGATCATCCAAGTGAGTTAAACATCTTTTCTGTGAATCAAAAGTTGTCAGGGAAAACAAACAGTGGAGATCAAAGAAGGCAGATTAAAACAACAATAAACAAAACAAAACAAAAGGATATGGGAAAAAAAATATATATATATTTTTAATCTACTTTTAGCACATCAAGTGGAGTGGAAAATTTTTGTACTAGGGTAACAGTGTGGAACAGACTGGCAACAGGCAAGTGGAAATCTTACGTGTATGACTTCTGATGAATTCCTAGAGATTTTCTAACTTACACTTTGGTCATTTGAACATTCTTGGATCTTGGAAAATTTTCAGGAAAGACTTAATTTCTTTTCTCTTCAGTCTTCCTCAGGCTTTATTTTTAAATCAAATAATAATGAATTAACTAACTTTATGCAAAGTCTTTCCTGCAGTTATTTGCAGATGTTAACGATTTGTTACATTTGACCTGAAAAGTATCATGGTTTTATGATTTTTTGGTTATTGGTATTCCATATCATAGCATCATGTAGTGCACTAGGAGTTAAAGAGTTAATGCTCCAGTTCCGGGTACGTATCCCAGTAGAGAAGAAGAACGACATACCCCAGAGGATTTTGCATACAGAGAAGAGATAAAATCCCTGGCAAAGTCATGGGATTTCGCTTAGACATTATTTTGTTCACATGTCATGGTTCTGTGTTTTTTGTTTTTGGGTTTCAGTATTCCACATCAGAACATCATGTAGTGTACAGGGCATTAAAGTGTTAATGCTCCAATTCCAGGTACCTATCCCTGTACATTACAGAAGTCACGGGATCTGGCCCTTCCGGGTGGGGGGGGCTGCCCCTGTCACGAACGTAGATTGATCTAGTCAACTCCGTGACATCACATCATCACTTTTCAATGTTACCTAAGATCTGATCTCTGCTATTCACAAGGGTTTAATTACACAACAGAAAGGAATAGCTCGGCTGCAAGAGATCTTCAAAGATTGTAAAGCCCAACTGCATGACCACTTCAGGGACAATCAAAAGCCAAATCATATTATTAAAGACATCGTAAAAAAATTTCTTGAATACTGACATTCATGGTTCATCAAAAACATCACTAGGAAGCCTGTTCCAGTGTTTAACCACCACTACTGTAGAGAAATTTTAGAATCATAAAATAGTTTGCATTGGCATGGACATTTAAGATCATCGAGTTCCAACCCTCTTGCTCTCGGCAGGGACACATCCCTCTAGACCAGATTGCTCAAAGCCCCATCCAGCCTGGCTTCAAGAGTCTCATCATCCTCACAGTAAATAATTTGTTCCTGATATCTATTCTAAATCTATCCTCTTCCAGTTTAAAACCATTTCCCCCTTGTCCTGTCACTATGTGACCTTATGAAAAATTACTTCCCAACCTTCTTGTAGGCCCTCTTCAGGTACTGGAAGGTTGCTACAAAGTTCCCCGGAGCCTTCTCCAGGCTGAAGAGCCCCAGCTCTCTCAGCCTGTCTTCACAGCGGAGGTGCTCGAGCCCTCTGATTTTTCCTTATATCTGTCTGAATCTGTCCCAGCATAGCTTTGTGCCATTCCCACATATCCTATAACTGGTTACTGGGGAAAAGAAACCAGCACCTGCTTCTGCATTTCCCCTCTTCAGGAAGCTGTGGAGAGCAATCATATTACTTCTTGGCTTCCTTTTCTATGAACTATACAATCCAAGTGTCCAGAACTTGTCCTCATAGGACATTCCTTTCCAAACCTTTTAGTAGCTTTTTTGTCATCCTTTGGATGCATTCAGGTATTTTAATATTCTCTTTTATATTGTTGGGCACAGAACTACAAACAATATCCAACTGGCTACAACTGTCCTGTTAATAGCTTTGGATGATGAAGATGTATGAAGTCAACAGGTGTGGAGAGTTTCTCTGGAGTTTCCCGGCGCACTTAGAAATCATGCCGTACACCAATATGGTTAACATGCGGAATGATTCATTTATTGTTAGATCAGTGTATGTCTATACATGCTAGCGGTAGCAGTGCTCGTAATCCCGTTTCCAAGGTTACACCCACACGAGATTTTCCAGACGCCATTCCGGAACAAACACTGTCATGTTCCTGTTCTGGTGGTCAGTTCGTTGACATTGCTGGAAGTATGCGCATTTTTAGCTGCTGCCTGCGACCTCCCCTACCAGCACCAACAAAATCTATCACATTACAAGTAATGTATTTTATGACCACAAATGTTCTTAACCACTTAGCCTTCATCACTAATAATGTGAAAATTAATGAGAAAATCTCTTAACCATTTGTCCTAATTAGCCATGCTACCTACACATTGCTGTCCTGAATTATGAGGTCTTGCACCTTCAATAAACAGGATATTCTTACACATTTCCAACAGTAGGTTAGAATGTGCATCTAACTATTTGAAAACCTTCAATGTAACATTTAATGCAATGCTTTAGTCTGATCTTGAATTTCTTTTTTTTTTTTTTCCCCTCTTCCTGCTCTATCTTAACTGTAAGAAGAGAGGGGAATCAGCAGAAAGATGGAACAATGAAGCAAACCAAAACAAAATCAACCATTCTTATTAATGAGAACAATAAGGGAATAATGCAGATTAATGCTCTAAATTAATGTTTAGGCCAAAATTTCTGTATCTACAAGCATTAACATGGAACTTTGCTTGTGTTCAGTCTATATGAGATTAGATATTTAGATCTGCATTTCTACAGAGACGGACAAAATTTCATGGTTGAAATATTGAATATTCCTAGCTTGAGAACTTGGTGAATGATGACTTCAGCTTATCTGCTGGAAAGATGAAAAGCACAAAGATTTACTACAAAATGCAACCTGAAAACAAATAAACAACAACAACAAAAAAGCAAATAGTCCTGTTTACATTTCTGTGAGACTCAAAAGAAGACAGATTATGTTAGCAATTTAAATGTAAGAATCTTTTACTTGGATTAGTTGCTATCCATTAGTTGCTATTAGTTCCTATTAGTTGCTATTAGTTGCTAGGGTGTTCTGCTTTTGTCTGAACGGAGCCATCCATATCCTATCATTGTACCAGTGAGGTTCTTCATAGGCTGGAAGTTATGCATACAGGTTGCAGAGGGAAGACTTCAAGGGAATAAAGGATTGTTGAACATCCAAGAAGTGCTGAGTGGATGACAGATTTGAAATTTATGTCTAGCTAACAAGAGTTACTTTAATAACAGCGATTACCTTTTTCTACTTGTGAGTTTGTACGGACTTGATTGATGACTCAGATTTTAGAATGAAAGAATCAAATTAATGTACTTCAAAAGAGACCTCAGAGCCAAAATTTTAGTTTCAGATCAGAATTAGGTGAAAACATCCTATAACCCATCCATCTGCATTTTGAAAGGATGCATTCATAGATATTCCACAACTTCTTTGTGCAGCTTTTTCCAATATTTGTCTATCAACCCTCATTTAAATAAACAAACAAACAAACAAACAAACATCTACTGTCTGAACCCTCTGAAAAACTCATTACACTCTGGTAGTGTGTGACTGGAATTTGTAAAGATCATTACTATCTCTTTGGTTAAAGGCAGACACATCCAGACCATGCGCTGCAGGCTGCATGTGGCTTGTGTCATGCCCTGCACCTTCGTGGAGGCAGCTTTTCCCAACTGAGCAGACCAGTCTAGCCCTTGACATGCACTCATCACTAAGCAACAATCAGACACGGATTAAATATCCCTCCACTTTTATGTTTATATTGCCTTTTTCTGTTTGTTTGATTTAATTTAAAAACATTAACTATTAAAGTAAGTTTTGTTAAATATTCATATTAACTATGTTGTTCATTTCATAAGAAGTCCAAGACAATTCAAGGGGGTCCAGGCAAGCCAAAAGATTGTACATCCATCATTAAGGATGTTAAAACTTTATTGAAGGAGTAAAATTCGTAACAACATAATTTTGAAAAAGAATTTTAAAAATTGTACATTACAGTAACATTGGCAGCAGCAACAGATGGAATAAAATCACCACCATATGTGTTCTTTATACATAAAACATTACCAAAGGAACAGCTGTCTACTGGAATAGCTGTCAAGTGTCAAAACCGTGATGAACATCTACCAGTTTAGTGAAGCACTGCCTGAATGTCATTTAGAGTAGGAGACATGATGCTAAGGAAAAGAGGAATGCTTGTTCTAGAAGCATTCAAGGAATACCTGATATTAGCAGTGAAGAATACTATCTGAGAAAAGAATATTGAACTTTTCACATTAGGAATGAAGATGTTGAAACTACAAGTCTTTGACACAGTAGACCATCTAGACTTTACATAGAATGGATGTTGGCATAGGATCCTATTTTAACTCCTACAGTGGGAATTAAACAAACAAACAAACAAACAAACAAAAACAAAAATAAACAGGGAAAGAAAAACAATTTTGTCATTGGATTAAAAAGCTAAAGATTTATCTAAAGATCTAAAGACAAATCCTAAAGTTCTAGCAAAAGAGTTAAAGAAATTTTGTTTTTCAAATATGATTTCTTTGAATTAGAGAAGAAAATTAGCAAGTTTAAGAGATCAGAAGTGAAGGAAAAGAAGGATGTTCTTCTTTACTCTGCAGGTGGTTTGGCACTTGGGAAAGCCTTCTGGATACGGTCTTGGGCAAACTACTCTGAGTGTTGTTCCCTGAGCGTGAGGGTTAGCCAAGATGGCCTCCAGAGGTCCCTCCTAACCTCATTCATTCTGTTTATCTGTGGTTATGTGAAAAGTTGAAGATTATAAAGATAGTGGGCAGCCAAGGAAATAATGAACAGACATGATATGTAAAAAGCGAAAAGCAATAGTAATAAATAGTAATAAAATATTAGAGAAGAAAATATGCTGACTTCATGGTCAGTTGTTAATTAAAGGTTGCTTTATAACAGTTACAAGTTACAGGTAACAAGTATATAATTTTTATGAGTTGGTAAGGATATTATGATACATTGGATTTAGCATTAACAAAAGCAGTGTTTTGTGTCATTAGCGTGCAGTGTGACAAGGTTGATACAACATAGGTCACTTCAAAATTAATGCATCCTATTTATTTACACGGAAACTGCAAGAGATACAAAGAATGAAATAACAGTATTTCATAGAGCAAATTCTCAGCTACAAAATGCTATTTTTCAGCATAGTCACCAGCATTAGCTATGCATTTTCACCAGCAGTGAAAAAAAGCCTGCATGCCGTGCTTGTTAATATCTGTGCCAGTGGAGGTGACACTGTTCTTGTTGTCACTGCTAAAACATACCACCCACTGCCTTACTGTCATAACATCTACTGTTTGGTCTTCATAAATGTTCAGCAAGTGTCAATGAATGTCAACGGATGCAATTTTTTCCTCATGGAACAATTCAGTTCTACCTTTTCTCTTCACACATACTTCCGTGTCAGACACCACTTTGTCAGATTACCACTCTGCTGCCATCGTTGCACAGCTACAAAATCTAACAGATATTGACAAAAACTTTCAAGCTCTACTGCCATACCACCAACATCCTCCTGGGCAGGGGTCAACATAATAAAACAGGATGCATTATTTTTGGAACAGCCCTCATAAAATATATAATAAATGTAAATACGTATCAACATTTATTTTAATAATTAATATTTTTTATTAAAACAACAACAACAAAAAAGAGTGACAAAAGCATAAAATAAGTGGGGTATTTCATCTTATTTCTTTGAAACCAATGAATCAGCCTGGCTCAGTGGTAGAAGCTGCAATTTGTGGTGAGTTCTCAAAGCATTTGTCAGAGATTTTGATGGAATTTTACTCTTCCTGTATTTTATCATTGAAAATAGTTGTTCACAAATGTACGTATTTCCAGAAAACAATGATACGGTGTGCTTGTGAAGCAAGGGGTATTTTCTCTGACGTAAGAGAAGTCTTACAATGGTCTAGTACAAAGACATGATCAATTTTTTCTTTGAGTTGAATATCTGATTGCAAGTCTATACATTCCAATTGTAAATTTGCAGGTAAATTATTTATGTTAACTGACAATAGAATCACAATTATACCAAAAAATTGGTGCTTTTTATCCAGCAATCTTGAAACCAGCTCTTATTTGAAATATATATATATATATATATATTATTATTATTTTTTAAATCAGAGTGGTAGGAAAGTCTGCACATTTTTTGCTATTCATGGGATCATGTTTAGTCAGTTTGTCAAAATGCATAAAACTGTTGGCAGTAAGTTGAGTTTACACTGCAAAGTGCCTTCCCCATGTCCTTGTTTCAGCCCAGACAGTGTTAGTGGCACAGAAGTGTTAGGTTGTTGCTGAGTCATGGGTGCATGCCCAAGTCGAGCTGGGTTGCTCAATGAAGAAGAGCAGCTGACATGACAGCGTGGGGCAGGATAGGGCTACACTGTGAGCTGTATGGCAGGTCATGCAGCTGGCAGGTCATGGGTTGGATATGCCTGACATAGTGTAAGGGCTGCTCAGCTACAACTAAATCCTTGGTGTATTATCAACGCTATTTTTCTCTTAAATCCAAAATACGATTCTAGACCTGCTTCTACTAAGAAAATAACTATCTCATCAGAAATCGAGCCAATGAACTAAGAGTGTGCTTGGCTTTTGGCACAGAGCAATACTGGATGCATTAAACACAACACAGCTAGCCAATTGGACAAGATAGTTTTCCCAATATATTTAGGTAAGATGAAGACTCACGTTGAATAGTTTGCACAGTTCTGGGCTCCATAATATAAAAAGAATAATAACGTCCTTGAAAGAATGATAAGGTCCAAGGTGAGCAGTGCAGGCGATACACTGGAGGGAAGGGAAGCCATTCAGAAGGACGTGGACAGGCTGGAGAAGAGTGCCTATAAGAACCTGACCAGGTTCAACAAGGCCAAGTGCAAGGCGCTGCACTTGGGCTGGGGCAATCCCACGTATTTATACAAACTGGAAGAAGAACCTCTTGAGAGCAGCCCTGCTGAGAAGGACCTGGAAGTCCTGGTAGATGAGAAGCTGGACATGAGCCAGAAGTGTGCGCTTGCAGACCGGAAGGCCAAATGTATTCTGGGCTGCATTAAAAGAGGAGTGGCCAGCAGGAACTAGATTTGTCCAGTCTGGAGAAAAGGAAGCTAAGAGGTGACATCATTGCTCTCTACAGCTTTCTGACAAATGGAAATGGAGAGGGAGGTGCTGATCTCCATGGTAGCAAGACATACAGGAATGTGCAAAACTTCATCAGAAGATGTTCAGAACAGATAGAGGGAAAAAATTATTTACCATAAGGGTGGTCAAACAGTGGAACAGGCTTCCTAGAGAGATAGTTGATGTGCCATGCCTGGTAAGTGTTCAAGAGGCATTTGGGTAATGCCCCATTAATATTTTTTACCTTTTTGCTAGCTCTGAAATACTCAGGTAATTGGACTTCATGTTCTCTGGAGGTCCTTTGCAACTGAACTATTCTATTCTATTCTATTCTATTCTATTCTATTCTATTCTATTCTATTCTATTCTATTCTATTCTATTCTATTCTATTCTATTCTATTCTATTCTATTCTATTCTACTCTACTCTACTCTACTCTACTCTACTCTACTCTATCCTGCTCTACTCTATTCTGCTCTACACCTCTCTTCTCTAATGGGATGTTACCACAGAAGTGGTAAGTGTGCTGTAAAATATAAATTTTATATCACTGCAGAAATAATATGTTCAATAACATATTTTCTTTCATATTCACTGTTGCTTAAAAAGAAGACTGCAATACCATCACATAGTGGCAGCTCAAGGGTTTTGAATTTGGAAAAACATAATACTTTTTAGCTTAATTTTGATCCAATTGCATGATACTCTTGATTTCTCTGGAACATTTTATGTGTGATTTCAGGGTCTATATTATTCACTCTATAAATGGACTTCTGAAGGCTCTTCCATATGAATTCTTCTGTAGCTAGTTTTGACACTGTATAGCTTTACCTAGTACTTTCTGATGCTTTCTAAATTAAATATTTATTACAAGCACTTTGTGTGAACTGTTTTGATTTGCCCTTATTCTCAATTGCTTTCGTTTAAAAATTTAGTTACGCAGTTATAGCTGAGATGTCATCTCTGGTAGCACCATTATCATTTGTGCATGAATGCACTGATAGAGGGTAGTTTAATTTCAAATGGAAAAGACAAACAAGGAAATTGCAGTCCTTCTCTCCAGAGAAGAACCATAATTTAACAGGTGGACAAGAACTGAAAGAATGTTAAGGAAAAATCATAAGCTGTAATCATTTTGGTTAATAGAAAATTTTACCCCATAAAAGCAAAGAATAACATTCCCTGGAATGAGAAAAAAATGTTTTCAGTATAGGCAGTGTGAATATTTGATACGTGAACCTGTAAAAAGCATACTATATATATTTATCAAAAAAGAGAGAAAAAAGTTTTAGTTTTCTCTAAAGAGAAAATGGTTTTCCTAACAGAGAATTAGTACTTTTGTTATAGGTACAGTTAGAGCTGAATGTGATCTAAAATGCCTGAGAACATCTAGCTTCCTCACATTCACTGAATGTCATTCAAGTCTTGATTTACTCATTTGTTTTTTTTTGCTGCTGCACTGAAAAACAGTTGAGAGAGAAAAAATATATATATATTATTTGCATAGAGAGCAGCTCCTGAATTGGATTAATTTGTCAGCTGTCATAATTTTTTCCTGTATATAACTTTCCTTGGTCTAACACTCATTCTTACTTATATGTTTAAAACTACCATCCCTTTGGTTATATTTTCATTTGGTTTAGAATCCTCTCTCTTTATGTAGAACAGCTTTTGCCTTACTTTATTTAAATAAGGATCTGATTGTGTTCTGAAAGTGAATGTGGCAAGTTGATTAAACATGTGGGATCATGTTTATCTATATTGATTGACCTGTCTGTAAGACAAGAATTCAATAGTGGTATCAGAGAGATTTTTACACCTTTAATTCAGAAGGAAAAGCACATATTAAAACTACTAGCTCATATTCTCAATGCCATCTATAAAAAATGTCTTATTTACAGGAGATCAGTTCTACTTCTATGACATATTACTTAGTCTCAGATCAGGCATGTGATTTGATGATATTTGGTACCTGCAGGAGTACAGACTAGATATTTAGTCAGGAACTTCCCATGTGTAGATGAAAAATAGTCTTTAAGGACAAGATGAAAAATGTTCTTCAAATAATTAGAATCAGTTTGGTATTCCAAGCTTTGCCAGCTTTCATAATTTAAAATTACTGTTGTCATTTTATCTTTTCTACCACAAAGAATACCAGATTGAGTTAAACATCACGTTCCAGAGCCATGCTGATTCTATATATTGTCTCTGGATGTTTTCTCACTGATTTCAGCATCCAAAGTCTGCTTGATAGTAGGCCAGGGGAGGGGAGGGAGGATGTGCGGGGCGGGGAGGGGTTGAAGACAGATATATTGTTGGATCAAAAATATAGTTACTGTTCTGCTCAAAATATGTTTTCACATGTGCAAGACTGCTTGACGGATATCCCTGAGCAGCCCTAATTTAACCCTACCTTGTATTCTTCTTTTCCTCCCTTTTTAACATCTTAAGTTCTTCAACTTAACCATCCCTATATCATCCCAAAGGAACAGCCCACCTCTCTCTATTCCTTCCCTATGGGCCTTTGATCATTTGACTTTATATCCTTAATTTTGTATCTGCAATATCACTGCCCTGGTAATTTCTCCTTTATACATCTGTTAACCACTTACTAATGTTAACTAGCAAATCCCTTTTGTTAACTACTCTTTCAAGCTGCTAGCTTGTTAGGAATGCAACAAGTCAGAGTGGGTGATAAAATCAATCCTTTTCTGTTTTTTATAACATCATGAAATTCTTATTGCTATTTTTGAAGTGGAAATGGAGGTTCATATTAGACACCTCTAAGCATATACAAACTATTACACAGAGGTTGTACTGCATCTTTTCAATTGTCCCCATTCCTTTGTTTTAATTTTGTCAAACTCTTTTAATGCAGAAATATTAATTTTATATATATATATAATATATATATATATAACTTCTTTTTATCACATCAACACCAGATCAAATGTCAACATTTATACACATTCTGAACTTCAACTAAATAAATAAAATAAATAAATGAATAAATAAATAAATAATCAGTTATGGAAATCATTACTGATCTTCTATGGCACAAATTTAAGGAAATTTATGAAATGTTACTTGAATCTATAAATGTTACTTGAATCTATATAATGATCACCACACCTTATGTTCAGAAAGATTAAATTCTCCTGGAGTGATAGTTAAAATGTCCCTGTCCTTCCCTTCTTCCCTTAACCCAAGCACAACATGTATTTGAAGTGAACAGTGGAAATGTTTTTTTGGTTTTTTTCTTTTTTCCCCCTCACAATTGAGTGATCATTTCTCATGGATAAGAAAATCTTAATTTACTGTCAGCTCTTAGCAGAGTAGGTCTTGATTCAAACACTATTATATATTGTTGTCCATAGCCTTCCCTGGTTGACTTGGAATGTCAGAAGAATCCTATATCAAGGAGTGGATCCAATCTGGAGATTTTACATCTTCTAAACCAATGATTTTCCTTATTCTGAAGGTATGTTGATATATACTCATTTAATGCAACTCTCAGTGAGACAGTGTACTGAAAAGCAGTTAATTCTGGAAATAATATATAGTCTTACTTAAAATGTATTTTACTTTTTGAGTACTGGTAATCTAAGTCGACTGTAAATATTAGTTATGTTGACAGGGAAGAAATTGAATCTAGTGTTCCACGAACATTTTGTCTCTGAAATTTGCTGAAGTGTGCTACCTGACTAAGATTCAAAAAACTGATTTGTATTGCTGATAGGTTTTTTTTTCTGTTGTTTGTTTTTTTTTTAATCACTCTACATTTTCTAGTTGTCTAAAATCAGGTGTGAAGGATCTTTCTAATCCAACTTTCTAAATGTATGTTCACCCGAAAGCCTTTCTATCATTTATAATATGATAAATTAGATGTTTGTATTATCTGAATTACCACCTTCAAGTAACTTCCTTGATCCTGTTACATGGTTCCACGCTGATCATTTGGCAGTAGAACTGCAGCTTTGCGCTACAGGTATTTTGGCTTTTTTTGGTTTGTTTGTTTGTTTGTTTGTTTTATGGACCATCATTATTGAAATATATTGCTACTTTGATGTAGGCATCCAAGACTCAGAGGAATCTAATGCACATCAATTTATTGAGAGCTTTCTTAACAACTAACAACTGCAACTACTTGGAGGTAAAAATTGGCTGATTTCTAAATACAATTAATAAGAGTTACAGATAAAATAATATTAGGCAAGGGCTACTACAAAGAGTAAAAGAATAAAAGAAGACAAAGAGAAAAAATAGAAAATGGGGGGAGGAGAGACAGGCAGATACACAAACACAGCAAAGCAAAGCAGTTCACCACTCCATCCAGCTGTGTCTTGGTGTCAGGTGCTGGTCTCCAGTAGTGATGGATCATCTGAGGTTGTGTTGTTTGATTGACAAGGACTAATAAGGACAGTATAAACTCTTACTCATAGTCCAAAGTGGCTGAGTCAACTCTTTTGAAGTGACAGTTCTGGCTTTGGGATCTCAGCAGGAACTCCTTTGTTCTAAGCCCTGCAAATTTAAGATAGCAGATAAGAGGAAGCAGGCTTGTATCTCGCCTTCATGGCATACAATGATATCATCTCCTAGTCTTGTATCAAGCTAGTTTCATTTACTCCCAGGCCAAGTTTTCAGCCAATAAACAATCCTGAGCCCTCTCTTTCAAAGGCAAGCAACATTAAGGAGATGCTTTCAAATGTAAAATTGTCCACAGAGTAATGTTTATTGTCTCATGTTGATTGAGACACTCCTTACCAGTCTCAGATAGCCTTCTTCTATGGAGATATTCAAGACTTGTCTGGATGCCAACCTGTGTGATCTGATGTGGGGCATCTGCCTCAACAGGGGGTTGGACTCCATGATCTTATGAGATCCCTTTCAACCCCGGCAATTCTGTGAAATTAAGTTTGTTTGTTTAGCTATATGTTCAGCGTTCTCTTAAAAATCAATCCTGCACATGCTTACCATACATTACTACTGCTCTGAAAAAAGTATATCTTTATATATAGATCTATATCTTTTTTCTTGTAAATCTTTTAGCTATTCACAGATTAAAAAACTTTTTTTTTTCCTTTTTATTTTATTCCGTTTTATTTTAGCAACATGCAAAGATGAAAAGTCCTTGACTTTGTATAAACATTACTGAGAAACAAGTAAGCCATCAGAGTGTAACAACATTGGCTTTTTCCTAAATCAAAAGCACAATGTTATGCCAGCCAATACAAAAACAGCAGCAACAACAACAAAAACCCAACTCTATTTTACCTGATACAAGCTCTCCACTGTCTGGGAGAAAGAAAGTCCAAAAATATTTTTAAAAAATGTTATTTATGCTACATACATTTGATTTGAAGGAGTAATTATACAAAATATTATGTCGATGCTTGCTTGCAACACCATAGTAGCCTTTATATGTTGTGGATGATAATTGTTATGTAGTGCCGTAGATGGCGGACATGGTGTAAGACTGTTTTGCTTTAACAAGGCAAAAAAATACAACAACAGTGAAAACGTGCCTGCTTAGTGGAGTCCTTATAAGCCAGGATCCACACATGCCAGGTGGAATTTGCCTAAAATGTGACAGATAGCATCAAGACATTCTCTTGTGTCTTCTTTATGTGTGTGTGCAGTAACTTTTCCAATTGTCCCTCCATTCTGCAGCAATCTCTAGGATGAGAGGAATGTTCTGAGGAAGTAAACAACCCCCTCCCCCCGCCCGAAAAAAAAAAAAAAAAAGACTAACAATAGACAGTGCTAGAAGGACACTAGATGACACTGAAAATCGCCAAGTAAGGCAATGTCTGTCAGGCAATCATTGGACATGATGCACGATGCTAGAAGACTAGATGACATGAAGATCACCATATAAGGCTATGTCCACTGGCAACCATTGGGAGTGGATAGGATAATGAATTTGGGAATGTAATGAATATGTAACACATTAAAATATAACCTGTTCACAAAAGATCAACCAGTGGATCATTCTTGGAGAGTTATTTCAATGCTACTCCTGTTCTACCAATAAAGAACATCTTGCTTAACAGCATCAAAACTTTGCTGTTAAGTTTCTTCACATTAATGTCTTTGACTCACATTGTTGAATACTACTTTATAATAATGTTTAATAAGTATTGTCAAATAGACAAATTGAAAGGGTTTAAAAGACCATTTGTTCCTTGCAATGTGATGATTACATAAACCTCAGTACAACAAAAGGAAACTCTTACAGCAGGTTTTAGAGTGATTCCAAATAAGCTGTCCTTTTACAAAGTGAAGTTATTGCTTGATTTTTTATATATTTATACATTTATACATTTATATATTTATATATGTATATATGTGTATATATATATGTTTATGTATTTATATATGTGTATATTTATATATGTGTATATTTGTATATTTATATATTTTTCCCCTGGAATCCATATGGAGGTCTTTACACGTGCAGTCAGGCACAGTGAATGAATTGAGAAAGCTGATGAATGGTTCCACAGATTTGGCATTAGGTTATAATTATTCTCCAGGGATTTAGATTTGCTGGTTCATTTCCAGTTCATATTGGTAAAGATAGAACCTTCACAAGAAGAACTAACTTATATAATAGGTCAAAAATAGTATTTATAATGAGGTCTGATGACTTTGCACAAATACAGGGTATTACTTCTCCAAAAGATCTAAATAATTTGCAGTGAGGACACAGACTGATGAATTTAACTGCATGTCAGGAAGTCATTAATTTCTGACTTAAATGCTGGCATTTGAACTTCAGAAATACCTCAGGTGGAAACACAGTCCATTTTATCTTCATATTCAGAGAATGATATATCTTGTTGTTTCTTCAAAACATTCACTTGCTTGAATGTGTATGTATGTAGATGTAGGTAGATATGTATGTGTATGTAGGTAGATAGGGAGACTATTAGATGTTTTGGCACATGCACTTTGTGTATGACAAAAGAATTCCTTCAGCTGTTGTTTTTCAAAGAGAATATTCTAAGTCTGTAAATGGGAGGAAGAACATACTTTATGTGAGAGAAGAACTTTTTCTGCTAGGGAACAAATGTTTTTCATGACTCTTCACAAACAATTTACAAACTGTAATTCTCAAAATATTTAACAGTCAGATGAGAAACTTGGCAAGAACTGAATTCAAGATGAATAATGTTAAGATGAATCGTTAAGATGTATAGTGTACTTCTGGAGCTGCTTGGGGAAAATTCTTCACCTGATTTTATGATGCAGAATCATGTAAAAAAAAAGAAAATATGTAGGCAGAGAAAAGCACTTAAGGTGAAAATGATTCCATTTTCCTATTTCTGACAGACTTCTAACACAGAGTTACAGTTGAAACAGAATTGGAATGTTGTACTTTAAGAAGCCATTCTTCCTCCCCAGTATTCCTCATTTGGCAATCCAAACGACTACAAAATAGAGTGCCACTCATCAGAAGTAGTACAGACACATCAATGCATAACTCAAAAATACATATAGCAGAAAATGGACCAGTGCATTACTATGCATGGTCAATTCTCTTCTCCCTTTGTCTTCATGAAAACACTACTAAATAGGGAAAAGAACAAACTATCGTGTTCACCCCATTGTCCAATATGACATACCAGGATTATGCTGTCTGACTGGAAGTATATCCCAAATATCACAGAAGAATATATTGAGAATTACATATTTGTGACCACAATCATAATCAGAATCTTATTTATTCTTATATCAGTGAGCTGAGGTTTACTTAATTGAAACAATCTGGAAGCATCTCCATGTCACGGAGTATTGACTGTATGTTTACAGTTCCTAGCAATGTTCAGTGTATGTACTACGTCCAGCATATCTTAGTTCTGTCGGAAAAAAAAGCTAACACAGATGCACTCAACTCAACATCTTTTCTTTGAATGCCAAAATTTATGCAAAATGCATTTTCTGGTTAAGAATGATAAAAGAGGTGGTACTTTTGTAATGTAACTTCTTTGAGGACAACTATGTCAGTTGCAGGAGAGAAAAGAAGCTGCAAGGAAGAAAGAGGGAACTCTTTATATCACTCCAGGTCATGCAAGAGTCAGTGATACTGAGAGATAATAGTTGCATACAGAAATTTCCATGCTTCTAGCCAAAATGACTTTTTGAAGTGCTTACTCTAAAAATGTTTATACTTTAAAAAAGTGTTTACACTAAAACCAACCAGGCTCCTCTTTCCCAGGAGATTTAGAAGAGATGTTTAGTTGTTAGCAATATTTATCTAGTTGTTAAAAAACAAAACAAACAAACAAATGAACAACATAATGAAATAAAATCTAAAAAATTTGAATAATTATTTCCTATTTATGATCAGATACATTTTCCTGCTACCTCAGTCTTTACAAAACTGGAATTTCAGTTGATTCCTGATAAAGAAGAGTGTTTGTAATGAGTGAATTCAAATAGGCAGCACTTGAGCATAAAGAAAATAATAAACAGAAGGCTCTCTCCTAATTTCCAGGCACAATATTTAAGTAGGCACAGATAATAAAAACAAACAAACAAACAAAAAGACTGAGAATTATCATCCCTTAAAATGAAACAAACTGACACAGTAAGCTCAGTACAATTTCAAAATTGTCATGCAGCAGTTAGTGATATTAATAAAGATTGTAGCATGCATGTATCTTATTTAGAAATAAAATATGCAATGCTAAATAAACTAAAAATATCATTAGGCCTAAAAAAATCATCAGCTGCTTTAAAATAGATGTTTAGTATCAACAATCTACAGAAATACAGTATTTCAAAGATCCTTACTTGATTTGTCTTATTAAAAATAAGCAAGTAAATTTTAATTAGACATTTTGTCACTCCTTTGCATTTCAAAATATGTATGACAGATTAAAAGTGGAAATTCTAATGACTTGTTCAATGCAAAAAACAAATGTGAGTTACATAAAAGGGAATATTTGTTGTCAGAGTTTATCACAGAATCACAGAATTGTAGGGGTTGGAAGGGACCTCCAGAGATCATTGAGTCCAACCCCCCTGCCAAAGCAGGTTCCCTACAGCAGGTCGCACAGGTAGGCGTCCAGGCAGGTCTTGAACATCTCCAGAGAAGGAGACTCCACAACCTCCCTGGGCAGCCTGTTCCAGTGCTCCGTCACCTCACTGTAAAGAAGTTCTTGTGCACATTTGTGCAGAACTTCCTATACTGCAGTTTCCGGCCATTTCCCCTTGTCCTGTCTCCACTCACCACTGAAAAGAGTCCGGCCTCGCCATTCTGCCCCCCACACCTTAGATATTTATAGACCTGGATCGGGCCCCCTCTCAGTCTTCTTTTCTCAAGGCTGAACAGACCCAGTTCACTCAGCCTTTCCTCATAGGAGAGATGCTCCAAGCCCCTCACCATTTTTCTGGCCCTCCGCTGGACTCTTTCCAAGAGATCCCTGTCTTTTTGGTACTGGGGAGCCCAGAACTGGACGCAGTACTCCAGACGAGGCTGCTGAACAAGACTGGACCCAGCACCGACCCCTGAGGAACACTGCTTAGTTACAGGCCTCCAACCAGACTCTGCACTGCCAACGACGACCCTCTGTGCTCTGCCAGTCAGCCAGTTTTCAACCCACCTCACTGTCCACTCATCTATCCCACACTTCCTCAGCTTTGCTATAAGGATGTCGTGGGGGACAGTATCAAAAGCTTTGCTGAAATCAAGGTAGACTACATCCACTACTCTTCCCCCATCCACCCAGCCAGAGACAAAATCATAGAAGGCTACCAGGTTGGTCAAGCACGACCTCCTCCTGGTGAACCCATGCTGACTACTCTTGACAACCTCCTTTCTTTCCAGTTGTCTGGAGATGGCATCCAGCACAAGCTGTTCCATCAACTTTCCAGGGACAGAGGTGAGGCTGACTGGCCTATAATTGCCTGGGTCTTCCTTCTTGCCCTTTTTGAAGACTGGAGTGACATTGACTATCCTCCAGTCTTCAGGCACCTCCCCCGTCCTCCAAGACCTCTCAAAGATGACAGAAAGTGGTTCAGCAATCACCTCTGCCAGCTCCCTCAGCACCCGTGGATGAATCCCATCGGGTCCCATGGATTTGTGAACATTGGTGTTGCCTAGGCGCTCCCAGACCACCTCTTCCCTGACTGAAGGGAGGTCTTCCATTCCCCAGATCCTCTCACTAACCTCCAGGGTCTCGGATTCCCAAGGGGGAGCTTTTTCACTGAAAACAGAAGCAAAGAAGGCATTCAATATCTCTGCCTTCTCAGCATCCCCCGTTACCAGAACACCCCCGTCACTTAGCAGGGGAGCCACATTCTCCCTAGTCTTCCTTTTACTGTTAACGTACTTAAAAAAACCTTTTTTATTATCCTTTATCCCCTTTGCCAGATTTAATTCCAGGCGGGCTTTAGCCTTCCTCGTTGCATCCCTGCAGACCCTGACAACATTCCTGTATTCTTCCCAAGTAGTCAGACCCTTTTTCCACATTTCATGGGCCTTCTTCTTTCCTTTGAGTTTGTGCACGAGCTCCTTGCTCATCCACACAGGTCTCCTGCCACCCTTCCCCGATTTCTTCCTCACAGGGACGCACCGATCCTGAGCTTGGAAGAAGAGCTGTTTAAATGCCAACCAGCTCTCACAGGCCCCCTTGCCTTCCAACACCCTAGCCCACGGGATAGCTCCAAGTAGGTCCCAGAAGAGATTGAAGTTGGCTCTCCTAAAGTCCAGGGTAGCAATCCTACTTTTTGCTTTACTTCTTCCACTCAGGATCTTGAACTCCACCATCTCGTGGTCACTACAACCCAAGCTGCCCCCAACCTTTACTTCCCTGACAAGCCCTTCTCTATTAGTGAGAATAAGGTCCAGCAGTACCTCTCTCCTCGTCAGTTCCTCAACCACCTGCATCAGGAAGTTGTCTTCAACACACTGCAGGAACCATCTGGACCGCACGTGCCTGGCCACATTGCTTTTCCAGCAAATATCTAGATAATTGAAGTCCCCCATAAGCACCAGTGCCTGGGATCGTGACGCTGCTTCTAGTGGCTTGTGGAAGGCCTCATCAACCGCCTCCTGATCAGGGGGCCTGTAGCACACACCCACAACAGTGTCAGCCATACCAGCCCGCCTCTTGATTCTCACCCACAAGCTCTCCATTGCTACTCCACTCTCCCCCAGGTGGTGTTCAATACATTCTAGCTGCTCTCTTACATAAAGAGCAACTCCACCACCCCGCCTCACCGGCCGATCTTTCCTAAAAAGCACATAACCCTCCATGACAACATTCCAGTCATGCGAGCTGTCCCACCACGTCTCCGTGATCGCAATGAGATCGTAGCCATGTGACCGCACGCAAATCTCCAACTCTTCCTTTTGATTTCCCATACTGCACGCATTAGTGTATAGACACTTCAGGGAAGCAGCATTCCCCTGCCACACTCCATCCCTTCGAACTCCACCCTCATCACCTATCAAGTTCACTTTTGAACCTCAAACTACCCGCACAGCCTCAGCAGCCCTCATTTTGTCCCCTTCCCCCATCTTACCTAGTTTAAAGACCTGTCAATGAGGCCCGCCAGCTCCTGGGCTAGGATCCTTTTACCCCTTGCAGACAGGTGAGCTCCATCTGCAGCCATCATGCCAGAAGCTGAGTAAATTGCCCCATGGTCAAAAAAACCAAAGTTCTTCTGCCTGCACCAGCCTCTAAGCCATTTATTGATGAGGAAGGTTTTTTGATCCTCTCAGTGTCCTTCCCCACCACTGAAGGGAGTCTGCCTCCTCTCAGAATTATATACAAAATATAATTATATTGTACTGAAAGAAAAATCCATGATAAATAGAACACATACATTAGTGTGACAATGGAGAAAAGGAAATAGAACAATCTCATTACAATTGCATTTCTCAGTAATTTGGTAAATGTACAATGTTTATGCAAATTTTAAACAATCATTTTACGACTTGTTTCAAGTGGTGAACCTCAGGGGTTGGTACTGGGGCCCATCTTGTTTAATATCTTTATTGATGACCTAGATGAGGGGGTTGAGTGTACCCTCAGTAACTTTGCAGATGACACCAAGCTGGGAGGTGGTGTCGATCTGCCTGAAGGTAGGGAGGCCCTTCATAGGGATCTAGATAAGCTGGATGGCTGGGCTGAGGTGAATGGGATGAGGCTCAAAAGGCCAAGTGTTGGGTCCTGAACCTTGGCCACAACAATCCCATGCAGCGCTATAGACTTAGGGATGAGTGGCTGGATGATTGTGAAGAAAAGAAGGACCTGGGGGTGTTGGTTGATACTTGGCTGAACATGAGCCAACAGTGTGCCCAAGTGGCCAAGAGGGCCAATGGCATCCTGGACTGCATTAGAAATAGTGTGGCCAGCAGTGCAGGTAATTATCCTGATGTACTCAGCACTGGTGAGGCTGCATCTGGTGAGTACTGTGTTCAGTTTTGGGGACCTCACTACAGGAAAGATGTTGAGGTCCTGGAGTGTGTCCAGAGAAGGGCAACAAAACTGGTGAGGGGTCTGGAGCACGAATCCTTTAAGGAATGGCTGAAGAAGCTGCGATTGTTTAGTCTGGAGAAGAGGAGGCTCAGGGGAGACCTCACTGCACTTTACAACTTCCTGAAGGGAGGTTGTGGTGAAGAGGGATTTGGCCTCTTCTCCCAGACAACAAACAGGACCCGGGGAAATGGCTTCAAGTTGTACCAGAGGAGATTTAGGTTAGACATGAGGAAAAACTATTTCTCTTAGAGAGTGGTCAGGCACTGCAATGGCCTGCCCAGGGAGGTGGTGGAGTTGCCGTCCCTGTCAGCGTTCAAGATGAGCCTGGATGAGGAGCTGTAAGATATGGTTTAGTTTGTGGTAGCAAAGGTGATGAGGAGACGGTTGGACTAGATGATCTTACATGTCATTTCCAACCTTGTGATTCTATGATTCTATGATTCTGTGACTCTTCAGATTCACACTGCCATTTACAGAACATTGAACAAGAAAATTCTACTCTTCCTTAGCTACAGTATGTCAGTTGTGGGTAGAATATAATTAATACATCGTTTCACACTTGATGAGTATAATTTAATTTCTCTTACTAATAACAAACAACAATAACAACAAAAGGTTTATTTCCAGGAAGCTGTGAGAGATCAGAATTAACATTAAAGAAACAAAGACTGTTAGTAACTACAGAAAAATAGAGATGCATTTGTGCGTTTTATTGAGAGAAAATGAATAAGCAAGGACTACTGCAAGAACAATAATTATTTGAAGGTTGGTAGTAATATGCTTAACTTAATCTTTTGTGAATGTATTTTCAGAAATTTAAGTGTTGTTTCACCAAGTTGATATATTTAATCCTTACCCTTTTAATATTCGTAGCTATACAGAAATATAGCTGCAATAAGGCATATGACAGTCTCACAGAGAGGTTCATAAACATAATTTTGTCTGAATATGTCTTATTTGTTTGTTTCCTGTTATCATTTGCTCTTGGTAATAAAAATTCATAATGGAGATCTGTTTCTAAGGTGTATTTATATATCTAAAATCACACTAGGCAGTACCTATATTGTATCTTTTATTATCAGTACTGATTAATTCCAGGGTTAACTGAGATAGTGATAGAATTCGAGAGAATGGCTTCAAGCTGTTCTAGGGGAGATTTAGGCTGGACATCAGGAAGTAGTACTTTTCTGAAGGAGTGGTCAAGCACTGGAATGGGCAGCCCAGGGAGGTGGTGGAGGAGATGTTCAAGGAATATTTGGACATTGTGTTGAGGGATATGGTTTAGTGAGGACTATTGGTGATAGGTGGATGGTTGGACTGGATGATCTTGTAGGTCTTTTCCAACCTTGGTGTTTCTGTGATTCTGTGATTCTGTGATTCTGTGATTATGTGAACTCCAGACAAGTTACCATGTGAAATTTCAGAAAAATACAGACAGAAGTGCTCTGATCCTAGTCAGTTTTTCCAATAACACCATTGTAGCAATGCTCTACCACTATCAGTACTATCAGTTGATTCTCAATAACAATCAAATATGTTCTCATGGGTTTATATTTTAAATTTCCATTAGTTTGCTTTTTTTTTTTTTTTCCTTTTTATGTTTAGATTTGAATGAAGAAGTACTGCTTTTGGAACTGTGATTTCACACAAAGAAATTCTCTACAGTCTAGCATGAGATAGAATTGCCCTTTTCAACTGTTAGCTCAATGGTATGGTTTTATGGTGCAAAGGAACTGCATATAAGATTTATATTTAAATATCCTAACAGATTGATTGTTATTGTCTTGCTTTTCTAAACTGTTAAATTACACAAACATTAATAGGATTAAAAATTTACTTGTAACGTTAGTGCTGTCTACAGTAATAACAAGAGTAATAATAATAATAATTGTCATGGTTTTATGATTATTAGTTATTGGTATTCCACATCATAACATCATGTAGTGCACTGGAGTTTAACTGTTAGTGCTCAAGTTCCAGGCACCTGTCTGCAAGAGAAGAAGAACTACGTTCCCCAGGGGGCTTTGCGATCAGAGAGGAGATATAACTCCTGGCAAGGTCACCTGATGTGCTCTTTTTTGTCCACTCTTCTCTGTCTGCTCTTCTTCATCTCCTTGCTGCTCAACTGGACTGCACATCTCACCTCAGCGTTGTGGTGAGGCCTATCCACTTTTCGGACATTCTCTCTCTCATTACATTTGATTTATTAGCTTCAATTCTAATTATATTGCATTATGGTGTGTTATCTTGCATTCCGATACTATATTTAGTAAATTAGTTTGTTTCTCCTCAGACCGTTGCCACTGTTTTTAATTATTTTGGGGTGCCCTGTTCCCTTTTTCTGGAGGCGTGGATTTTGCGAAATCCCTTAGCCCCACTAGTCATGCAACCGGACCAAAACAGCCCACAAACCACTGACAGTAATAGTAACAATGCAAGTCTGGAAAACTTGGAAGGGGTTACTTATTTTGTATTTTTTTTGCCCCTTATTTCTTTTTCCAGAGAGATACACTGAAGGCAATATTTTGAATTCAAAAGATCAGTGAAACTGGGAAAGAAAATAGAAAATAGCTTTGCAGGTCATGTTTTCTCTCATTCTGTTTCTTTCTTTTTATCTTCATAGTAAAATACCAATTTAGATGTGTAACATGGCACAGATTCTTACTTTAAGTGCTTTCAAATTTGTTTTCTACAGGGTAACAAAGATTCTGGATATGTTTAAATGATAAGTTCACTGTGTCCATGACTTAGAACTGGCATGAAATATTTCATTTTATCTGACTAATCTGAAAAACAAAATACCGGTGTGATGTTAACCTGAGTTAGCCAACTGTACTCGAACTTTGAACATTTGCTGGATTGGTTCTTATAAGCATCTCTTCAAAACATGATCCTTCAATTTATGAATCACAGATAAATATAAATGTCAAGTCACTCATGGATAGTGTTGTATCATGTGACACTGTGTACATAGCTAAACTTTGTAACTGAAACCCTGTATGTATGCTAAATAAATGAAGGCCTAGGAGAGATGTTGTGTCTCACTGTGTCTTTCATTGTGTCCAGCAGCTTGAAATGACTTTCCCCAACATTGTCATGAGTCCATACAGAGTAAGTCTTTTATGCAGATGAGTGTGTCAGTTTGCACTGAGACAATATTACGTGAAGCATTTGGCTCATTTGAGATCCATTTTTATGGCTTTTGTTACAGTTCAAATATGTATGTTCTTGCTTAACCTGGAAGTCAGTTAAGCAAACTCCCCTGCGTTTTTAAGGGTTTTTTTGAATGATACCATATGATTCTGGAATTTTTCCTTTGGGCAGTCTATGTCAGCTGTCCTGCTTCTGTCCCTTCTCAGCTTCTTGTGGCCCCTCAGCCCTCCTCACTGGCAGGAAAGTATAAGAATTTGAAAAGTCTTTGTCTCTGTGCAGCCACTGCTTAGCAACAGCTGAAACACTGGTTTGTCATCAATATTGTTTTTTCTCCTAATGTCAAAGCAAAGCATCATGCCAGACACTATGAAAAAAAAATCAACTTTGTCCCAGCTGAAACCAGGACAATGTTTTATAATCATTAATGTACTTCTTCAGTTGAGTGTCAGACTATTAACAAAGTGTTCTCACACAGTGTAAATAAGAGCATATGTTGCAGCAATCAGACTTTCTAACCTGGCCAAGAATTTTGGAAATGAAAGACTGAAGTCAATAAATGAGATACACCTAGATGCATGCAGTGGGTTTTATTCTGTATCTGAATCTGGGTTTCTAGAAGATGCTCGAACTAGCTTACGTGGCATAGGAGCCAGGGACGGCTCGAACTAGCTTGCGTGGCTTAGGAGCCAGGGACAGTTTATGCTTGGAATATAGCACAGATTGTACCTAAGCAGCGGTGCTTGGTGAATAGGTTTCTGGAATGCTCGCCTTTGTTCCTTCGACATGCTTGTCTAACCACTGTACCCTAGGTATGTGATTTATAGAGTTGTTTATAACCATGGTTTCGGGTTCTGTATCTATATAAGGTCTGCTGTGGTTACCAATAAACGAAGCTGTTCACTCATATTGAGTTGGTGGGCTTCCCCAGGTTTATCAGCAGGTTTCCCTGGCCAAGTGGGTTATTCCCGACATTTGGCGCCCGAACAGGGACCTGACTGATGTGCCTGGCGTTGCGAGGCTTATGCGGTTAACAACCGGGGCAGACTCGGAGGGCAAACCTGTGTGAATAGCTGGCCAGCTGAGCGCGACCGCGGAAGGCGGATTGCGGATCTCCATCAGACGGAATGGAGTGGGAGGTAGCCCAACAATTGCTTTTACGTTTTTTAGAAAAACGCGGGGTGGATACGGGAGTTTTAAAGTCGGTACCGAGCGTTTTAGATTTCGGGCGATCGGCAGGGGTGTTCTTGCATGCAGGAACCTTATTTAATGTTGATGAGTGGCGTACATGTGGTGATATACTTTGGGATCAGGTGATTGATGATAAAAAGGAGGCTAAGAAATTGATGAAGCCTTGGAGAGAGATTATTAACTGTATTAAGAGACATAAGGTGGAGCAGGATATGGCCGGTCAGGCAGCTCAGCAATTGGGGGTTGGGACGGCTACGGGGAGAATCCAGGATCCCCCTCATCCATCTATGGGCATCCCTGTCCCCGTTAAGTTGGATAATTATGTTTTGCCCAGCGCTCCACGAAAGGAAGAGTCGGACTCTGAGCCCGACTTATTCCCTGAGGAGGAAGGTAATGGGGACTTGCCCCCCCCCCCCCCTCCACTCGCCTCTGCACCTGTGCCGGCGGGGGTTTTGCCAAGGAGAAATGAACAAAAGGGCTGTGACAATGTTACTCAAATAGGGAAAAATAGACGGATTACAAGACTTAATTGGGCTAAGATTGCGGAACAAGCCGCACATCAGGGGAAAATGGATATAGTGGAGGTTGTGAGTCAAGCTTTTCCAATTCGTTATGATGCAGGACCGGATGGTGAGGTTCATGGGGTACATGTGCCAATCGGTTGGAAAATGTTATTTCAGTTGCGGGCTACAGTGGCCGAGCATGGGTTACATAGTGAACCGGCTCGACAGCTGTTGACGTATATGTGGGCTAGTAGCATTTTGGTTCCGGAGGACATAAAAACTATAATGCGCATGATTATGAAGCCCTCTGAGCAGATGTTGTGGCAAGCACATTGGCGGCGGCTGTGTGAGCTGTCTGCACAGACCCCGCAGGATATGCACCACCCGTTGTTTCAGGTTACGGTTGATCAGCTGACAGGCAGCAATATGTTTTCTCGCCCTGACATTCAGGTCCAGATGGGACCTGAGGTTTGTATGGAGAGTATGAACTTGGCGCGGGACGCATATAACATGGTAAAGACGTCAAAGCCGACACCATCATATTTATCAATTAAGCAGGGCAGAGAGGAAACTTTTGCTAGCTTCGTTCTAGCTAGTCTTGTAGTCTTCGGGTTTTCCCTAATGGCCACTGCATGGGCTTTCCCGATCCGATTGCGATGGATTTCTGATCATCCCATTTGGATTGATCAGTGGCCGTTGAAACAGGAAAGCCTGCAGTATGCCAGTCAGTTGGTACAAGAGCAATTGCAGCAAGGGCATATCGTGCCTTCTACCAGCCCTTGGAATACTCCTATTTTTGTGATTAAGAAAAAAATCGGGGAAATATCGGCTGCTACATGATCTGCGTGCTATTAATAATCAAATGCAAGCAATGGGGGCATTGCAACCGGGATTGCCAAACCCATCAATGGTCCCGGAGTCATGGCATCTGTTAATAATTGATCTGAAGGATTGCTTTTTTACAATCAAAATTCACCCTGATGATTCAGAACGCTTTGCTTTTACATTGCCAGCAATCAATAAGAG
Organism: Tetrao urogallus; assembly: GCF_951394365.1. NCBI lineage: Eukaryota > Metazoa > Chordata > Aves > Galliformes > Phasianidae > Tetrao > Tetrao urogallus. The sequence continues at coordinate 45,124,698 of NC_136813.1, read as the reverse complement.
CATGCCAGCAGCGCGCTATCAATGGGTCGTGCTTCCGCAGGGGATGAAAAATAGCCCTACCTTATGCCAGTTGTTTGTTGATTACGCGTTAGCACCGGTCAGAAAAGCTTGGTCTCATGCTATCATTTATCATTACATGGATGATATTTTGTTTGCTCAATCTGAACCTTTTACTATGCAACAAGAAGTTTTCCTACAGGAGCAATTACAGAAAAACGGCTTGCAGATAGCACAAGAGAAGATACAGCTGGAGACCCTAGTCAATATGAATACAGCAAAAGCCCTTCCCCCCGGTATATTTCTAATTTGTGGGGATAGGGCATGGGCTGGGGTACCTAAGAATATAGTAGGAGGACCCTGCTATTTAGGAAAGCTAACCTTGTTTGCACCACGGCGAGCGGAATGGATGAACATCAATAGGATGCTATCTGGAGATGACCGCCTGAGGGATCAACGCTCGACAGTGATTCTGACTGAGGATTGTCGTGACGAGGTACAGCTATGGACGGTCACTGCGAACATCTTTGCGTCTATCCTAGCACCAGGTCTGGCGGCTGCACAAGCCTTGAAGCAGATTGAGCGATTGGCATGTTGGACAGTCAAACAAAGCAATATTACGTCCCAGATCCTTGAAGAAATGCTGGAGGACATGGACAGTTTACGGCACGCGGTGTTGCAAAATAGAGCAGCTATAGACTTTTTGCTGTTAGCGCAGGGACGCGGGTGTACTGATTTTGAGGGAATGTGTTGTTTTAATTTGTCTGATCATAGTGATTCCATACATAAGCAGATTCGCTGGCTCCTAAATCACACGCAATCTGTGAGTAAAGATCATAATCCCATAGATGATTGGCTTCGTTCTACTTTTCCAGGCCTTTCCTCATGGGCATACGGCCTGATAAAAGAAGGTTTGCGATGGTTAGTGATCTTGCTATTGATAATTATATGTGGACGAATTGTATATGGCTGTCTTCAAAGGGCAATCGATCCCCCTCGAGCCATGCCGGTATTTAGTACAACGTTTTCGACGAATGAGTTCATTCAAGATTGGCTTAAGGAGCAAGGAGGTCATAGCTCCTTGGAATATCTTGAGATGCGTCCATAAAATAAAAAGGGGGGAATTGCAGTGGGTTTTATTCTGTATCTGAATCTGGGTTTCTAGAAGATGCTCGAACTAGCTTACGTGGCATAGGAGCCAGGGACGGCTCGAACTAGCTTGCGTGGCTTAGGAGCCAGGGACAGTTTATGCTTGGAATATAGCACAGATTGTACCTAAGCAGCGGTGCTTGGTGAATAGGTTTCTGGAATGCTCGCCTTTGTTCCTTCGACATGCTTGTCTAACCACTGTACCCTAGGTATGTGATTTATAGAGTTGTTTATAACCATGGTTTCGGGTTCTGTATCTATATAAGGTCTGCTGTGGTTACCAATAAACGAAGCTGTTCACTCATATTGAGTTGGTGGGCTTCCCCAGGTTTATCAGCAGGTTTCCCTGGCCAAGTGGGTTATTCCCGACAGATGCAAATGGAGAAAGTATGAGGTGGTAGACAGACAGGAAGACTTTCATGCCACTGCTTAGAAACAAGAAGAATTATAGGGTTCTCTACATTCCTGTGAGGAGCAAACCAAGCAGACAGGAGGAACTGCAAGTCCAGTTGCTTGTGAAATCTACCAGAACCATGGGAATTAGGTAAGATAGCATGCACAACTATAACATGGATATGACTTCAGAAAGAATAGCTAAGTAGAAAAGGAGACAGAAGTTTTACTCCATAAAGACTTCCCTTACTATACAGAGATCCTGTACAAAATCAGAAATGTGTCATTTGGCAGTTTTTGAGTCAAGATAAGGAGGAAGCAGTCTTGGAAAAATAATACACTGTAGTCATTTCAAGACCATCATCCCAAGAAACATTTGCTTTCAAGGCTTTCTAGAATAGATCAGTGGAATTTTCCTGGTCATGAACTGCTATCTGTCTTCCAAAGTTTGTAAACAGCATTGCTCTCTCAGCATTTGCTGAGAGAGGTGCAAATGCTAGAAAGACCTTTTGGTAGTAACGCTGTTCTTGACCCGTTGTTCTTAAGCTGTTAGTTACTGAAAACATATATGACACTTTTCAGGAACCCTGAGATGATTGAATTCAGGATCTGAAGAGCATTTGGAAAGGAAAAGAATCAAGATCTTCATTTACAGAGATATAATTGCTTTCATTGCAACTGTCTTCAAAATTCATCCCACATTTTTTTTCAAGAGAAATACAAAAATCCAAATCTTATAGCCAAACAGATATTTCAATGAAGAGGTGATATGCAATACCTTTATCTGCACAATATTCTTTGTTAAAAAGTGCAGGTTTTTGTTGTTTGAAGAATTAAAATGAAAATTGTGGATTTAAGTATGCTTGAACAGAATGAATCTAATAATTTAATATGCACATGAAATGTCTAAAAACCACATCCCATAATCTTATCTAAAGGCCGTGGTTTAAAATCATTGCAAATAACATAATTTTTCCTGCATCTTAGGAACAATCTCTCCTTTGTACTTTCAAGTCTTCCAAAGTCTCTTCGAACTATATAGTAAGCTTGATTGTGATCTTGACTTCAGTATGTGCAGTATTTCAGTGTATGATTTCAATTGGTAGCCTAAATAAGTCTGCTTTTTAAGACAGTTAAAGAAATATCTGAATAAATTGCTTTATATTATAGACGTTGATTTAATTTTGTCTGTATTTTTCTTTCAGCTTTGTTTCTTGAAAATCCCAAATATATGATTCTACTAGCAGATGTTAACATACAAAGAACCTGAATTACATATTTGAACATTTGTTAAAGTCAAAAGTAAATTATATACTTTTTACATTTTTTCTTTCTTTTTGAACATCTTGTATGTGTCTATCAGAATCACCAAAAAAACACCTAAAACATTAGTTAAAAACTAATGAAGTGGGAGCATTCTTATTGTGCTCCTTCCTTGTAAAATACAGAATACAGTACCTTGATTAAGGAGAGGATTTTATCCAGAATTACTGATGAGGACATGTTAATTTCTTGAGAATAATTTGCAAGAGCAAACAGAAGCAGGAGCCTTAACTCTTAAGAGCTCAAAAAACTGTTGGTCAGCTGATTAGTGGTATCTTACATATATGAATTAATTCCACTTTTTCTGTGAAGATCTAGTTTCTGTGAGCAGAAAAAGCTTTATCTAAGTAAACACCAGTCACCCACAGAGTCTGAGTCTACTAACAGCTCAGCAAGATCATGTAAGTTTTTGGATTTGTAATACGCTTTTCCAAGAGACTGTAAAACATGAATAAGCACTCGGATCTTACTCTGAAAGTTAAGGTGAATAAGCCTGGAGGCATAAGATCATGAGAAGCCTCCAGAATCTATACGACTCCTCAGCCCCTGCTCATGTCAGTATTTATTGGGAAAAGTGATCCATAATCTTCTGTGAGAGGTCATGATTCATAACTTGCCTTTCATGCTGATCTCACAGTTTCAATAGGAGCACAAAACACTTGCCATTCAGTGAAAGATCTTCCTTGTGTAAATGGTGGTGCTTCTAATTCCCTCTTCCTACTGAACTCGATGCTCAGTATGAGCTTCTGCCACAGAGAGACTCTTACATGCAAGAAAAACTGTCATAAATCCTTCCTCTCTACTGCTTCTCATACTTGTCTCACATAAAGCAGATTATTGCCTGCATGAAAGCAGCTGTTCATAGCTACCAGATCACTCTCTGGAGAGTCACACTCTGAGCTCTATAACAGCTGAACTCCTGTTGAGTTTAGATCTGGATCCTTTTTGCAGAAGGTCGCAGAGTTAACTAGATCAATCTATGCTCTCTCTAGAATAGTATATATATAGGGCACAGTAAGCACAAGCCAAATGCCAAATAAGTTGTATCTCTTTAGATCTATGTAAGCTGCACTGCCCCTGACTCAAATACCGGCTTGGTTTCTTGGGATCCCACAGGTGTTCAAGAGTGAAATTCCATGGCATTGCGGGTCCCCATGATTCTAAGATTTTTCCTAAACCTCTCCATATTCCCTACCAGTCAGCATTCTCTGGTTTTGGAGGAGACTCCTTCCCCTTATCACAAATGCCTTGTAAATCATTCAGGGAGATTGATAACACACACACCAAAATGAGCATTAATTTGAAATTCAAGAAATGTGTGACAAACTAAGAAGAAAGCCTGGAAACTGGTCTGAACATTGTGTTGTTTGTAAAATTAGCTATTCCATTTGGGATGTAAATGTCAAAATTCAAATCATACCACATTGCATATAGGTACCATACAGGTGTCTCCATCAGTGCCCTTATTTGGTTATATATGAATACAATTCCACAAAGTAATTACGACATTGATAATTGGCCAGTAAGTTGTGAGTGACATCATAGCTTTTAATCCCTTACACAGCGCCCCCACGATAAAAAGTGGGTTCATTGCTGGTATCAGCTAAAAAGGGGTTAATGAATTGAAGCTAACAAGAGGAGGGAAAAAAAAAAAAAAAAAAAAAAAGAGAGAAAAAAAAAAAGGAAAGAGGTACTGCCCAGATTAAGCAGTCTCAAAGTTTATAGATATCCCAGAATACTGGCAAGGATGCCTGGCCTTTCAAGGTCAAGTTTTCCAGCACAGAAACCTGAACTACTGATAATGTTCCCTAACGAAGCTTTCTGGGAACAGAGAGACAGATTCGTTCTAAAAGCTAGAAAGCAGCTACTGCCTGCATTCTCCACCAAAATCTGTCACGGAGTTAACCAGATCAATCTATGCCCATGACAGGGGGGCAGTAGGCCCCTGTCCCTCCCCAGCCCCACAAAATGGGAAGGGAAAAGGAAAAGGGACAGGGAGATGAGAGCTGGGCTCAAGGCAGGAAGAAAAAAAAAAACAGTGGCAACAATCTATGGAGGAAAACTTATTTTACTAACCATGATATCAGAATAGATAACACAATATAATACAATCTAATTGAAATTGAGACTAATAAATCAAATAAGATAGGAGAGAGAGAGAGTTCCTGAGACCAAGTCAAACCTGAAAAGCTTGGAACAGCTAGGAAAGCTCCCTCCAACACCCACTGCCAGGCAGTAAGAGAGCGCGCCACCCAGAAGGGCCAGATGCCATGACTTCCATAATATATAGGGATAGGTGCCTGGAATTGGAGCATTAACACTTTAAATCCCAGTGCACCACATGATGTTATGATGCAGAATACTGAAAACCAAAAAACATAAAACCATGACACAAAACAAGAACGCAAAGACACGTAGTGTTGTTCAGTTGATACTAAAGACAAACATGTCTGGGTGGAATGTGAAGTAATATCTTTTCTGGAAATAAATGTTATGGTAGAACATGTTTAGCATTTTGATTTAACTTTTTCTCCCACTTGAATTATTTTATATTCTTACAGAATAATATAAGCAAGAGAATAAATGTATCAGGGCATTCCGTTACATAAGAATACTACAAATGCTAATCATCATAATCAATCTTCAGCTAAATTCAGTCATTTCTTTCTGGACAGTCAAATAGAAGAGTCTCAGGGAAATCTTACAAGATTTGGTATTTTCTCATGAAGTGGAACTTTCAGAGATTACTCATTAGAAAATGCAGTATTTCATCTGAAAGACATGAGCCTTCACCAAGTGGTGTTTAGATACAGGAGGAGATAAAGATGCTGTTTTTAAAGGTGTGTTGGTTTTGGTTTTTTTTTTGTAGTGTGTATGTGTGTGTGTGTGCGTGTCTGTGTGTGTTTTTCCCCTGCTCTCTTAGAGATCATCTAAAGGAGACCATGGGGACTGAGGAACAGCTGAGGCCCCTGTGTTGGCTCAGAGCAAAGCAGCAGAGAGCAGGCCTCATGGCAGCTGCAGCTCCACACAGGGACCACAGGGGCAGCACTGAGCTCTGCTCTGTGTGACAGCGACCGGGCCTGAGTGAATGGCATGGAGCTGTGTCAGGGGAGGGGCAGCTGGGGGTCATGGAAAGAGTCTGCACCAGAGGGAAGTTGAGCACTGGAATAGGCTGCCTAGGGCAGCGGTTATGACACTAAAGCCTGCCAAATTTCAAGAAGTGTTTGGACAGTGCCTTTAGTTAGAATTGTAGGTGGTCCTGCATGGAACCTGGAGTTGGATTCAGTGAGCCTTGTGGGTCTCTTGCAATCATATTCAAAGATTCTACCATTTTTCTGTTTTGTTACTTGTAAACAGTGATTATTTTGGACCAAGTTCCATAATGGTCTGTGAAATTAATCTATTTTTATTTTACTTTCTTTTAAGTGTCTCTGAATTTTTGTTCTACAGTAGTACAGTTTGTATTTACTACACCATATTTGACCAGTTATAGGGAATGAAAGGGGAAAATGCCATCCTTTCAGATTGCTATTGCAGGCAACTATGGTGCACACTCTGCATGATTAATGCATGCTTCACTTTATCAATCAGTCTTTGCAGATCAATTTGCTTAAGTCTGCAGTGAGCTGCATTTACAAGGGAGAGTGTCAATCTTTAATAGGATTATGTGTCAGAATAAGACAAAGTACAGTAATAAACTGTAGGAACAGCTCAGGATAAGAAGTCGCAGAACTGCCTATTGTGCCATAATTTTTTGTGTACCTGTCTCTTTCTTTACGTGTGTTCTACTTAATATTTTAATAAAATTAATTGCAGTTGTCTATACTTAGTAGTATAATATATGATAGCTGAACAATTTTGCACAACACGAGAGTTCACTGATTCTAACTGATTCTGACTTTAGGTTTAGAATCATTTTGTGAATTTTTCAAATACATTAAATAATTAAACTAAGGCAATGAGGTCATACAACAGTGAGTGATAAGAAACGCCTATTAAAATAAAGTGTAGTTATTATATTTATGACGGAGCAACAGATTATTTCTACTTATAAAGTCTGTTCTCATTTCTATTTTATACTCTTAATGAAATATGTGGAGAAGATCTTTTTCTTTCAAAAATGCAAAACTCTGCCTGTGGAAAAATCGTTACATAATCATAAATGCATTTATTGCATTCAACCATGTATTTTTATTTTAGTGGTAGTTAAGTATAAAATAATTTTGGATGAAAACACTTTATTATCTTCTTGTTTAGCTATTCTACTGCTAGACAGTGCTAGATCTAGTGATTAATGTGTCTTTTTGTGAATATTTATCCAAATTTCTGGATTTTTAGTGTCACATATCTTGTAAATTCTTCTGAAAAGCCTTGTATATTTTTTTATTGGTATTTGTATTTGCCTGTACTTGATGTTACACTTCCAGTTTTTTATTTGTGAAGTTTAAGAATGTATGTTCTAAGACAAAACTGAAGAGAATAATACAAATAATTAAGTAAATGAAAGTTATTTTTTAATTTTCAGCTTGATTCCATTTAAAGGTAAGATTCTGTTGATGAAAGGTAAAACTCAGCACCTAGAAACTCTGCTAGAAAAAAAGGTTCCTCATACAGTCAGTGAATGAAGTAAGGATCTCTATAGCAATTTCTCTCATTACAAAGTAAAATATATTGAATTTCAGATAAATTCTAAACAAGTGCTTACTTCAGTTCACCATGTATATAACCTAATAACTAACTCATATATAAACATCTGCATTAACATCTAAAATAAAAATAAAACAGGTAGCATATACTTTTCAGTTTATTATATAAAGTAGTATGACTAAAATAAGCAGTAACTCATGGATGCACAGGGCTTCCATTTTTAACTTTTGTTTGTTTTGACACAGTGTTTCTTACACTAAGGTCTTAGATTCTAACTTTCTTTGTTACTAATCATGCGGCCTAATACTACTCTACACATTTCTGCCCTCTAGGATGCATTTCTTTGATCTGACAGTTCCAAAGACAGCACCAGAAGGCAGTACCCCTTTTTTTTTTTTTTTTTCCGCACGTGTGTGCGTGTGTGTGTGTGTGTGTGTGGTGATTTCACACCAGTAGGGAGCTCAGCATCCCCATACTGCACTCTCATTTCCTATTCATGACAGATCAGGGAGAGAAAATATGGTGGGAAAAAATAAGTAAATAAACTTGAAGATTAAGGGCAAGGAAGTCACTGGACTGTAATGGTCACAGGCACATCAGACTGTGCATGAGGGAGATTAACATAACTTACTGCCAACTAATATCAGCCTATGGCAGCGAGAACTAAAAGCATTCCTCCCCACCCATGCTCCTCTACCTTGTTACCCTCAAGCAGTTCAGGAGAATAAGAAACAAGAGCTGCAGTCAGTATGCAACACTTTATCGCCTGCTCCTCCTTCATGGTCACTCTCTGCCCTTGCTACAGCACTGGGTCCATCATGGGATGCAGTTCTTCACAAATTGATTGAACACAGAATTCCCACAGAATGCAATTCTTCAAGAACTGTCTAGCTTATACTAATCCTTCAGCAGGGCCCTGTTCCAGCATGGGTCCCCACAGGCTGCAGCTCTTTAAGGACTACTCTGACATGGCTCCCTATCACGGGGCCCACCTTTCAGGCACTGCTCTTCACGGGTCTCCATAGGCAGCAGCTCCCCCAACTCTCCTGCCTATCTATGGGCTGCTCTCCATGGCCTGCAGTTCCGGCCCAGGGCTGCTCCTGCAGGGGTGTACATGGGCTGTGTCTCTTACAGGCCTCATCCTCTGCTGCACCATGGGCACCTCCAAGGGTGCACAGGGAGAGTGCAGCCCATAGGCTGCAGGGGGACAGCCTGCTCCTCTATGGGCTTCTGCTGGGCTGAGAGAGCTTCTTTGCACCTGCAGCACCTCCTGCCCTCCTTCTGCACTGATCTGTGTGTCTGCAAGTATGTTTCCATCAACATTCTCTCAGTCTTCTCTCTTAGCTGCCATGGCAGTATGTCCTTTTCATAAATTTGCTCTCCCAGAGGCTCAACCAGCATTGCTCATTCTCTCTGCTTTGGTCACCAACAGGTCCCTTTTGGAACTGACTGGAACTGGCTCTTAGTGTTGATACAGATAATCTTGTCTTTTAGAAGTGTCTTGAATATTAATATATCTTCTATCTAGCATTCTGGCCGGGAGATTAGCTCTACCTATGACTATCCAAATATGTGAATGGGAGAGGTAGGGTCGAGATCTCAAGACCTCTCTCTGAATGAGTAGAGATAGTTTTCCCAAATGTATGTAAAGGATGTACCTTTGTTCCTTCGATGTACCTGTTAGGTGGAAATGTCTGCTGTGCATCCAGCACTATAATAAAAAGTAACACATGCTTCTAAATACTACACTGGTGTTAAGGAGTTGTGTTTGGGCTGGGATTTGTCTGGCAACATTATTATGGGGCAGGTCCTGACACTTCTTGCAGAGGTCACTCTTGCAGTGCCACTGAAATAAAAATCTTGCTATATAAACTCAATGCACTTGTACAGCTAGTCTGGTTTCCTGACAAACTAACCATCTGAAAGAACTCAGAAGATGATGATGAATGCTAAGACCTTCCTCTACAATTATGTTTGCTACTCTGACTGTTCCCTTGACAAAATTTGTAATAGGATTATCAGTTAACTTAAATGATGTAACCTCTTAATTATTTGAAAATTTATAAAGGGAAAGTGTGGTGTCATTCCTTTGAGTGCAATCGGTAGTTTTTTTTTCATCCTTTCTCACAGTAAGCTTGTGCATAGTATCTTTCTCTGAAGACTAATTTAGAAGTAAGACATAAAACTCAAGATTTGTTTCTATTTAAGAATATATAAATTGAAAGTCAGTTTGTGTATCAGTAACATTTTTTGTAATATACAAAATTAAAATATCACCTCAGCAGAAAATAATCCTCTTATGGGGTCATCATAGTGGTATCCCATTCCAGAGATAAATCTGCAGCTGGACCTCCAAACATAAGGAGCAAATTCACGTGAATTAGCATTGATATGACCATCAGAGATTATCAGAGCATTGCATCTCAGTGATTTTTGCAAGGTAGCATGAAGATAAAGATAACTACGTTATTTCTCAGAATGAAGCTGGAATATTTAGGAATAGTTGTGTACCTCTGCTGCATAGTGTATGCTTTTTTTTGTTTTTCTTTTTTTTCTTTTTTTTCAGGAAATTATGTCATAGTAAAGTTTTACTTAAGCTGTTTTAGCTAGTGAGCTGATTAGTGGATAATTTCAAAAGAACTAAGTTCAGGATTACTTTCTCTACTTTGAAAATAAAATAAACTACTTCAATCTTAGCGAACTCTTAAGTGTTATACTAGTAATAGTTATAATAGTTATAATAGTTATACTTCAGTGATGACCAGTTAAAAAAAAAAAAGAAATGAAAAGAAAAAATAGTCAATAATCATTGTGTAGTTTCCTCCTGGACATTGAAGAATGGTTTTAAACTAAAGGAGATTTAGATTAGATGTCGGAGTTATGTTTTTCACTGAGAGTCTCTCCAGAGAAACTGTAGATGCCTTATCCCTGGAAGTGTTTAAGGCCAGGCTGAACAGGGCCCTGAGTAATCTAATCCAGTATTTGATTTAGTGATTATCAGCACTGCCTGCAGTAGGGGAGTTGAAATTTGATGGTCTTTTAGGTCCTTTCCAGTTCAAGCCATTCTGTAATTCTATGATGTATGTATTTTCACATCAAAGGAATATTGTAAACAAACTTAGCTGGGAAAGAAGCTTATAAGATTAATTGTGTGTAAAGAAAATCTAGCTTTCCATATTTATATACAACTTCAGTTAAAAGATTAGAGACATCAGAAATAACTATCGAACAGATAAACACTGATATCAATCAGCATACTACTGCCTGAAAATGTTTTGTTTTAATAAAGATTTAGTAATGTTCCTGAGACTGAAGTCTTGAACAGATGTGCTAAAAGGAATTTTTGTTTGATCTAACTCAATTCAAGCTTATTCACTTACAAATTTCATTATATCTTGAATAATGCCAACCTGAAAAATAAATATTTTTTAATTTCTGATCTTATGCATGCTTCTAGAGTACATTAATCACTCTTATATTCTTGTTGTTTACATGACTTGAAACATGACAGTTATGACATTAGAGCACAATAATGAATTAGAAACAAATTTTAAACTAGCATTCCTACTACACATTTAAGGAATATTTGTGCATGTTACTGAATTTGTATCTATTTTTTCTTCTCACTACCTCAGAAAAAGATTATTTTTTACAGAAGAAATCAGAAATACTCTTGTAAAAATCAAATATTCTTATAAATTAATATCTGATTTTATACGCCGTATGTCTGTCTACTGCATGAGTAAAAGTAACACGGTAAAATTAGATTCTTATTAACTGGACTGAAGGTATATGTTTTTCCATTTTCTGTTAGAGATGAAATCAAAATGTCTGCCTATACAAATTCCCCCATGTAATGTCAGTAAAAACACATTTTAAAAGTTTTCACAGTATCACAGAATGTCAGGGATTGGAAGGGATCTCAAAAGATCATCTAGTCTAATCCCCCTGCTGGAGCAGGAACACCTAGATTAGGTCACAGAAGAACAGATCCAGGTGGGTTTTGAATGTCACAGAATCACAAAATCACCAACATTGGAAAAGACCTTCAAGATCATCCAGTCCAACCATCCACCTATCACCAATAGTTCTCACTAAACCATGTCCCTCAACACAAAATCCAACTGTTCCTTGAACACCTCCAGGGTCAGTGACTCCACCAGCTCCCTGGGCAGCCCATTCCAGTGCTTGACCACTCTTTCAGAAAATTACTATTTCCTAAATAAGATTTAGTCCAGCCTAAATCTCTCCTGGTGCAGCTTGAAGCCATTCCCTCTAGTTATATTACTTGTTACACGAGAAAAGAAGCCAACCCCCAGCTCACTACAACCTCCCTTCAGGTAGTGATAGAAAACAATAAGGTCTCCCCTGAGCCACCTCTTCTCCAAGCCGAACATTCCCAGCTCCTTCAGTTGCTCCTCATAAGGCCTGTGCTCCAGACCTCTCACCAGCTTTGTCGCCCCTCTTTGAACCTGCTCCAGGGCCTCAATGTCCTTCTTGCAGCGAGAGGCCCAAAACTGGACACAGTACTCAAGGTGCGGCCTCACTAGAGCTGAGTACAGGGGTCAATCACTTCCCTGTTCCTGCTGGCAACACCATTCCTGATGCAAACCAAGATGCCATTGGCCTTCTTGGCCACCTGGGCACACTGCTGGCTTATGTTCAGCTGAGCATCAACCAACATCCCCAGGTCCATTTCCTCTATGCAGTCTTCCAGCCACTCCGCCCCAAGCCTGTAGTGTTGCCCAGGGTTGTTGTGGCCAAAGTGCAGGACCCGGCATTTGGTCTTGTTGAACCTCATCCCATTGGCATCCGCCCAGCTATCCAGTCTGTCCATATCCCTCTGTAGGGCCTCGCTACCCTCAGGCAGATTGATACTTCCAGCCAACTTGGTGTCATCTGCAAACTTACTGAGGGTGCATTCAGTGCTCTCATCCAGGTCATCAATAAAGATATTGAAGAAGACAGTCCCCAGCACTGACTCCTGGGGAATATCACTCGTGACAGGTCACCAGCTGGATTTAGCTTGATGCACCACCACTCTCTGGGCCCAGCCTCCCAGCCAGTTCCTTATCCAGCCAGAGCGTACCCGTCCAAGCCACAGGCTGTCAGCTTCTGCAGGAGAATGCTGTGGGAGACAGTGTCAAAGGCTTTGCTGAAGTCTAGGTAGACTACATCAATAGCCTTTCCCTCGTCTACCAGATGGGTCACTAGATCATAGAAGGAGATCAGGTTGGTCAAGCAGAATCTGCCCTTTGTGAACCCATGCTGGCTATGTCTGATCCCCCGGTTGTCCCACACATGCCACACGATCTCCCTCAAGACAATCTGCTCCATAACCTTCCCTGACACTGAGGTCAGGCTAGCATGCCTGTAGTTCCCCAGATCCTCCTTACAACCCTTTTTGTAGATGGGAGTCACATTGGAAGCCTCCAGTCTTCTGAGGCCTCACCAGTTAACAAAGAGCACTGATAGATAATGGCAAGCGGCTTGGCTATCACCTCCACCAGTTCCCTCAGCACTCTCGGGTGAATCCCGTCCCATCCCATGGACTTGTGACAGTCCAGCTGGAGTAGTAGATCTCTGACTCTGTCCTCCCAAATCACGGGGGCTTCTGTCTGCACTCCAATCGAGACTACCAGGTCAGAGAGTAGAGTACCCTGAGGATAACTGGTGTGACCTTTAAAGACAGACATAAAGTAGGCATTCAGTACCTCTGCCTTTTCCTTATCCTCAGTGGTCACATTCCCAGCCTCATCCAGTAAAGAATGAAGATTCTCCTGAGTCCTCCTCTTACCACTGATGTATTTGTAAAAGGGTTTCTTGTTCCTTCGAACCCCAGCGATCAGGTTGAGTTCAAGCTGGGCTTTTGTCTTTCTGATTTTCTCTCTATACAGCTTAACAACTTCTTTGTACTCTTTCTGAATTGCCTGTCCCTTCTTCCACAGGGGGTAGAATCTCTTTTTCTCCCAGAGTTTCAAGAATAGCTCCCTGTTCATCTCACCGGTCTTCTTCCTCGCCAGCTCATTTTGCAGCTCAGGGGGACAGCCAGCTCCTGTGCCTTTAAGACTTCCTTCTTGAAGAGTCACCAGCCATCTTGGACCCCTTTACTCTGTAAGAGTGAAACCCAGGGGATTCCCCCTACTAGCCTTCTGAATAAGTCCGCCCTCTGGAAGTCCAAGGTAGCAATTTTGCTGTTCCCTTTCCTGTGTGCACCAAGAATCAAGAACTCTACCATTTCATGGTCACTCTGTCCAAGACAACCCCCAGCCTCCACATCTCCCAACAGACATTCTCTGTTTGCGAACAGCAGATCAAGTGGAGCAGCTCCTCTCATCAGCTCTCTCACCAGCTGTGTCAAAAAGTTATCCTCAATACACTCCAGAAGAAGAAGACTCTGTCTCCAAAGAAGAAGACCCCACAGCCTCTCTGGGCAGCCTGATTGTGTTCTGTTATCTTTATTGTGAAGAAGTTTTTTTCTCATATTTATGTGGAACCTCCTATGTTCCAGCTTGCACTTGTTGCTCCTTGTCCTACTGTTAGATGTTACTGAGAAGAGCCTGGCTCCATCCTCCTGACACACACCCTCTACATATTTATAAAAAATAATGAGTTCACCCCTGTCTCCTGTTTTCCAAGCTAAAAAGACCCAGCTCCCTCAGCCTTTCCTTGCAAGGGAGATGCTCCACTCTCTTAATCATCTTTGTGGCTCTGTGCTAGACTCTCTCAAGCAGTTTCCCGTCCTTGAACTGAGGGGCCCAGGGCTGGACACGGTACTCCAGATGCGGTTTCACCAGGGCAGAATAGAGGAGGAGGAGAACCTCTCTTGACCTACTAACCATATTCCTTCTAATACAGCCCAGGATGTCATTGATCTTGGTCAGAAAGGCACAGTGCTGGCTCATAGTCATCCTTCTGTCCACAAGGAACACAAGGACCCCCAGGTCCCTTTTCACTATGCTGCTCTCCAGAAGTTCAGTGCCTAGCCTATACTTGTACCTGGGATTGTTCTTGCCCAGATGCAAGACTCTTCAGATGCCATTGTTATATTTTATTAAATTTCTCCCCACCCAACTTTCCAGCCTGCCTAGGTCTTGCTGAATGGCAGCACAACCTTCTGGCATGTCAGCCACTCCTCAGAGTTTTGTGTCATCAACAAAGTTGCTGACAGTGCACTCTATTCCCTCATCCAAGTCACTGATGAATATGTGGAATAGTTCTGATCCCAGTACTGAACCTTGAGGAACACCACTAGATACAGGTCTCCAACTAGACTCTGTCCCATTGGCCACAGGCTTCCTTAAGAAGTTTCAAAGACTCTTCCTTTAGAGTCTTTGAGAGGTGTTTATATCAAATAAATTTAGAAATTTAGATATTTTCCTCATATCTCAGAGTTTGGTCTCTCTTTCAAAGCTTTGGTGAGAAACATACATCAGAATGTTTTGTATTGTATGATGCATTGTTACTTAAGATTACATGATTTCTGTCTTAGACATTTATCTCCACTGGCTGTAGAAGAAATATGCAGAGATCAAGAAATTGTATAGCAGAATCATATCTCTTCATCCTTCTACATAACTCTTCACCTTGGAAGAAACTTGGAAAGCTACCTTCTTGATTCTTTTGTTTCCTTCTCTTCAATGAATAACAATATAGCTAAATACATAAAGCTAAGAATAAAGAATAAAGAATAAAGCTAAGAACAATGAAAGGTGTAGATTGAAATCCTAAGTAAAACATTTTTCTTCTGTGTCTACTGATTTTCAATATTTGAATCCAGAAACTGTACTCCACAGCATAAACAAATATCCCAACAGTTGAATTTACAAGTTTGGGTTTAAAACAAAGTCATAGAATCATAGTATCACAGAATCATAAAAGTAAAGACCTCAAAGGTCATTAAATCTAATGGTCAACCCATCACCATCATGCTCACCAAACCATGTCCCTGAGTGCCATCTACACCTTTCTTGAAACTTTCAGGGACTGGGCAGGTGCACTTCCTTGGATAGTCTTGGATAGTTCCAACATTTGACCATTTTTACACAGAAATTTTTCCAGATATCCAACCTGAACCTCCTTTGATGCAACTTGAAGCCATTACTTCTCATCCTATTGCTATTTACATAAAGAAGAAACTGACCTCCACCTTGGCACAACCTCATTTCAGGTATTTGTAGACAGCATTAGGTCTCCCCTAAGCCTCTCCAGACTGAATAATCTCTGTTCCCTCAACCACTTCTCATAAGACTTGCACCCTAGGGGCTTTGTTGCCCCTCTCTTTATGTGATCCAGGATCTCAATGTCTTTCTTATTGTGAGGGACCTGAAACTGAATACACTACTTAAGATGTGGCATCACCAATGTCAAGTACAAAGAAACAGTCACCTGTTTGGCCCTGCTGACTGCACTGTTGCTGATACAAACCAGCATGCTGTTAACCTCCTTCCCCTGCTTTTCTCAAGTAGGAAGTAGAAGGTGGATGTAAGCAAGGTGATTTTAGTGTGCTTTTAGTACTCACTGCTCAAGTCTGTTATTAATTGGCAATAAATTGCATTAATCTCTCTTATGTTGAGTTTCTAGCTGTTGAGTAACCTCCCTGTCCTTATCTCGATTTATGGCCTTTATTCTTATTTTACTTTCTGTCCTTTTTGGAGGAGGAGTGAGTGATAATTGTTGTAGTGCTAGGCTACATTCTGATGTGAAAGTAACACAAAAGTTTTTAAAACCACTGAAGAAATTTACATTTTCTTTTACAGTCTTCAGGGATTTTAGACATTAAAGCAGATTTAAAAAAAAAAATCCCATGGTAAGAAGAAGTACTCAAGGAGACACTCAGCCTTTCTTTGCTAAGATTTACAATATTTTTTAAATGAAGAAATGATTTTAATTTCACGTCATACAAGCTAGTGTCTTGAATGTAAGCGCCCTGAGGATTCATAGAATCATAGAATCATAAAATCACCAAGGTTGGGAAAGTCCTCCAAGATCATGCACTCCACTGTCAGACTCATCATAGCCGAATTTCAGAAAAAAAGACATTAAAAAAGTGAAAGTGATCAGTTTCCAAGTAAGGAAAAAATTGTTCCATCTTTTCTATCTTTGTACCAACAATACAACACAGAAATCAACGGGGTGCAGAGATTTTCACTGACATGTGTTAAGATTTGCAACTTTTAATCCACAACATTACAAATACTACGCGAAAGAACTGTAATTCTACTGAGATGCAGCCTTTGCAAGAAGGCGCCTTTAATATGCAGCTTCAGAAAGTCTTATCCCTAAGTCAGTTGTTATTCTGTCTGGCAGTGCTTTGTACACAGTTGGACTTCAGTCTCTTAAGGATTATGTACTGCTTTTAACTCATGGAACTACATAAATCAAATGAATTCAAAAGTATTGTAAATGTAATACTAAGAATCACACTTTCAATATATAAATATTGATATAGCATTGTAAATATAATACTAAAGATCATATTTCAATATATAAATATTGATGTAGCTGTATTTTTGGAGTTACTCTACACCTCATTAGGGATTTAGGCAGAGGTTCCTTTCACTTATTCCCTACATCCTCTTCAGTTTTTATCTTTGAATTGCTCATTGTCCTTAAGTGGCCACATAGTCATATGTGACATTTATAAATGAAGTAATTTTAAATATTTATATAGTGCACAATCATAACACCCATGTTATATAGCAAAAGATTTTTTTTTTTCCACACAAGAAAAATAAATGTGCCCCTCATGTTACTTCTACGTTTCCCAGCAAAACAGGAGTAATACAGTTCAAGACTGTAAATATAATTATTTTTTTTACTATGCAGATGAGGATGCTAGCACTATATCGATGTGATTATATGTATTTGTTCATCTCAACATTAAATATTCTAAATAACAACTTCAAATAATCATCATAAAGAAAACAAATGAAATAAAAATAAATAAGTAAACACTGGGACTTGTCTTAAATTTATAAACACATGGCATCATGATTTGTTTTAGACAAGTATAATTCTAGTTAGCATAGCTGTAAGAAATCAAACAATTCTATTTCAAGAAGACAAAGCAAAGATTTGTGCCAACATAAAGGACTTGTATTAGTGTATAGTAGTGTAATTGTGTATTAGATTTTACTTTATTTTATTTTATTTTTTGGAAAACCAAACCAGTACTAATAACTTCAGGCAATCTAATTTTAATAATTTGAAATTTTTCTAAATGAGTTCCCTTGTCTTTATCCGAAGTCTTGGTATGGCAAGGTAATTTACGATGTATTCCAGGGAATTTTTCATCTCCAAAAGAATCTGCAAAGCATATTGGTCTAGAATGAGTAATGCAATCCCTCACCGCATGATATTCTATTATAGAGTCTCTGAAGAAAGAAGTGAAGCAGAATTAAACTTCCAGATAAACTGAGGAAAATTGCTTTGAAAGTTTCACCAAAACTGACACAGTTTGTAAAATATTTCGCTTTCAGTACATTTGTGCTTATTTGTTATTCTTTTTACCTATCTATCTATCTATCTATCTATCTATCTATCTATCTATCTATATCTATCTATCTATCTATCTATCTATCTATCTATCTATCTATCTATCTATCTATCTGTTTATTTCCCCGGGTACCTTAAAGCTCACAATGAAACCTTTAAACAATCCTGAGATGATTAGATGCTGGAATAACTTCTTAAGACTGACTGAGACTACTGATAAAATTATACTTGACTCTAATATAGCTGATTTACTGGCTCTGCTCACATTTCACATTATGTATGTAGGAAACATCTCTACCTATTTATGCTGTATCCTTCATACCAGTGTTTTATAAATAGCCAGAGGACACAAGTAAAGACTGGATGCAACTGGGATTCATTATCAGAGGAAAAGCTAGCAAAAAGTTACTTGTTAAATGTCTGAGCTTGCTGCTTATGAGAAAAATAAATGTGCAGCACAGATGGAGAGGCATAAATAGCAAAGTAAACTTGATTGAAATAATAGAATAAAAACTTAGGTAAGTATGAAAGATAACTCATCTTGTTCAGATAACTCTATGGCAGAATATATTTTTAATCCATAGTTTATAACATCTCATATCGATATTTTTTTAGTTGTTTTTAACACAGTACTGAAAAACAAAAACAAAAGTACTATTGCCGAAATCATTACATATGATCTTTACTGAATCTGTGTTTTATTCTTTTTTTTTCCAGCTGCTCATAAGCACCATTTTTTTTTCATGTGACTGTATACTAGAACATGTATTTTTTTTAATGATTGTTGCTGTTGTTCCATTTTTTATTTCACTCTAAATATCTCCAAATTAAAAACACATGTACACTAATGTTTTTATCAACTAGCATATCTAAGGTCTACTCTATTGTAATTGATTTTTATTTTCCTTATGATCTTTTACTTTCACTAAAATCCCAATCTTGAATCCTGAAAACAAAGAGATCTAGGGAAAGGTTATGTGGAAAGGAAGTATCTCTAATTACAGAGAAAGCAAAATTTGTATTAGCATTTGTTATAAAATGTTATATACATATATATCTATATATGTATATAGATATATGTCTTGGCATGTGTTTTTAGTTTAAAGAAGCACAATATATTATCATGATATAAATTTTTACAATAATTCCTGCAGTTGCCTCATATACACCACTTACCTTAAATATATTTTAATTAATATTTTCATATTTAAAAAACATAGATTCTTCAAAGTAGATTTTACACAACCTGTCTTTCTATACACTGCATGTTTAAGTCAGACAATATTTAAAGTTAATATTTTTATTTTCTTTCTTTTTATTCATTTTTCCACTTTGTTCTCTTGGTAATTAATGCCACTTTTTTTTTTTTTTTTTTTTTTTTTTCCTAACTTTTCCCTCCTGTAGGTAGACTTTTAACTTCTCTGTAGAGATTAAGAGTAGTTGTATGACCTAGTAATATAGCAGACTGATTTTAAAGGCCTTTATATTTTTTTATTATTACTTATGGAATTTGTATTTCACCCACTTGGGTTGTGATGCTGTTGAAAAAGCATTGAGGTCTGGAGATCTTCTGAGATATAACAAAATGTCTTGTTGGCTCTGAGTACAGTGCTGAGTTGAATAACCATCAGTGCAACACAATGCTTGTAGTTCTCTAACATAACCTATTCTGTATTTTACTTTCTTTGTTTTCTTCGTATTGCAGCTATACTGGAACACTGCATATTATACCTAATATTGCGTACCCTTAGTTTTCCCTTCTTTTCTTCCCTTAGATCCTGACCTATTTCAATTTTTTAATTTCTCCAAGGAGCGCAATTAAATATTTTCATATATACTATCATGATAAGTTGTCTATGATGTCCTTTTTTTTAATTAACATTATACGTGAGATTTTAGTGCTCTTTTCCTCCATCCTGGATTTGGAAGGGATTGTAATTATGGTTTTAACTCTGACAGTAGTTATACAAGTAATATTGACTGATATGTTGCTCTTCACTCGCTTTCTTTGTGCCCTGTGTTTACTATTTTTAGTACAGTATAATGACACAAATTTCATCTTTAAATTGCTTATTTTCTTTCAGTAATGACACAGTCACTGCCTGTAAAAAGACATCAAGCTGATAAAATTGTTTCCTTTACAGTATTACATAATAATTTTAATTGCCTTCATCCTATCCTACCTTAACAATTGTTACTACTCAGTAATGCTAAATGTCAAGTCCATTTCCATCTTTCTTCACTGTAACAAGTAGAAAAGGTATTTTATTATGCTATCTCATGTTTGAGCTTTCAGTCATGTTATTTTTACAAATTTTTACCAGTAAAAATATAGAAATACAGTCACAGACAATTCAATATCCAATTCAATTCTGAATTTATTATTAATTTATTATAGGTACCATTGTCTTGGTTTCAGCTAGGACAGAGACTGATTTTTCCTTCATAGCATCTGTTATAAGCTTTGTCTTTAGGAGAAAACAAACAAACAAACAAAAACAACAACAACAACAAAAAAACACAGTGTTGTTACCACACCAAGCTTTTAGTTGTTGCTTCATGGTACCGTGCAGAGCCAAAGGACGTCTCAGTTTTTCAGCTTCATGGGCTGTCCTGACAGTGAGGAAAACTGAGGGGTACAAGAAGCTGGGAGGAGACAGAACCTGGACAGCTGACCTAACTTGGCTAAAGGGATACTCCATACCATATGAAAGTGCGCAAGAAGAACTTGAAAACGGTGAGTAGTTGGATGGGTGGATGGCTTCTACTTGGGCACTTGTTGGGCAATGGTCGACAAGTGGTGAGCAATTGCTTGTGTATCACTTGTTATATATAATTATATATAATAATTATCACTATCATCTTTATTTCTTCTTCTTTTTCTGTCTTAGTAAATGGGTTTTTGCCTCAACCCATGAGTTCTACTTTTAATTTTTTAACAATTCTCTACTCCACCCCACTTAGGAGGAGGGCTGGGGAGCGAGTGAATGATTTTGTGGCATTTAGCAGCCTGCTATGTTAAACCACAACAACCATGAAGCATTTCCTTTTTTTTTTTTTTTTTTTTTTTTTTTAAGATAAAGTTCTACTGCAGGATGGAATCCCCATAGGGAAAACTTTTCTTGATATAAGGGCTTTTTTCTACACTTCAAAAGAAACTTCTATTCTATGAAGTAGGGAATGAGATTTGATGACACAATGAGCTTTAGTACTTAGTCTTCATTAACCTACTGAATTTTAAGTAAAAAGTATGGTGGAATAACTGAATGAATGGAAATTATTTATTTATGTATTTTTACAGTTTCACAACTTCTAAGTGTGTGTGTGGGGGGGGGGGGGGGGGAGGGCAGGGAAGCAAAAAATAGTATTGTCAGAAGTAACCAAAAAAAAAAAAAAAAAAAAAGAGAAAAGAAAAAAGAGAAACTTGACCATGGGGCATTTGCTTGTTCTCATGATGTGCACTGAAGAAACAAGAGGCCTCAAAGAGACAGAGAAGCATAAGCAAGATATATGACAAAGTTCATTAAAGTGCCTGATAAGAAAAGATACAAATCTAAACAGAACACAGCTGTTTTCACAACAATAAACCCACATCTTTTTATGACAGATAAAATAGATTCTTGGAGAAAATCAACATATTATAAAAGAAATCTCAAATATTTAAGTGTGGTGAATCAAATCATTTATATCTTAATTGTTCTGTAAGTAGCAGAGTAAACAGACTAAAGTTATATGAATAATTTATACAGTGTCTTGGAAAAGCATTTTTAAATTAATTAAAAATGATGAATCTATGAAGGAAAATTTCTTAGAGAACAAATTCTTCTGTCTGGTTCAGAACAAGGGAAAAAGACACTAGGGATTGCAGTCTATGTTTTGACTGCTATCCATTGGTCCTTTTCTACTTGTGGCCTGGTGAGCTCCTGAACTTCTGTCCTCATGTCAATGGTGAAAGAATGTAGTAAGACTATATTTATACTTATGATGTGTCTTTTCCCTGGTGAAGGCTACTACTGTGCATGTAAATGATATATAATGTCAGAAGAGAATTCACCTGAGACAGGAAATCCTCTGCCAGTGATTTTCAGCGAGGTTATGGTTCATTTATAGCAGCTGAGTGAGTGGCACAGTGGGATCATAAATATATTTGAGAATCAGGAACAATATTTCCCTGAGGTTTTTCTATTACTAAAGTGGTTGAACTACTATGCATTTTATATATTTTGTGATATATTACACTACTAAATAACAGAACAAAAATACATGTGGAATGACATCTTGTCTATTTATAGGCATTATTTATATTTACTGTACATATACATTTATTTTTTCAAAAATCTTGATATTTTCTGATTTCATCTTCATACAGACTATGCCTTCTAAAAATAGCCCCTTGCTTTCATAGTATCTGACTATTATTTTATTTTATTTTATTTTATTTTATTTTATTTTATTTTATTAGCTTTAATCTACAGAAAAGAGATGTGGAAGGATTAAATTCACAGTCTCACTCAGCTCCCTCCAGTGGCATGTTACATAGTTCAACTAATTTCTACTAAGAATAAATGTTCTTTGATTTTATGAATATACATTCATGGTGCTAGTTTAGTATATCAAATCATTAACGAGTGTTAAGAACTATCTGCAGTTAACTTTATTATTATTAATACTGACTCTAACGTTGAAAAATAAGCAGAATTTTTTCTTCCTTCTTGATGCTGTTTCCTACAATACTGTATTATATGTATCTCTGAAAAACTCTCAGATTTACAGACTTACAGATTTCAAGCCTTCTTACATGCAACTGAAATATATATATGTATGTTCATTATTTATGATGATATGATAATGATTAATAGTCTATGAAACTATATGGATATATATATATTTATGAGATGTTCATGAAGTAGATATAAATATGTCAAAAAATGTTTTACTGCAATGTAAAGCATCTTATGAAATATCTTGGCTATGTTTTTTTTTTTCCTATGTAGAACTTTGTGCTAGCATTTTTAACATCTGTCTTCCCCAAAGTAGAGATTTTGGGTTTAGTTGGGATTTATAGCAGCATAACGAGAAAAGCTGCCAGAAGTCTTTTTAATCCACTAAAAGAAGCTCTATAAAATGATAGAATCACACATTGCAGAAACTTTTCAACAGTAAAGTTATCCTTCTGTTATTTACTAAAAAGTTGAACTTGTGCTTTTGTACCTTGCAAAACAGTTTTGCTTGTTACTATTTAGAGCTGCAAGCAGATATCAAATCAAAGTAATAAATATCTAATGAATAATTCACCCTTCTAAATAAAAAATAAAAAAGCAAAAAAAAATAGATAAACAAGGAAATGGAAACAGGAATGTTCTACAGAGTTCTAATCTCCTCTAATTTGTCAAGTTCCTCCTCAGAAGTTCTGAGCAACTTCAACTGCTTCTGAGGTCAGTGGGATTTGTGAGTACCTGTGACCTTTTCAGGGAGCATAAAGAACCTGGTGCTCTTAAAAATCTTGCTAGTCTAGGACTTCAAAGAAGTCAACTCAAAGCATTTGTCTCATTCTGTGCCACGCCACAGTGCAGCAAAATATGACCTACCTGTAAAAGACTAATCAGAGCACTGGAAGCTGTTTAGTGGAAAAGAATTGGGATCTTAATTCCCTGAAATACTCCTGCTTGTCGCTAAGCTGAATCTATAGTGCTTCTACTGAAGCCAAGGGAAACTGGCACTACTGCTACTGGCAAACGACTGCAGTGGTAGGATAGATCTCGTGAGGCAGATAAGTCATTACAGTGAATTTCACAGATTGGAAGGAGGTCACACCTTGCTGCTTGGGGCTAGCTGAACTGAGAACTTCTCTTTCTCATCCTCTTTTACAGGTATTCCCTGTTTATTGTTGGAGACTTTTAGAGGAGTGACTGCCGTTAGGAGTCTAGGAAGAGGTTCTCTTCTTGAAAGGTAAATATATAGCTAGTGACATAATGGGAGAGAGCAGTAAAATTAGAAAAGCCTAGAGGCCAACTGCTATCAGTACAATAATTCATATGGTCCACTGCTTACTTTCTTACAGCTTTGTGAAGAGAAAGACAGTACGCAGTGTAGAGCATACTGCATTACTTTCTCAACAAACAATGCTTTCAACTTACTGCTTTACTGAAACAGTGTATTTTTTGAGATCTGTGTGAAGCTTCATCTAAGGGTCAACCCTATTGCTTCCTGGAAGACCCTAGATCAAACTATATTATTTAAGTAGTAAATTATACCACGTAAAAGTACTAAAACCGCGATGCATAGCTTTGACTTCCCTGGCTGGAGCTCATTGTCTCAGCTACGGATGCTAAAGTTTAAGTGTACTAAACAAAATGATATAGGTAATTAACAAAGCAAGATTTTAGAAGCAAGTCTATTGACTAAGAGAAATTGCAATGAAGAATGGATTTACTATGAAGAATTATCATTATGCTTTTTCTGTTTCTCTCTTTAAAAATATATCAATTCTTAATAATGCTTATGACAACTTTTTTACAAAGTAAAAGTAAAAATTTTCCAGATAAATTCCAGTGTTAAATTCTTTTACATATTTACAAACTTCCAAGATTTTAGTAGTAGATATTGTAATATCACTTTCAGAAAATCCAAAGGAGATAAGAAACTGAAGTTATAATTTTCCTTTGAATAATCGCATCAATTCTTGAGATTGTGTGGTGGCAATGTTACGGCTTTTCATGGAGTATTTCTATTTTCTACAAAGATGTCTTGATGAGCTCTCATTACACTTTTTATTCAAAATGATACTTAACTAATCAGTGACATCAGTGTTTTACAGTCATGTTAATTTGGGAATTTTACTAATCATTCTTGCTATGTCTTATGTTACACCCATGGAAGCAATAAAACTTGTGACTCATGTCTTCTACTCCTAAGCACTGTTTAACTGCACACTGTAGTGTCCTGTCTCATAAACCAACATTATTAGGTATTGGCATGTCAGAACTATGACACAAAGGTAAATAAAGCCAGTTAGGTTGTTGCAGAGTAAAAAAAAATCTTTCTCCTGACTCAATGTATTTATAAACCTGTATCACTCTATTGATTAGTAAGGTAGACTTTCAAAAAGATAAGAGTGTTTTCTCAAATAATAGCCATAGGCTAAAACCACATCCAACTGACAGGGACTAAGTTGCTGATGATTTTCATGGAAAAACAGATTAAAATATTGTATCAATGAATAAACTCATTATTGAACTTGTTTTTCTAGCCATCTGGAATCCAGATTCTGATGGTTAAAAAGACATTTATCAAACACAATCCGCCTTCTTCCACTGTGTTTGCAGAGTTGACTGCTTAGGATTCTACTGGTTTTACTGTTCCATAGGAAAATGAATTCAAGTAAATATTGAGAAGAAAAGGTTAGAATCTAAAATAACATTTTATGAGAAATATAGAGAATAAAAACAAATGCTCTTGCTTTTCAGATTGAGCTTTAAACTATCTGTATAAGGGTAAGACTGGACTTCTGTAGGAATGTTTCTTCTCGGTGAATTACAACAGAAAATGTTTGCTGGTTTGAAACCAGTTCCATTTCATTTTTGTTTCAGTCTTGAAACAAAATTTCTTTCCTCACGTTTTAACATGATATTAAGCTTCAAGTTATTTTTAAATTATTTCTAAAATTGATTAATTCAGCTTTCACCTAATCAAAAGCATTCCTTGAAGTTTAAAGCACAGCTTGAATTCTTAGTACTTTGTTCTGTAGCAGCTTCTAATATGCCTGAACTTATATACTTGAAAGAAGAGAGAGTTTGTCGTGAGGATCCTGTCCTTAAGCAGTGCTTGGTTAATTTAGACAACTCTTAGATGCTACTATATAACGAACAAAAATTTCAACCAAAAAACACAGTGCTGCACAAACATGTAAGGTTTTCAGAAATAGCATGAGCAACAATTCCAGTCTTCTTCTTCTATCTAGTGAATGGGTTGTGAATTTCTGCAATGATGAGCCTTTCACATTTACTCTCCATTAGATTTTTGCCATGATATATGATATGAAAATATAATTCACATCTTATTACGCCTGTGGGAAAAGAAAGTAATTACCTGCATTTTCATCAGAGCTATCAAGTAAGTAGAAATGAAAGACATTTATTTCTAGCACAAGAAATTCTGCTCTAAAACTAAGCAATAATTGTAACAGTTTGTATTTCTTCTGCATCTTTTCTTTAAGGGCAACTGGGAAAAAGTTTCATTTTAAAGCCAGGAAAAAGACAGTGTTCTAGTGACTTAGCCTACATCTTGCTGATCATATTGGTTTACATCAGGTGCTTGCCTTTAATTATCATTTTGGCAATAAGATGCATGATAGTTACTGTCTGTTCAGCAATACAACTTCCCAAAGATTTGGGAAAAAAATAACATTTTTCTGCTCAGGTTTTTTCCCAGCCTTTCTGCGTGGGGATGCACACTGCTGCAATAAGTGCCTACCTTGCCTTCACTCTGAGACAACTGGAAGATGTCTAGCTGTTTTCTTATGTAAGAGTGTTTAAACTCCACCACAGAAAAGGCTTACAAGCTTCAGGTAAGTATGAAGCAGTTTATCTAACGTGGTTGATGAAGAGAGTGGAGCTTGCTTATGTCTGCCCTCAGAAAATAATCCCTCAAATGTCTGAGTCACGGGACATATTTTTAGAGTCTAAACACTTTTTTTTTTTTTTTTTTTTAACAGACAACCTAAGAGCATATTGGAGGGAACTGGAAAGTATCCATGTGTCACAAAATTCCAAAGTTTAAAATGAAGCTACTAATTTTATTAAATGTAAACAACTAAATTAAATTTTAAAACTGTCATTTTCTAGACTTACGAATCTTCACTGGACTACAATATTGTAATAAAATATTGTTGTAAATTCATTTGTTTCATCAGCAGCTTAAAATTGTTACAAACATAGGCAAAATGGAAAACTATTGCTCACAGACTTTCTCTTTTTTGGAAGAAAATAATCTTTTAATCAGAAGTATACATTCATTGGGAATGAGAAAACCAGGAAAAGAAAAATTTTATGTGACAGGTAGGCAGTTTTATTTGACATCAGGTCTATACTATGTATACTGATTATGATCACTGATACATAAATTGAACTATTCATGAGTAAGTGACTTTTCCTCAGTGCTTATTGATTGGGTTTGCTGGCTGTTTTGTCTGTCTCTATCAAATGTTCTTCTAACACTATTGTTAGTTATTACAATCAGGCAATTTCATTGGTAGCATCCTGGATTTAATATAATTTAAGTCAGTATGAATCAAACTATACCTCCATAGTCTTTTTCAGAAACTGTTATAATATCCTCTAATTTTTCAGTTGTTTTGTTTGTTTTTGTTGGTTGTTGTTGCTGTTTTTAATGTTTTGATTGTAATAATGGTAATAATGGTAACAGAATTCAGGAACACCTATGTTTAGACCTCTAAAAGTAGATACTTGAGATGAAAGTGTATTTAATCTGTTTTGTTTTAAATGCTTGTTTAACTGCAAAGAAAAAGATGATTAATCAAATACTACATTTTAAGGTCTAAACTGAAATTAAATTATGAATTTTTTGAAGAGCACTTTCTGAAACAGAATCTTGCTATTGGATAAAACTATTGAACTAGAGATGTGTCAACCCTTCGCAAATAGATTTAAAGTGTATCACCTTCTACATATATATAATATTTTTTACCAGGACTATGTCAGAAAAGGGAATGTTATCAGCTTCAATCAGTTCTTTTGTCTGCACAATAATGTAGGTATAAGAGATGGTGAATTTTGATGCCTATGTTCATATTTATTATTTGTAATCTTTGTTTTAATTAATTATTTTAAATCTTTAGAAGTTGTATTTTTTTCTCTATATTAGGTGTAATTTGCTTTAATAACTCTGCAATAAACATTTTAGATATTTCTGAAAGTAGACACATTTTGGTGATATTGTTTGCATAATTTAATTTCATTCAGATGTCCTAGGGTTCATAATTTTTTTTTTCTATGATCAGTTTTATTTATTTATTTATTTATTTTTAATTTCCCCCTCTGGTCAGTGTGATCTAGTGTGCAAAATGTTCCCATAAAATTTTGTCAAATATTCTGGAGTATGCATGTTAGCAACCAATAATAACTGTGCTCAGCATGAAGCTTAACACAAGCCAAAGCTGTGCCCAGGTGGTCAAGG
Source organism: Tetrao urogallus (assembly GCF_951394365.1). Taxonomy (NCBI): domain Eukaryota; kingdom Metazoa; phylum Chordata; class Aves; order Galliformes; family Phasianidae; genus Tetrao; species Tetrao urogallus. The sequence goes on along the minus strand of NC_136813.1, from coordinate 45,096,498 downwards.
CCACTGGCATGCTGGCTTGGATCAGAAACAGTGCAATCAGCAGGAGCAAGGAGGTGATTGTCCCTATGTACTTGGTGCTGAGACAACACCTCAAGTACTGTGTTAAGTTTTGGGCCTCTCTCTACAAGACATTGAGGCCCTGAAGCGTGTCCAGAGAAGGGCAACAAAGCTGTTTAGGGGTCTGGAGTAAAGTCATATGAGAAGTGGCTGAGAGAACTGGGATTATTTTGTCTGGGGAAGAGGAGGCTCAGGGGAGATCTTATCACTCTCTACAATTACCTGGAGGGAGGTTGTAGCAAGGGGAGGTGTCAGCTCTTCTCCCAGGCCTAGAGGAAATGGCCTCAAGCTGAGCCTGAGCCAATTAAGTTTGGATGTGAGGAAAATATTCCCTGAGAGAGTGCCAGGTACTGGAACAGGGTGCCCAGAGGGGTGGTGGAGTCACCATCCCTCGAGGTGTTCAAGAAACTTTTAAATGGTTTACTGAGGGACATGGTTTTGTGGGAAATATTGGTGATAGGTGGACAGCTGCACTGGGTGATCTTCGAGGTCTTTTCCAACCTTGATGACTCTGTGATTCCATTATTCTATAATATTAGAATCACGAATCTAACCTTAAGAACCTTGGCATATGACAGTGTGCTCACATCATGAGAATGTCTTAATTATCTTAAGGTTCTACCTAGCTTTAAAGTTGAAGCTAACAGACTGGATAAAGCACTCCCACGCCTTGTCTTCACTGTTCCAAATTGAAAAGAACTTAATGGAGGCTAGATTTATGCCAGCCAGTGTCTTAATGTCACGCTGTTAATTAACTACACAATTAGTTTATTCTATTGAGAATACAATCTTCTGAAGCACTGAAACACTCAAGTGGATTAGCAAGTCACTTATATTTACTCAGATCAATTAGGTCTTCAATGGCACCAAACAAACCAGATCTAGTCAGGTTGCTGCCACTGACATGTTAGGATATCTGACCATATATAGTTATTAATTTTCATAGAATCACAGAATAGCTCAGATTGGAAAAGACCTTAAAGATCATTAAGTCCGACCACAACCTAACCATACTACCCTAACTCTTACAACCCTCTGCCAAATCATGTCCCTTAGCATCACATCCAAATGGTTTTTAAACACATTCAGGAATGGTGACTCAACCACCTCTGTGGGGAGCCTATTCCAGTGCATAACAGCCCTTTCTGATATTTTTCTTGATATCCAATCTAAACTTCCCATATATATCATAGCATATCAAGTATATCATTAAAAATTTTCATGGTCATTAATATGTTTAGAGAAATATTTGTTTCAATTCATGAAATAGCTTGTTATATATCAAGAAAAGTATTTCTTGTTCTGTAACATAATATAAGCAATCAGCCAAATCCTCCAGCAGTATAGTAAATATAACTTAACAACTCTCAGTACAAGATTCCATTGAAACAAAGCATAGGTAATTGCTAGAATTATGCTGTAATTCAGTTTTCAGCATACCTAATGAAAAGCCATACCCATTTGATAAATGAAATTAAAATATTTGCATAAACTTCTGAATTCTACACCATTCTTTCATCAGCATTTAAGTTCACCTTGTATTTCAAATATTAAAAAAATATGCACAATGAATATAATTCACATTTTTCCAAAGGAACTGTACCTTCTATTGCTTCAAAATAAAATAAAATAAAATAGAACAGAAAGTAACCAGACTCATGTGAATCTACATAAAGAAGGATATGTCTACAAGATAGGCAGTGGGGAAATCTCCCATTTTTTGTGTGGAGTAACATCACTGAGTGCTTTTTTCAAGTGCCTGTACACTAACACATGCAGCAAAGGAAACAAGCAGATGAAATTAAAAGTCTATGTGTAACTACAGGGTTACAAGCTCACAGAAATCAATTCAATGGCTGTATAAAGGCTGTTTAGCAAGGATAGGCTGAGACAGCAAGGAGTAAAACTGATGTTTATGTGAGAGAACTCTGAGAATGCTTGGAGCTCTGCCTGGGAATAGCCAATACTCGGAACAATGCAAAGAGAGATGGTTCTGCAGAGAGGGAGCATCCAAAAAAGATTGATCTGTTTTCAAGAATAATTTCTCCAAATTTGAGAATGATTCATCTTGATGTGAAGTAAGTCAAGCAAAGAAAGAACAACGTCAAGGTCAAAGAGGAGGCTCCTGGTAGAATTCACGCATAAAAAAGGCAGCTGGATCAGGTGGTTCAGAAAGAATATACATTGTCTGAGCATGCAAAGATGTGGTTTGTACAGCCAAAGCCCACCTGCATGTATATGCTAAGTGGCATGAAGAGCAACAAGAAGGGTTTCAACAGGTATATTAGAACCAAGGCCAAGATACTCTACTTTCTTCACTTTTATTATCACTGTAAGGATTTAGTAATCCCAAGGTCTTTAGGACTTTTTGGTTCTTTAGACCCATAAGAAAGTCTGGACCAGTGAAGACAGCTTCACTAAAGGAGGATCTGGTAACTTTCAAATTAGGTGGTCACAAGTCTTTGCAACCTCACTAGGACAGAGAAAGCTGGGTGATGTCATTGTGAGACAATCTTGATTATTTTTGCATTTGGAAGAGGTTCCTGAGGAGGATTGAAGGAAAACAAATGTCATTCATATCTTCAAGAAGGAATCACAAAATGTGATCAAACTGTGCTTTCCTTGTCAACTCAAACTCATTCAAATGACCATTCGTTTTTCAGGTCATATCACTATTTACATAATTGGCTGAAAGTAGTATATAGTAATCAGAAATATTTTGATACATTACATTTGTTTTCTTTCTGACTCACACTTCATACCTTTATCTCAGATTCAGCCACACACTCTAATTGTTGAGTTTGCACCACTTTGCTGATTAAAGTGAATATTTTAGTAAAAAATGTGCATATATATTTTTAATGAGGTAAAAAACTAAGCAGTGTTATTTTCATGTCTTTTTCTATGACGTATGCTTTGTCAATCTCCGTGATGTAAATATGGTTGAACTTTGTTCAGAATATTTACAGATCTTTTTCAATTCATAGAATCACAGAATGGTTGAGGTTCAAAGGGATGTCTGGATATCATCTAGTCCAATCTCCATTCTCGAGTAGGGTCCTATAGGACACATTATATAGGATTGTGTCCAGACTGCTTTTGAATACTGCTAAGTAGATAGAATCCTCAACCTTTCTGCGCAATCCATTCCAGTGCTCAGCTAGCCTCACAGTAAAGTTTTTTTCCTTGTAGTCATTGAAACTTCTCGTGTTTCTATTTGTGCATATCTTCCTTTGTCATTATGCTGGAGACCACTTGGGAAGAGTCTGGCCCCATTATCTTAACATGCTTCCTTCAGATACTTATGCACATTGATTAAAATCTCCCCTGAGCTGTCTCAAGATCGAAGAGGCCCAGCTTCCTTGGACTTTCTTCAAAAGAAAGATGCTCCAGTCCCTAAACCATTATAGCAGCCCTTTGCTGGACTCACTTAAGGACCTCCACATCTTTCTTGTACTGTGGATCCCAGAACTGGACACGGTACTCCAGGTGAGCCCTCTCCTGACATGGCAATGTTCTTCCTAATGCAGCCCGGGATACCACTGACATAAGGGCACACTTCCATGGCTGTGTGGTGTGTGTAGCTGCCTGCTACAGCAAATGCATGAAAATCAGCAGGTATAATCTTTTCCACATGGAGGATTTTAATTACATCTTTGATTTATATGCACTTCCATGCCAGATCCCATTTTAGAAGACTGACCCTCTGCTGCCTTCGTTCACATGGCACCAAAATGTCATTCCTACCAATGTAATACTTGTGGGAATGTTCAACCTCTAGTGCCATACTAACAATATCCCGCTCTTAAGATGTAGGCCAACATAATAACATAGGAACATTACTGTCATAAAGCCCTCATGTGTGTGAATATATATATAAATATATATGGTGCATGATTTGTGATCTGAGTCTTTAATGAAATCTAAAGAATGACTCCCATTGTCTGCAGCATCCAGCTCCCTTTGGCAGTGTTGCCAAAAACAAACAAACAAACAAACATAAAAACAACAGCAATCACTTCAATATCATTATTTTATGATTATGAAAACACTTGGAATATACAGACAATATGTATGACCACGTACCTGTTTTATTACTTCTCTATCTATAGAGATCCCATGTATCTGATGTAGACCAAAATGTTATAGCACAAGGATTCTGATGAAGTAGATTTATTACTTTCATGGCAGTTATCTAGAAGAAAACTTTCAAATCATTATCTTTGGGGTGGATGTGCATAATTAAAAGACAAAATCATGCATTTAGAATCAGTATATTAAAAATCATACAGCAAGTGCATAGATCAGGGACACAGTTTTATTCAGAAAATTACAAACAAAACAAGCCAATAAAATAATATTGATGGTGATGTATTTAAAGTATCAGCAACTACACTATGGAAAAACAAACAAAAAAATGAACAAACAAAAACACACCAAAAACAAACAAAGAAACAAACAAAAAACAACTAATGGAATATTACGATCTGCTGTTCTGTGACTACATCACAAAAAAAGTTAATATTTTACTCTACGAAGATGAATTGGCAAAGACTTTTTTTTTTTGATTGAGAGCAAATATCTATGCTATAAATTTATTGTAAAGATGAAATTAGACGACAAAACAATAAGAATACTCTTCCCAAATAAATCATAAATAAAAGCATATTCTGGTATGAAGAATCACTAGATTGACTGTCAGAAATTAGATGCATCTTGATTAGATATATGTATAACTGACTAATTGCTAATTACTCATTATTGCCCTCATCTCACCATAATAAAATAAATAATTGATACTGAAGTCATTTCTATGGTGTTTGATCACATTATCTATTTTTCTAACTCAACATTATATCCCAAGATTCTGGTCCCCTTATTTTTTCAAGTTAAAGATCTTAGCTGAGATGCAGTTAGAAACAAAGATATAGCGTAAGGAGAAAGTATTTAGGAAAGACAAAGAAGAGGGACAGAGAAGGAAGTATTTTGAGAGATTTGTAGTGGAACTGGAGTTTGAAGGTATTAACTCAGATGTCTAGATTTAAAATCCTCAGAGATACCGCAGAATCCTACTTTGCACATAAAGTTGTTGATTTTTAATTAATAGGACTTACATTTACGTTTTGAGTGTACTGTGTATGCAATGTCATGGTAAATCAGTGAGATATAGGTAGCATACAGAACATCAGGAGCCTCTGCATTGTTTACATTAAGTAGGTACTATTTTTCTCACAATTTATCCATATTTATTGTTGTAGCTGTTGTTCATGGTTGAAAAAATAACTCTATGACCCCAAAAAGAGTAAATAAGAGATTGTTGTTATTCAGATGAGCTCTGGTAATAAGCAAATAAACAAACAAACAAATAAAAAGGAGATTCTTTAACAGTTCAATGAAAAATGAATAAATGTATATCAAGTTTTAATGAATACCTCTTTCAGGAAGCATACGAGAACTGTAATTCTGTAGAATTTAGAACAAACTGTCTCCATTGGATATTAGTAATAAAATATTTGTTGCTCAGGAATGAGGCAGACATGATGTCTCATACTCATCAGAATACAATGCTGTCAACATAGACATGAAATCTTCTGTTTTTCAATTCCATTACTATAAAACTTAACATTCCAGTTATTCTAGTAATAAAACCATACTTGTTTGGAAAATCTGTCCTATACCTAATCATAAATCTGCTGCTTGTGTGAGTCTCAACATAACAGAATATGTAATAAAAGTTTTAAGTACTTCTGAAATTGTGATAACCTTGGTGAGAAAAACATTGATGACAGATTAAAATCCTGTTCTCAGAGCAATAGAGATTGATCTCTTTCCATTGCCTTAAGAGAGAACAAGGCTTTCATTAACTTAAGGAAGAATTTTACACATAAAATAATCGGTACAATTTGACTATTTAGCTAATTAATCATTACAACAATAGCGCAAAAACGAGGGAAGAATCATCTCTTGATGGAAGTCTGAATATCTGGAAACATTTTTTTTATTTTTTTTTTAATATGTGCTAATATTTTCACTTCAATATTGTTTTTTTTATTTATAATGAAGATGATGTTACTCACATGTAAAATTCAATTATGTAAATATTAAGCAGAGGGGAAGGCCAGTGTGGATGAACACAGAGCTTTTTTCAGGCTCCAGGAGAAAAAGAGAACTTTCATCCCATGGAACAAGGGACAGGCAACTTGGAGAGAGTACAGAGAAGTCGTCAGAATGTGCAGGGAGAAAATTAGAAAGGCAAAAGCCCAGTTGAACTCAGCTGTTGGGGTAAAAGAGAAAAAAAGTCTTCTTTACAAATATATTAACAGTAAGAGGAGGGCTGAGGAGATTCTCCATCTTTTACTGGATGAGGCTGGGAATGTGACCACTGAGGATAAGGAAAAAGCTGAGGTTCTCAATGCCTTCTTTGTGTCTCTCTTTAAAAGTCAAACCAGTTATCCACACAGTACTCTATCCCCTGACCTGGAAGTCTTGGATGGGAAGCAGAATAAATCTCCCATCATTCGGGTGGAAAATGTTGCAGACCTACTCTTCCACCTGAACTGCAACAAATCCATGGTGTCAGATCGGATCCACTCAAGGGCGCTGAGGGGGCTGGTGAAGGTGATAGCCAAGTTGCTTTCCATCATCTATCAGAATTATGTTCAACCAGAGAAGTCCCAGAGGACCTCACTGGACTCTAATCTGCAAGAAGGATCATAAAGAGGATCCATAGGTCTTCCAGGCTGACCTCAGTGCCAGGAGATTTTATGAAAATGATCATTTTGAGGGAGATTACACGGCATGTGTGGGACAACTAGGGGATCAGGCCGAGCAAGCATAGGTTCATGAAAGGCAGGTCTTGCTTGACCAACTTGATCTCCTTCTATGATCTAGTGACCCACCTGGTGAATGAGGGAAAGGCTACTTATGTGGTCTACCTTGACTTCAGGAGAGCCTTTGACTCTGTCTCCCAAAATACTTTCCTTGATAAGCTGGCAGCCCTTAGCTTGGAAAGCTACACTCTTTGCTCAGTAAGAAGCTGGCTGGAGGACTGGGTCCAGAGAGTGGTAGTAAATGGATTCACATCCAGCTGGTGAATGTTATTGGTTGAAAGGCCACGGAGGATGGTGATTAATGGTTCTATGTCCAGGTGGAGGCCGATAACAAGTGGTGTCCCCCAGGGGTCTATCTTGGGACCAGTGTTCTTTAACATCTTTATCAATGACATTGATGACGGAATCAAGTGCACCCTCAGCAAGTTTGCTGATGACACCAAGCTGAGTGTGTGGTTGACACGGTGGAAGGAAGGGATGCCATTTAGAGGGACCTCAACAGGCTTGAATGGTGGGCCCAGGTGAACCTAATGAGGTTCAACACAGCAAAGTGCAAGGTTTTGCACTTGAGCCAGAGGAATCTCAGGCACATATACAGACTAGGAGGAGCAGGCCTTGAGAGTAGCCCTGCAGAGAAGAACCTGGGGGTCCTGATGTATGAAAAGCTTAACATGAGTCAGAAGTGTGCTTTTGCAGCTCGGAAAGCAAATGGTATCCTGGGTCCATCAGAAGAGGGGTGGCCAGCAGGGACAGGGAGGTGGTTGTCCCCCTCTACTCAGCTCTCCTGAGGCCTCATCTGGAGTACCGTGTCCTTACATCTTGGAGTCCCCAATACAAGAAAGACAGCTGCTGGAGAGGATCCAGAGGAGGGTGAAAAAGATTATCAGAGAGCTGGAGCACCTCCCCTACAAAGACAGGCTGAGGGAGCTGGGCTTGTTTAGCCTGGAGAAAAGAAGGCTGCGGGGTGACCTCATTGCAGCCTTTCACTACCAAAAGGGAGCCTATAAACAGGAGGGGAGTCAACTCTTAACATGGGTAGATAACAGCAAGACAAGGAGAAATGGTTTTAAGTTGAAGGAGGGAAGATTTAGTTTGAATGTCAGAGGTAAGTTCTCTACTATGAGAGTAGTGAGGTGCTGGAACAGTCCGCCCAGAGAGGTTGTGGATGCCCTGTCTCTGGAGGTGTTCAAAGCCAGGTTGGATGGGGCCCTGGGCAGCCTGGTCTAGTATTAAATGTGAGGTGGTGGTCCTGCATGTAGGGGGGGGGTTGGAAGTTTCTGATCCTTGAGATCCCTTCCAACCCAGGCCATTCTGTGCAATTCTGTGTGATTCTGTGTATGATTATGGCAAGCAGTCATGAGCAGTGTTCCCCAAGTGTCAGTGTTGGGTTGTGTCCTATTCAATATCCTTATGGATGACCTGGATTAAGGCACTGAGTATACCTTCAGTAAATTTGCAGATGACACCAAGTTGGCAAGAAGTGTCAATCTGCCTGGTGGTAGGAAGGTCCTACAGAGGGATCTGGACAGACTGAATCACTGGGCTGATGCCAGTGGGATGAAGTTCAATGGGATCATGTGCCAGTGCAGCACAGTGGAAGACTTAGTGGAAGAAATGGATTGTATCAGAAATAGTGTTGCCAGTAGAAGCAGAGAAGTGATCATCCCTCTCTACTCAGCACTGATGAGGCCACAGCTCTAATATTGCGTCCAGTTTTGGGCTCCTCAGTACAAGAAAGACATTGAGGCCCCAGAGAGTGTCCAGAGAAGAGCAACAAAGCTGAGAGGTCTGGAGCACAGGTCTTCTGAGGAGCAGCTGGGAGAGTTGAGGTTGTTCAGTCTGGAGAAAAGGAGGCTCAGGGGAGAGCTTATCTCTTTCAACAGCTACCTGAAGGGAGGTTGTTGTGAGGTGGGAGTTAGCTGTTCTCCATGTAGCTAGCAATAGGACTAGAGGGAATGGCTTCAGGTTGCACCAGGGGAGATTCAGGATTGAAGTTAGGAAAAAATTCTCTGAAAGAGTGGTCAGGTGGTGGAACAAGCTGCTCAGGGAGGTGGTGGAGTTACCATTCCTGGAAATATTCAAGAAAAGTTTAGATGTTGTACTGAGGGACATGGTTTAGTGGGAAATATTGGTCATATGTGGACAATTGGATTGGATGATCTTAGAGGTCTTTCCTCTTGGTGATTCCAAGCTATTAAATATGTAGCAATACAAAAAATAACAGCTTAAGGGCAAGAAGTTAGGTCTAGTATTTCAGTAAAGTACAGTTTAATTTTGAAGCAACTGAAGTAAAATAACTATGTATCAAAGATATAAAGGTTAGAATTGCACTTTAAGAGTGTTATAGAGTTTGACATTGAATGTACAGGAACATAGTTTTATATCTCTGATTCATCTTTCTCTACTGTGTCAAGAAGGGATTAAAAACACTAGACAGTTTGACACTGCCAAGCTCAATTTACAAATGAAACCAAGAAAAGAATAGGCTAGCACATAAAAACTTGCATTTGTACATGTGCATGGAGACACACAGTTACAGTTAACAGAGAGATTCTTAAATCACCAAATCAGCAAGTCAGTACAGCCCAGACTGTATCAAAAGAACATTTGCTCAGTAGTTTCTGTGTCTTTGGATAGGGCTTGCCAAGAACAACTTTGGTGCTGACACCTATTTCTCCATAGACAATACTATGGTTTGTCACACACTATTCTTGTTTTCAAAGCCAGGTCATTCACAGCTCAATGCACTGTTATTCAAATGATGATCAAGATAAGTTTGTGATGCTTTTCTGACCCATCACTGTATTGATTAGTAATGCAAAGGAAGTATCTCCACATACCAAATCCTCTGTGCTACATACATGCCTCCAGATGCTGTATTTCAATTCTCCAGTTCTCCAGTAAGAAATAGTAGTGTATTTCTTACACTAAGTAGTAGTAGATCAGATGTATTTTGTTCAGAACATTGTTTATGCATACTTTCTGTAAAATCTACGAGAAGTGTACACAATACACAGAATAAGTACTATGGAATAACCTATATCCAAAGTTTTACATTCTCTTACCAATCCCAGTTAGTGAGGGTATTTGCAAATTGTACAGTGGAAATATACTACGGCTTATAACAAATCTTGGACCAAGTTTGAGAAAGTGCTGATTGGCATGGCAGTTATACAAATGATCAGTTCCAGCGATGGTTTCGATATAAACATTCTCTACCACTTTAAACTATGAGCACAGAGATAGATTCTGCTTATGTACATACATGAAGAATAAGAAACATATGGAAGTGACAGGGATCAGCTAGAATGAGATGTGGCAGCCAACATAAGTGGTCTCTGGACATTTTTACTAAAGACACTCCATATGGTAGATACATTCAAACAGTTCCTCAAAGACTTAATTAGAATGAAGAACAGAGAGCTCAGTAGCTGCTCAAGTCTGGATGCTCCATACAATATTCAGTCTGTCATCATGAATTTACAGATGTAGATATGAATTTAAATCAGTTTTAAGCTATGTAATCTCATAGTATATGAAAGTAATACTAAACAGTTGCCTAACATTTTCTAAGGGACTTTGTTGTTGTTGTTGAGTGTGAAGCAGAGCTGAGCTTATCTATTTCCAGCAGACTGAGTCAGGCTTGTGAAGAGAAGAAAGAAAATTCCTTGCTCTTATAAAGACTGTACTCTGTGCATTGATTCCAGTGCTATTGCTGTAGACTAGAGCTTTCCTTTCTACCAGATATTGAAGAAATTACTTAGATACCATACAGTGCTTGGATTATTTTTTCTAGCTGAGAATACTCTAAATGTCAATTTACAACTATATTCTACAGAGATTAAAAGGAGACTGAGAATGCTCATCTGCACTGAGGATGTACTGTTCATCAGTTAAAAGTCTATGTTATACAAGTTACATGCTATGATTATACCATGAATACAGAGACATCACTCTTGAATGAAAGGTGGAAGAGAATCTGTGTGCTAAAGGCCACGGCTAAACACTTTCTGTTGTTGTTGTTTTTTGGGGTTTTTTTGAGGGAAAAAAAGAAGTCCATAGCAACAACAGAGAAGAAGCTTTATTAGAAATTCCAAGGTTTTTACTGTCTAAGTTTCTTTTGAAATTTGTTATGATATATGAGATGCTATTTATTTTTTCTGTGTTGCATTTAATTTAACAGGAAACAATATAATAGACTTTGCTGCAAAGTTATCTTGAAGATCCATAAAAAAACTAAAAACAGAAATCTGGTTTATCCTTCAACAAGGAGTTAAACTAAAATACATGGTGAAAAAAATAAAACAACAACACTATAGTTTGGTATAATATTGTCTCAGCATCTTTCTTTTCTCCTCAGTCCCTTGCACCTGTTTCTCCTGCGTATTCATAAATCTGCTGCTCTAGCAAGGTGTTGTTTATCCTTTGAAAATCTGTTGAGATCACTTGTTTAGCAAGTTAATGAAGTTAGAAAGAAGTATTTTTAAAGTATTTTGATTCATCTGATACTATAGCTCAGGTTGGTTTTCATGTAGATACAAAGAGTAGGATAAAAATGCATGTTGTTTTTTTTTTCCTCCCCCTACCCCCTAGTAATACTTATTTGGGAACTGGCTGTAGTTGAAGACTTTTTTGAGAAATGTTCAGTCTACAAGGAATCAATAGGGTCATGGAGAAACCCTTGAGACATAAACCTTCCTAGGGAATAGAGGGGAGAGCAGAGTGATTCTATAATCTGAGCAGTACAGCAGCTAAAAGACAACAGACTGCTTGATCAGCCTTTCATGCTGGGACAAGCTGCAGGAGCAGGTGTTTCAGGGTCTCAGAACTGCAAAAGCCAGATTTCTTAAAACCTCGCTTGCTGAATCTGCTTTTCTCTATCATAAGATTAATTACTTCAAATAAATCAAGAAGAGCACAATGTATGCTACACCATAAAATATACTGGAGTTTATTTGAAAGTTAATAATACAGATTAAAAAAAAACAAAAAACAAAAACAAAAAACAACAGAATTTTCATTATTATAATTTAATGATATATTTCCATTGTCAGTAAAATTAGGAAGCAGAAGCTATCTTTGCTACCTTGCAAATCAGAGTGAAAGCCCTGCTTTCTGACTCTCACCCCATGAGGTACAGTACAAAGTATAGATCAATGCAGAGCGAGGTCCAAAGTGCATATATCCCAATTCTCTCATGAGCTTTTGCAAGACCTTTTACCTTCATCTGTCCTTTTTACTGTAAAAAACTTGGTATATGCAATTCAGTTGTGTTTTGTTATCAAAATTTCTGTATTTGTCCTCTTCTTTATATATATATATATATATATATATATATATATATATATATATATATAAAACTTTATTTTTAATTATAAAGCAGTTAAGGGCTAGTAGTGAAATCTAAGTAGGGATTCTGTTCGAGATTGATCTCTCTACAGTCCAGTGGCTACATATAGGTCATATGGATTTGGGGAATAAACCATGTTGTAGTCTGTTCACAATACAGTAAAAAGTCTATGGACTGATTATGGTGATAAGTACTAGATGCATGTTTCTACTATACTGCAGTGCACTGTGATGTCCAAGATATCTGTATGGTGCTGGCAGGTATGACGCAAGATGGAGGAAGGACTTGCATTCTTTTGGAGTGGCAAATGGATGCAAAGCGGCATCTGAGAACATCTCGAACAGCAATAGATGCCAGTGTTTACACAGTTAACTCAAGACCCCACCGATTATAATGGCAAAAAGAGAAAAGATTTTCTTGCACAAGTATCAATAAGTGAGAACCCTACCTTCCAGTTTCTGGATCTAAAGCTTGTTCAGTTATGTGATAAAGCCTCATCTGCATAACTGCAAAACAGTTCAGAGGGAGAATTGCAGAAGGAAAGCTCAAATAGTAGCATTCCTGACTGCTCCTATGCCCACCATAAGGAGAACAATCAGCCTTTACAAGCTCCACAGGGTCATAGGAACTAAGGGGCACAATGGCATATGAACCCAAATTAAAAACAAGTGAAGGAGATATTACCAAAGGAGAAACCAGGGAAATGAATGTATTTAGGTGATTTGGGGAGGAACAATATGGAATAAGAAACAGGTAAGGGGATAAAAAATACTGGCTGTGGGTAAATAATTTTCTGCTCGTTATATTTGTCTGTCCATGCTCTGTGCCTAATCAGCCCAGTCTGTTCTATCTTTTTACTCAGTTCCTAACTCTCTTCCTGGACGAGGCACTCCCTATTTAGTGCACGTGTTCTTGTATGTGTGAGCACAAGCCAATGAAATGTGCATTGGAGGGTCTGTACACTGTGCTGCCAGCAGCTGAAATGAGTATGGATCTGGGTGCCAGCCTTTGTGCTGGAACTGTGAGCTGGAGGGCCCAAATGCCTGGGTTCCAGCAACTGGGTTCTCTTCCTGGACGAGGCACTCCCTATTTAGTGCACGTGTTCTTGTATGTGTGAGCACAAGCCAATGAAATGTGCATTGGAGGGTCTGTACACTGTGCTGCCAGCAGCTGAAATGAGTATGGATCTGGGTGCCAGCCTTTGTGCTGGAACTGTGAGCTGGAGGGCCCAAATGCCTGGGTTCCAGCAACTGGAGAGACCAAAGTGAGTGAAGATGAGTGCTAGCCGCTGATATGGGATCAGAGGCCTATGTGTCTGTTGTGCCAGCATCAGGATGATGTGTGGGGATGTGTGGGAATGTTAGTGATTGTATGAATGAGGAAAGGTCAATGCAAATTAGCTTGTAAGTGTGTCTGGAAGCTCAGGACTATGGGTGGTTGTGGACAGGGGAGTCCCAGAGAGTCAGAGAGTTCTTTCTGGCTGTATGAGTGTGTGAGCAGTTAACAGTCTTTACCAGCAACTTCAGTGGAGCTATAGCCTCAAGGGGCTTATATGTTCAATTGCCAACACCTGGGAAGACATGGATCCAAGCTGCTGTTGCACAACAGTTTTTCCCTTTCATAAATCTGCTCTCCCTGGGGCACACCCAAGCATTGCCCATGGCTGAGCTCTGGCCAGTGGTGGCTCGCTTTTGCAGCTTTTGGGTTATTCTTACCTAGGCCAGCCCTGCAACTCTGCTCTGCTACCAAAACCTTTCCACACAATCCCAATACAATATATAAAAGTATAAATATGTATTCCTAGTGATGGACCTTCCTCTACCTCAGCCAGAGAGGGAAACAGGATGGGTATGTTAGTATTGTTTATGTCTATGTTGAATGCTCCATACAGCTGCCTGTGATCTTTATAGCTGGTTATATGTATATGCGTACATATGCGGCATACATGTGTTGTCTACCTGCCTATGCTTATTGAGTCTGTATCTTCAGTTTTACTTCTTTTGTACCTCAAAATCTGAGATGCAGTAGCTTCTCTTAGGCTGTCAAATCCCATGAGATAATATTTCTTCCTCTAATATTCAGCATTTAACTAAGCTCATTCCTACCCTTACCATATTTCACAGTTTCTGGTGCCTAATTTACAGTTGTTACCACAACCACTGTCAGCATTATGAACATACTAATTTTTTAAAGTAGATGCTTTGCAAAATATAAACAGGTCTTTTAAAATCATTTTAATTGCTGTTTCTCAACACAAAACTGAATTGAAACTTTTTCCAATATAATTTGTGTTTGATTCACATTATTTTACTGATTATTTTCTCACTACTAAATTTTCATTCTCTCAGTAGTTTCCTTTGGACAAGTGTAAGAAGTAAATTGAACTGGACAGTCTTTACTTTCTTCTGCATACTAAAAGGTGCCTATAAATCTTCTTTCATGGAAACTGAAGGCAGAAAACTGTACAAAAATGCCACCTTCAGCTGAATCAAAAAAAAGAGCCTACAGAGTAGTACAACAATTTTCTAAAGGAAGTAACAGGTGCTCAGTTTCAGTGACCTGAGTCATACATTTCAATGACCTGAGAACATATTAACAGCTGTTAGGTAGACATCAGGACCTCTGTATAGAACAGATGCAATTTTCTTTCCATCAGGTGCTCTAAGTAGACTGCATCAACTTAGCAGCCTCAATATGAAAGATGTAACAAAATAGAACACCAGATTTTGAATGAGTGTATGTGTTCTCATGGGCAACTTGTTGTGGGGAACTGAATGGGTGTAGAGTAAGAGCACTCCTGTCTCCCAGAAAAGTTTTGTGAAAATAGAGCAATGCACACTTATAAGAAAGGGTCTTATGCTAGTAACCAACATGCCACGTGGGGAGTGTGTCTATGCATGTAACTAAATGTGAGGAGTGGCTTGGAATGTTTTGGGACTTGTTATAAGTAGGTATTTAGGAGTGTGTGGTAGTTTACAGAAATTTTGTAGGCTATACTGTACTGTTGATACTAACTCTGAATACATAGTGCACCGATTAGCAGCTGAACATCATTAAAAAATCAGTGAACTATTTCAGTGCCTGATTTGACTTAAACCATGTGCAACAGTTTGTCCCTGTGACATATTCTGGCAGGCTTGCAGTGGATCAGCAAGACTCTTGGCCTAGTCAGAGCAATGTGTCTCAATTTGACAGCAGCTATTAAGAGGAGTTCACAGTGGCAAATTTTTCATGAAGGAGGAATTCCAGATGATCCCAAAGCAATGTCAGTAGACTGCAAACACTAAATCATTGCAATTTCAACTCAGCAATCTCTTTTGTATCTGTCTGGAAGACAGCCTTCCATAAAGCAACCCTACTACAAACACAGTTGGTGCTCCAGTTCATGTTTAAAATGTTGATTTCTGTCTCTTGCTATCTTTTAAATCAGTTGGAAGTCAGAAGGTCCTCTCATTGTGCAGTTCAGAAAAATAGAGGACCACACTTAGTGAGAAAGAGATATTGCACCACACACGCACACACACAGATCTTCACACTTTTGAAATATTTCATACTTGTTTTCCCATTCCTACCTTTCCTTCAACAATATAACTACCAGATTTTTTATCTGTATGTGTCATTTTGATTTCATACATGTTTTGCTTCATGTCCTTAGCAGCTAACCTATAGTTTCTGTAACACAGGCTTATAGAATTTTAGCATTTATTGGCACACCTAGTTTATATGTGTTATTTTATCTGTTGAAGAAATCCATATTTAAAGTAAATTTTATCAGAGTTATTTATTAACAGTTGTTTCATAACCAGCCTCTTTTTCTTGCAGATTTTGCTCTTGCTAAAGTACAGTTCTTATTCTGCTAGAAAATGTGAGTATACAGTATATTCTTGTAGATTGTGTCTCAGCAGTGATTTCCTATAGGCAGTAGCATGGAATGCTTTGTGCATTCAGGAAGAGTAGGAAACAAATGTTTTATGATTGCTGCCAGATTCTCCATTGCAAAAATATTTGAATTTTTTCTTGCCAGTTTCAGAGACGCAGCAGAGAAGGCTATGACTGTAGTGACTAGCTAAGCCACTAGGTGAAATTCACATATTTGTAGCAAAATAACCTGTGTTCAGTGAAGACTCCTAAGGGGGATGCATAGACATCTTCAAATTCTGAAAACAAATTGCTAGTCTTATTGTAAGTATTTAATTTATATGTAAGTGTACAGATATAGGTCAGTTTTTACCTCTGAGACAACCAAGAAAGTTCAAAATGCAATGCTATATAAAGCTACAACAAAGCAATTAGAAATCTCCAAATCCAGTTATCCTTCAAGTTAATTGAGATAGCTCTAGGCAGAAGAGAAAGTTCAGACAAGTTCAGGGAGACACGTTCAATATTCAGATCTCTTCCTCCTTTTGAATAAATCAGGTTTAAAACAAACTAAATAATAATTGATGTTTTGATAAATACTATAATGATCCAAAGTTCAAAACTAACTGAAAATTCTACAACTTGATATAATTATTAGGAAATTTCTCTTTTATTCATTTCAGCTTTTACTTCCCTATTCTAGGAATCCCCTTGCCTCAAATAATAACTTACCACTTAACAGAACAAATAAGATTGACTAAAACTCATTGAATTAAGAAAGATTTTTAATGCTTTATTCTGTTCAAAATGTGACTTCCCTGCATCCCCAAACTGAATGCATGGTTATGTTCATGAAGGGCAATATAGCAATGTGACTGCTTGATTAGTATATGAAAGAGAACTTTTTTGTGTGCTATGACTGTGAATCAAATTGGCAACAGAGGTACAAATGCAATGACTTTTCATTATTTTTCAGATGCAGTATTCGTTATCTCAGCAGCATGATTAGCACAAATTCTTGCAGAAACCTTTATCTCTTTGCTCCCAGAATACCGTGAACTAGTTTGGTTACCTAACTTTGTCTCAGATACAAAAAATTGTTTGCTCTCTACAAAGTCCAAGAGCCACAAGGTATGCATTATTTAATTTCTGAGTGACAGTGCTAAACAGAATACTACAAAACAAGAAGCAAAGGGCTAACTGCTATACTGATGGGAACAATTATTTAGTGTTTCAAAGTCAGAGGTCAATAGGTTTTCTATGCATTCAAGAATTTTCGTTTTTGGTAATTTCTTAAGAATTCTCTTTGAAAACAAGATTGCAAGTAGAAAAAATTGCAGTAGAATTTTACATTAGGGAAGAAAATTCACAAACTATATTCATTAAAAAAAAATGAACAAACAAAAACTCTCCACATCACTGGCAACAATACTTGAACACCATTTATCCTTTTAGAAATGTTTATCTGTAATATTGTGGGTGTCATTTATCATAATGTGATGTGTCCTCCAAATAACAATGAATCTCTGCAGAAAAAAAAAAAAAAAAAAAAAAAAAAAGGTGCATTATGTACTGATGACACATTAGGAGGCCCTGTCTCTGAGCTGTCAGGAAAACTAATAAAATAGCTAATATAGTACACTTGCAGAAATGTTGGCTCTGAGTACAAATGTTAAGGACACTTCAGCTTAATAACTAAAAGAACTTTTCACATCTTTTCACTAAAATGGAAAATTGAAGAAAATATTCATCTGCTCAACATTGTTTAGAGCAGGAAAAAATAATAATTATTTTTTTTGTATATATTATTTATGTTGGAGTAAACTACAATGGACTTTCTTTTATGCAAAGTTAAAATCAGTAAATGTACTAGTGAACAATTCTATAAATGTAATAGACATTTAAAACTGATTCAACAACTTAAAATACATTACAGAGAGAGTCTTCGACTGTCTGTCAATTCCTACTACGTACTTTGACTTCCATTATCAGACTTGAAACATTTGATTATTTCCTTCAATTTACAAAGTCTATTTGACAATATATGTTCCCTTCTGAGCTGGAAACATTTCTTTATTTAAATCTTCGTTTCTTATTAAAACAGTTCATGTAAGCTCCTGACTCTCAGCTGACAGATGGAAAATTCTTATAAGTAATTGAAGATTCCCTTATTTTGTAATGTTATACGCAATTGGTGACTAGTGCTTCATTTTACGCATTTTTTTCCCTATTTTCCAGATGTCAAGCTGGATTTTGAATCAGCTTTCGCTGGTCTGTATGTTGAATGAAAAGTTGTAATTACTGTGATTACTGAAAATTTTTCTGGTGTGTCAGATTCAAAAACATAAAACACGGAAGTGCTATCAATTTCCTTGTTTCTCACTTTTTTGTTTTCTCTTTCCAAAAGGAAATGGTTTAAAATAACAAAAACTAGACTTTTCAAAGCTTCAGATGGTGGTATTGTAGATAACAACATCTTCATGCATGGAAGAAATATGTTAGCAAGTCAGATATTTTATTCTTAGAAAAATGATAAAATCTGCTGAAAATGTTCTGGTAATATTCATAATATTCTGAGGAACTGGAAATTTCCGTCAACTAGATGAACTTTTGTAGACATACAGAAATCACACATCTAGATCAAACCATTGAACAAATAACCCCAAACCAAAGAAAGCTGTAATGGACTAAAATGACTGCCCATACGTATTTCCAAAATAACTTTTTTCTTGAATCCTGAATAGTTTGTTCTTGTATGCTTTCTGAGTTATCGTTTGTTCTCTAGAAACAAATTTATCACTTAGCTATATTAGTATGGCCAGGCTACTTCTATTTTATTTCTGTGGTTAAGAAGAGATGCTTGATACACAAATGTTTTATCTGAGAGTAGTAAATGACTCTGGGTTCAGTTCTTTGAATATTGGTTTCCTCTTGAAGGACTATTAATTGATAATTTTCCATAGCTATGGCATGAAATGGGTAAACAGGGAATATTTTTTGAGACTAAGCAGTGGCAAGTCTTTTTCTTTGAAAAGACATTTGATGTAGAAATTTCCTGGTGTACCTATAAGCCTAGTCTATATGTCTGCTTCACTTTATCTGTTAGAAATATGCAACAAATCTGGAACTTTGTAGTGGTACAATATTTCACAGTGTTATAATTATTTTTAACGTATCTTGATATTATTCATTGTTATTTGGGACCAACTGGATGCACAAACTGCCTGACAAATAATAAAAAAAAAAATCCTTCAACTCTCCATAGGAAGAGTAACAAGGATACCTATGTTTGCACTATACATTTGTGCAAGATTATTAATAAATAAGGTATCACGTTACTGTACTGTGAGAGTAAGAATGACCATTAAAACATAAATGTTCGTGTGGGCTGGCAGAGAGGTTTGGGATGCAAGAGGAAACTGTCTGTAATGGGGTACACTGCTAAGATTCTGTGATTGATTTAGGATTCAGTCCCATGGAAGAGCCCTGTAGTAAGTGGTAAGTTCATGGGAGCCATGTAGAAATAATTTCTAAGACAGAAATGTTGTGTAGGAACAATGTCTGAATATCCAGCTTGAACTGCTCTTCTAACATGTCACAGAGTTAACTAAATCAATCGATGCCTGTGACAGGGGGGCAGTAGGCTCCTGACCCACTCCCCACCCCCTTCCCCCGGCCCCACAAAATGGGAAT
Source organism: Tetrao urogallus (assembly GCF_951394365.1). Taxonomy (NCBI): domain Eukaryota; kingdom Metazoa; phylum Chordata; class Aves; order Galliformes; family Phasianidae; genus Tetrao; species Tetrao urogallus. The sequence goes on along the minus strand of NC_136813.1, from coordinate 45,076,710 downwards.
GAAGGAAAAAAAACAGCGTCAATAATCTATGAGGAAAACTTATTTTACTAACTATGATATCGGAATGGAAGATAACACAATATAATACAATCTAATTGAAATTGAGACTAATAAATCAAATAAGATAGGAGAGAGAGAGTTCTTGAGACCGAGTCAAACCTGAAAAGCTTGGAACAGCTAGGAAAGCACCCTCCAACACCCACTGCCAGGCAGTAAGAGAGTGCCCCACCCAGAAGGGCCAGATGCCATGACTTCCATAATATATAGGGATAGGTACCTGGAATTGGAGCATTAACACTTTAACTCCCAGTGCACCACATGATGTTATGATGCAGAATACTGAAAACCAAAAAACATAAAACCGTGACATAACAGCACTATCGAAAGAGCAGATATGTTAGCTTGGTGGTGTAACTTTTATGTGGCATCATTTCAGTTGTCATAACTGATTTAAAACATTTGAAATTTAAAGTTCTTAAATGGCTGAGGACATACCAATTCTGGCAGATGTTTGCTATTTATCATAGCAACTAGTGAATGTCACAGTGAATTAACAGCAACTGTATTTTATTTGCAAATGCAATATTTATCCAATGTAGCCTGTAATTTCCAGTTGCAGTGGATAATGTTGCCTTTAGCTTTTTCTTCAGTAGTAGGGGTAAATCCCTACCTTCAAAATACTGTATTAGTCTTTAGACAGATTAAAAAAATCCAAGATACTTTCTCCATGTTTTTTTTTTTTTTCCTTTTTGACTATGTTTTCACTGGATTTCTGATCTTTCATGTTGGACCACCACTGCAGCTTCTTTAGCAAAGTGTAATTTCACAATTTTATCAGTACAGAGGCAGATATACATTGATAAGAATTTAGCTCACTTTTACTCATGTTTCTGACACTGCAAGCTTAAAAAGTTTAATAACTTATTGGAAGTTGCTATATCCTTTAGAAATATTAAAACTCTAGCATGGGCTGCTGTATTCAACATTTTGTGAGTCTGCAGTATTCTACAGCTCAGTGAACCTAGTGTGTGTCATATTGTATTGTATTGTATTGTGCTGTACTCTATTTTATTGTATTGTATTTTTAAATGCAGACTATGCATACATTTATCTCAGTTACCGCAGAGTAACTAGAAATGATAGCTGTTATCCTGATCGTATACTTTTGGACCATTTACCAAAATCATAAACTTATGCTCCTGTATTCAGATGGGAAAGTTGCAATGAAAATAATGAGAAAACGTAACAAGAATCATTTTGTAGAAAGATTATGAAGAATCCCTGTATTTACAACAACGATTTAAGAACTTCATTTATATGTCATAATTTCCACTTTAGGAAACTTCAGGAAAAAAAAAATTATCTTCATCCCTTATCCCATAAGAAGAAGCAACATTCATAGGAAAAGAAGAATATCTGTTACAAACGTATGTATCAACAAATGTTATCACAAATATCCTTGAAGATAATGGTTATTCATGTTACTTGTTGCCCCATTATGTCCTCCTTAGCTATAAAAATCTTCACCAGCAGTTGCAGGCCCACAATTTTCAGAGTTAAAAATGAATATGCGATGGAGGTAGAAAGGGAGATAATATTTGGGAGTATATAACATGGAAAGTCAAACCATAATTCTGCCCTATTGTGGATCTCAATAATGGTATACTATCATGAATTATACATATCCCATCTGATTCCAGGCAAGATGCAGAGTTTTTGCCTGTCAGGAAAAATATACCATGGTTCTGAGCCAAGCTATATTCTATGAAGACAGAAATTCTTTACCAGCATGGCAAAATTCTGGGTTTAGCATACTCAAAATAAAGATATGTTTTATAATTAAGGAAAGTAGTTGTGTATTATAATGCAGTTCTAGGAACAGTACAAAGGAACTTGAAAACAGCGATTAGTGTCAAATGTATCTTACCATAAATGATTATTTTGATATCTTCTTTCATTTCAGTGTGTGTTACTTTTTGAAACTGAATGGGGCATTTTTTTGCTCAGTTTGAAATTATTTTCATATGTGAAATATAGTTTGTACTATCCAGAAGGTCAATATTAAACCAAATCAGTCATCCTTTACCTAAATGCATTTTTCTGATAATCAGTGATACATCTGGGAAATTCTAAGAAACTTCACTTTCATTACAATACCTGAAGGAAAAAGAATTAAAAACCACTGGTTGGTTTTATGAAAATGCAAAAGCTGATTTTTGCTTGTTTAAATTTATTTAAAATACAATCATAACACAGATCAAGTATTTATTGATCTTTTGTACCATTTGCACTTTCCGGTGTTCAGGGAAAATCATTGAGATTAGCTAGCTTTCTCTTTGGTCAGAGAATAAATACTGTTAGTTTCCAAGAACTACCCAGCAAAAATAGATAAATAAATAAATAAATAAAAATAACCTTAGGGAATGACAGAGCTGGCACAAAATCTGTCCTGGGGTAATCAACTGCATAAATGTAGCTAAACATGTGCCATCTGTGAAAGAGTTTGTTGAGCATTTCTAATGCAACATATCCAATTGCTCTGGAATGAGGTTCTGTGCAGGTAAATGCATAATATCTGAAGCTCTTGCCAACATGTTGTACCAAAATGACTGAAACAGACTGCATTTTGTGTAGTGAGGATTACTACAAAAACCATTAAAAAGAGAAAGTTCTGGGACCTTATTCCATTGTCCAACTGACTTGTGTACTCATGAGCAGATGGTATTGCAACCACAGGGTATCTCAACTGATACATTGACTGCCTTAATAAGTAACAGAAAGAAATACCAACAGGTTTCTATCTTGTTAACGCAGCAGTATGTACAGACTAGTGATGAATGCTGCCAAGTGCCAAAGGTAACAAACTAGATGGATGCACTGGGAACACAGCAAACTTATCTGCCTGATTATTTTCAGAGCTCTGATCTTCCTTGCATTGCCTCTTAACACATAAAGTCTATACTTTTATTCTAACAGATTTACTGATCTGCAATATTTCTTTGTGTACCTCTCTTACTTGAAAGCAGCCTTGATTTTTAACCCATTAATGACTTTATTTCTCTACTGTAGTACCTGTTTGCTCATTAATTTTCAGTTTGTTTGCTTGCTTCTTTTGCATTCTCAGGGATAAATAGTATATGTGACTCAGATGTTGGCCACAAGTTATGGGAACCAGAGTACCTGTGTCTTGAAATCTTTGAAATACTACAACAAAAAGAGTGGTAATATTTGTGGCAAAAATACATATAGGTGCAAGAGTACTATTCTGTCGTGCCCCTTGATAGCCTTCATGAACAGATCTGTGCTTTTGCATTACTGCTCTACTGCTTTGGGATCTGCCTTCCTTTAGTCCCAGTATCTGAGAAGAAGGTGGAACAGGTTACATACAGATGAAAATAATCTTGACATCACATGCTATTCCAATAACACTCCTTCTCCTCTCCTACAGGAGGTTTACCTGGGCTTGTTTGAGCCAGTTTGAAGTAATTGGAGCTGGTTGGAAGTGGCTGGAGACATCTGGAACCATGTCTCCGCGTCTCCCATGTTCTGGTGATAGTAATATCCTAGAGTGAGCTGCTGCTTGCTAGAGGCATTGGCAATCATGGCAGACCCTGGAAAGAAGGACTGAGTCCCCACCCTTTCCTTGAGGAGATGGGGACTCACCCATTGCCACCTCCAGAAGGCCCCGAGAAGGCAGATAGTGGTGGTGAAGTTTTAGTAGAGACACCCTCACAGACCCAAGCATGACCTTGGGCTGACGGGGACAACACCCACATCAGGCAGCCCGTTTCTCCCATTGGGGCCTGCAGTACAAAGGCTGTTACTGTAAATAATGAGATGGGATTGAGGGGCACAGTACTGGAGAGAAGGGATTGATTTGTTGTTAGTGCCTTTTAGACTCTGAAACGAATGAAGTTTTCTGTACTGATTGGATAATTCAGGCTCTTAGGCAGATTAAACATTAACTGGGCTAACAATAGATTCATAACTGACCTATACGCAGTGTTCCTTGTGCCCAGAATGAAACTTAGAGTGAGTAGTTGCTTTTAGAACTGTACTGAGTGCTACATTTTTTAGAACCAGCTTACAGTTGTGTTAATGGTTTACGGGCTGGTTCGGCCCGGTTCCGTGACTAGCGGGGCAGAGGAATCCGCGTATCCGCACCTGCAGAAAAGGGAAACAGGGGACCCCAAAATAATTGAAAACAGCAGCAACGATCTGAGGTGACACAAATTTACTAAATACAGTATCAGCAAAATATAATGAGAGAGAGAGAGAGAGTGTGTCCGAAAGGTGGATAGGCCTCACCACAACACTGAGGTGAGAAGTGCAGTCCAGTTGAGCTGATGAAGAAAAACAGACAGAGAAGAGCAGACGGAGAAGCGCAGGTGAAGAAGAGCAGGCAAAGAAGAGAGCATCAGGTGACCTTGCCAGGAGTTATATCTCCTCGCTGACCGCAGAGCCCCCCGGGGAAATGTAATTCTTCTTCTCCTCTGGACAGGCACCTGGAACTTGAGCATCAGCAGTCAAACCCCCAGTGCATTACTTGATGTTATGATGTGGAATACTGATAACCAAAAATCATAAAACCATGACAAGTTGGTCCAAAGAAATAAAATGCTGAACATGTGATGTGAATGTTCTCAACATTACCAGTTTTGCTAAACATAAAAACTTGTGTTTGTTTGTATTACCTGTTCCTGTAAAGCTTTGTGAAGCAGCAATATCTGAAGCACAGCAGCCTCACAAAACTAATAAAGTATATTTGACTTTATACTTTGTCTTGTCCCCTCAGATACAATAGTAAAGCATTTAACAAGAACAAAATGCGAACAAATTTATCCAGCTAGTGTCTCCAAATAACTGAGTTTACATACTTACTGTTTACATCATGCTTATCTTTTGTCCAAAAGCAACTAACAATCTGTGTGACTATTTTGACATATGTGTTTTCTAGCATCCATGCCTGTAGGAAGGATCTAACAAATGTAAAGCAATACGTAAATTGTGTCAACACAGATGTCTAAAAGCATCAACATAATCATTTGTACCATTATTTATTGCAATTGCTTTGTGACTGCTCAAATATAATTGGGCCGGACATATTCCAGTATTCTGCAGCTTTCTGCTCAGCAAAGAAACAGGTATAGCACAGCCTGTGGCAGTGTTTGCTTTCTTCTGTCAACTTGTCAGTATTCCTGCTTTGAAGGTACATCATTGAAGTCTTGTTTTCTCCAACAATTCTGTAAAAGGCAGTTTCATTATTATTATTATTATTATTATTATTTAATTAAAACAGCTGTAATCAAAATATAAGGAAAACAAATTCTGTCAACTGTGAAAATAAGAATACTCTCAAACGCAAAATCTTTCCCAGAGAAATTTGAAGTGCTGAAAATGTGTTCAAATTACTGTATGTATCAAGGGGGAATATTTAGTTGTTATAACAATAAAACTGTATTTCAGAAATAGAAATAGAGAAATAGAGAAAATCTCCAATTTTACATGTTATATTACTCAGGAACAGTGGTGCTGTCACTTGTATTGATAGTGCAGTGGATGAAAAGTTCTACAAATATTAATATTTATCAGGTCTACAAAGCTTTGACTGTAATCAAAATTGTGATCTGTAACACTGCCATATACACATCTGATAAGGTAGATTGTTCTCATCTCCCTCGCTCTAGATGGCACTGTTTGAATTAAGTTGCCCTAAGAGGCTGCCTCCACACTTCTTGAGAAACTTAAAAAAAAAAAAGTGTTCTAGAAAATTTTAATAGTAGAGATGATATTTTCTCTCTAATTAGTATTACTGAAGAAATCAGAAACAGCACTGACATTTCAGTTCCAATATTTTATACTACAACTTTTGATTGCTTCTAATAAAAGTAAAATTTGAGTCTAGACTTAACTTTCATTCATTTGCTTGGTTTTGCCGAAGAACATTCAACATTCACAAATTCCAAACATCTCTGCTTTCATTTCTGCTTGTGCTTGAATAGTCACACTTTGGGGGCTTAATGCCATCAGTGCTTGATTTTCCATAACAATACACTGGGTCTTTATTTTTGCAGTATTACTCAAATAATAGTCTTTTCCATAAGACTTGCTAGCCTTTATTAATATTTCTCTCCATATAGTTATATATTGAGGGAAAAAAAAAAAAAAAAAAAAAAGAGAGAGATTAATGTTTAACATTACTGTTTAGTATTTTTTTTTTAATGAAGGCAATTTATTAAAACAAAGAACATAGATTTTTCACAAAGATGTTCCACAGAAAAAGAGTATTTTGGCAATTTTCCCTATCAGAGAAACTTGTGTAGTGTTGTGAAATACACTCTTTCTCCAGTATCCATGATTCCTGCACATAGCTGGCAGATAAGATACAGTTTTTACTGGGAGTATCTGTCCTTCTGGAGAGGGAAGTGGAACCAAAAAGAATGCCTTAGGGAAACCCAGATAGGCTCGAATGCTATGTTTAGATAACTGAAGCAGATCTCTGGATGGCTGGTAAGTGACATTGCTGTCTAGGACTCACTGATCATATTAATTGGATTTCCAGGGCATAATTCATTTCATAAACATCAGTAAGTCAGTAACAATTTGTCCACAATAAGAGCATTCTTAAGTACCAAGCATCCAAGTATTCAAGCATCCAAAAACCTTCACAAAGTTGGAAGATATAGCATGGATTTTACGGAGTGCCTGAGGAAGAGAGTAGACAAGAATAATAAAGACCAGCCTCTGTTCTCTGCCAGCTGCCGAACTGACAAATGCCTCTTTTGGAGATAGCGTTAAAAGTCAGATAAAGAATGTGAAGTTGGAGAAAGAGAATAAATCACTTAAATAAAAATGAAACTCTGCATCTGACAAAAAATGGCTGGAACTAAACACTTCCCAGTCACAACTGATTCTGTTAGTGAAGTAGTAGGTCATACCTAGAGACATTTAGTCTTTCAGTAGACCATTAAAAAAAAAGAAAAGTTTTCTTCATGATAGGAAAAACACTGGCATCTGCAATATGAATTTTCTCCCAAAGAAAACACAATTTTTAATGCAAAAGAAAGATGCAGAGCAGCTGTAGGATTGTTTAACATTCCAAGCTTGACTTGCCCACTTCTGAATGCCTGTTCCAAGTGATTTTAGTAGTGCAGCTGGAATTTTTACTGATTAGAGAAATCTACTTTGCAGTGAACATCTTACTTTCCTAGAAAAGTATCTCACAGCTTCCTAATCAATTTATCAATTAACAGATCTGAAATTTCTCAGGTTTTTTTTTTTTTATATATATATATTTATTTCCTTTCCTGCTCTGACTTTTATTTCCCTCTCTGCTTCTCTTGTGTATGGAAAACATATAAAGAAAATAATAACCATGAATCTATAGAAAATACAAAGGACAGATCATGTTTTAGAGAGACAATTATAGAATCTTTTAATTTGGGAGGGACTCTTAAAGGTCATCTAGTTCAACTCCAATGCAGTGAACAGAGACATCTGCAACTAGATCAGGTTGCTCAGAGCCTGATTCAGCCTGACCTTGAATGTCTCCAGGGACAGGGCTTCCACCACATCACTGGGCAACCTGTTCCACTGCCTCACCACAATTATTTGTGTAAAACAACAACAACAACACTTCCTTATATCCAATCTAAAATGTGGCCAGCAGGGCAGGGGCAGTGATTGTCCCTCTCTACTCTGCCCTCATGAGGTCCCTTCTGGAGTACTGTGTACAGGCCTAAGACCCCCAACACAGGAAAGATGCACTACTAAAGAGCCAGTTGCTAGATGCTCCATCCTTACATCCCCCAGCTGGTACTGATAGCAGGTGTTGCCATGACCCAGTTGCAACAAACTGTACTTGATTTTATTGAACCTAAAGAGGTTCACTCGGGCTCACTGTTAAGCCTGTTTATGTCTTTCTGAATAGCATCCCACTCCTTAGTTGTGTCAACCATACCACAAAAGTTGGTGTCATCAGCAAACTAGCTGAGGGTGCACTCAATTCCACTGTCATTATTGCTGATAAAGCTGTTAAGGAGCACAAGAACACATAGTTTATGTATGTGCAAAAAGAATCTCATTAGAATAATAATGCAAACTAGCTGCTGTAGACACAGAACCAGAAATTACTGACTTTAGGCATGTGAAAATAAAGCATTTTCCTTAGTAACAATGGTGATGGATGCAGATCAGATATAAAAATCTAGAGGAAGCAGTAAGGTCTGGAATTTCATATGTATAAACAACTTTTACCAAAAAGAATATTTTTAGAGGGGCATAGAAGAAAAATAAGAGTCAAACTTGTATCAAAACATTTCTACGAAGTCTTAATTAGTAGTATATCATAGTTACTTTATTGTGTTTATATTCCTAATGGTTCCTAAGTGCTAACATCTTGTATATGTTTCCAGCAATAAGCACTTATCAACAGAAATATAATTGCATTTATAATGAGTCATGAAAATCAATAGTCAAATAAAACTGTCAAATAATTTCTGAAAGCGCATTTTCATTACAGGTGAACATTGAACACAGGTGTGGTATTTATATACAGCTCTTAAACACTTTAATTTCTATTTCAGTTTGATCCGGTTTATACAGATGGGACTGGTGGTTCATCTCTAGTTCATGAAATAAGACTTACTGCAAATGTCATATGTGAAACTTAGAGAGGCAGAGACCCAAATGACAATAATAGTGGGAATAAATGGTGCTATCTAATGAAAGAAAAAATGTTAAAAAATGGCTGATCTCCTTTTACTATTATTTTTACTTTCAAGAGAGAAGACTTACAAAGCTGTACTCTAACCATACTTGCTTTATTTTGGGAAGCTTGTGTTCAAAAATAACAGAAGTGACACATGCTTCATGTTACTAAGCTCTTATTGTTGCTGAAGATTATTCAGATTCAACTTTTGAGACTATATGTTAATAAATGTTTGGCAACTCAACAAAATCATATAATTTGCCTGATATTATATTGCTGTGTTACGGTGTAGAAAAGATAAGTGTATCTTCACAGATAATCATCTTTTGTGAAGTGGAATCACGGTATGTAGAAAGCAAGATCAATTGCTATTTGCTATTAATTATATTAAGAGGGCCTTGCTTTTCCAAATCCCTGCTGACTACTCTCCATTTGTGCAGGAAAAAAAAAATTGTTTTAATAATAGGCTCATATTTAATGCAAATTGAGAATTTGATGAATGATTATAGCCTACCAATTAATTTCTGAAATTTCTGTACTTTTGGAAATACAAAAATATCAACTTGTGCAATCTTGCTTCATGGATTACTCTTATTTTTATTTAGTTTGTTGATTGCTTAATTTGTTTATGGAGCAGAGTGGTGAGTATTGGAAGGGTCTTTTCCATGTGCACTTTATGAATCATCTTCATGGGAAAATTATTTTTAGTACTTTGGAGCTGGGAAATAGGAATATCTGTCATGACTTGTTTCTAAACTACATATCTATATGCTGTGAGTATGGAATTCTAATCTAAAATCTGTTCATTTTTCTATAAATCTATGCTTTAAAGTTTTTATTGGCATAATTGACCAAATGCTGCACTGTCAGAGCCAAAAGACTTCAGTAACAAAAGTGGATTTTGCTGCAGCATGAAACTAAAGTGCAAGCAATTGAAGATACTTATTTTCTCATATCACTGATTTGTTGCTCTGTGGATTGGTTTGCTTGCTGTTTTTGTTTGTTTGCTTTGTTTTGTTTGTTTATTTTTCCATTTGATCAGGTTTGTGGGTATCTGTAGTCACATTAGAAAAGGAATAGTGTAACAAAATACATATTTTGTGTTTGTGTATATGTAGGAGGAATTTCTGTTGTATGCTGGGAGGAACATATAATAGTTTGAGATTAGACAACAGAACTATAACATACAGGAATCAAAATTTCCTAGCTAATGAACATAATAAATCAGAGGGCTTTTTTATAATCACTTCAAAACATGTTCTACAACTGTCTGCTTGTAAACTATGAGCCTTCATGACTGAAACCTCTTCAATGAGTATACTGTAAGATCTTTAAAATACATTTTTATCTGTGTTTTGTTTTGTTTTGTTTAGTAAAGTACTTCAAATTCTGGATTTTTGGTTCATAGAAAGATAATAAATGTAGGCAGGGTAGAAGTGTATCAGTACATAGAGGGATACAAAGTTTCACTTGGTTGCAAAGCCTTTTTTTTTCGGAATTATATGGAAGTTGCATTCCTCATCTATTCAGTCTCAGTGATTAAGCAGTCTAAATAAGAATATTAGGCTTGTGTAAAAGTGCTATTTTACATAAATACATTTAAGACAGCTTTATACTGCACTAAAGATGTTTTGTAGTTCTTATACATTTCTTACTTGAAGAACAATAACTTTTCCTCTAATCTTAAGACTAATTGATAATTTTGTAGTCTAAATTTGCATTTTACTTATTTACTGAGTTCACAGTTTGACAACACTTAATGAAGACCCACATGCATCCAACTGATTTGTTAGGTTTTAAATTATGGAAGATGATAGCCTCAAAATTGAAAGCTAATTGTCTCCAGATGATGATTAATCCTACAGTAACACTGACATCTATTTTAATGGAGACAAAGAACTGTTTATCTCTTTTGACCATGAAGTATGAGTAGTTCAATAAAACTGAGGGGAGTTAGCTGCAAGGAGAAGCTGCTGCACTTGGGGACGTATTAGCTGTCAGCTGGTGGTGAGCAATTACATTGTGCATCACTTGTTCAATGAATTCTTATCATTTCCTTTTGTTTCCTTTCATTTGTTTCCCTCCCTTTTATTTCTTATTAAATTGCTTTTATCTCAACCCATGAGTTGTATGTTATTTCCCCCAATTTTCTCCCCCATTCCACTGTTGGGGGAAGTGAGAAAATGGCTGTTTGGTGCTTAGCTGCCTGGTAGGTTAAACCACAGCAGCCTCTTTAACAGGCCATTGTCAGGGATAGTCAGCTAAAATAGGTGTATTGTTGTGTAACAAAAATAGGCACCCCCAGGAGGCAAATACATCATTTTAAAACTGACCAGTAAATTTGATTAGATGACTCATGTTTAAAAGTATCTCTAATGACCATAGATGTAGGCATGGATGAATAGCCTTGGTTTAGCAACTGAAATACTTACCTATAGAGCATATGAAAACTAATAAATGAATGACATACATAATCTAATGTCATTTGTAAACTTTAAGCTCTTAGAACATGATAAATAAGAGTAATCTTTATGCAGACTAGCACTGTGAGCAGGAGGTAGAGCGTATTTCCTGAAGAAAATCCTAAACTAGAATACAGATACAATAATTCTTGCCTTTTTCTTCACATAATTCTCTTAAACCTTATGATTTATGCAGAATGATACAAAACATCAAATAAATTTTATTTGGAAAATCTGTATTTCTTATGTATCAGAATTACCATTTGGGGTGAACAAGCAGAATGTCAGTAATAAGTTTCACAGAATCATCAAAGCTGGAGTAATCTTCCAGATTATCCAGTCCAGCTGTCCACCTAGCACCAATATCTCTCTCCAGCATCGTCTCTTAGTACCGCATCGAAGTGTTTCTTGAACACCTCCAGGAATAGTGACTTCACCATCTCCCTGGGCAGCACATTCCAGTACCTGACCACTATTTCATAGGTGGAATTTTTCTAATATTCAACCTGAACCTCCCAAAAGAAGTTTTCTTAAAATTTTTCAGTTAGATCAAGAATTTGCTACCTCTGTGCCCCTTATCTGTTCCCTAGAATTGAAACCATATCATCTATTTTGTAAGCTACCTATCACCTATCTTTGTCTCCTAGCCGTTATCTCCACATAACTGCAAGATTAATAAAATTAATCAGAAAAAGAGCAAATAAATTTTCACAGGTTCAATATTACTATTACATTTTTTGTTCTTTTTACTGAAATCCTGACAGCTTCTTTATAGTATACTTCTGACATTCACAAAGCAGTGCATATCACTAAAGCAAACAAGAGTTAACAAAATATGCTGTCTTTGCCACCAAAGCATTTGTATGAAAAACTTAGTATCATCAACATTATTTTAATTTTATTTATATAAGCTGTATTACAGGTCAAAACTACCCATCCTCTTTAAAGGTTTCTCTTCACAACAATATTGGACTTACATGGCAAGTATTTGATAGTGGGGCAGGAGGCTACAGGGCTGGCCTCTCAGTAATAGCTCAGATGCTACATGGATGACAAGAGTCATCTTCAGCTAAATCGAAAAGAGACCTGCTCCTGGCCAAAGCAGAGCCAATGAGAAATGTCAGTTTCTCCTCTGGGAGGGCAGATTTAAGAAAGAGGGGGAAAAAAAAATGTGTCACAGGACCTGGGAGAGAGGAGTGAGAAAATGTGAAGCACTCCTACAGACATTAATGTGAGTGCCAAAGAAGGACAGGAGGTCCAAGTGTGGAGCAGAAGCTTCCTGTAGCCCAGGAGAGGCCCATGGAGGAGCAGGCTGTTCCCCTGAAGCCCAGAGGCACCACATGGAGAAGACTTTTATGTGTAGCCCATGAAGAATCCATTGAAAGAGCAGACCTTGTCCTAGAGCTGCAGTCTGTGGGGACCCAAGCTGGAGCAGTTAACTCCTGAAGAATAGACACCATGGAATGGATCCATATTGGAGTTTTCAAAGAGCTGCAGCCTGTGAGAATCCAATGTGTCAGTTTGTGAAGGATGTAATCCCTTGCTGGAATAGAGAAGTGAGTGAGGATGGAGAGATGGAAATAGAAGGTGTAATGGGCCAACCATGGTCTCCATTTTTCTTTGCAGTGAGGAGGTAGAAGAAGGTGGATGGGGAGTAGGTGTTTTTTGCTTGCTTTTAGTACTCAATGCTTTAGTCTGTTATCAATAGGCGATAAATTAAAATCATCTCCCTCATACAAGAATCTCCTTACACCTGTGGTGAGTGATCTTCCTGTCCTTATCTCAGCCCATGAGCTCTTATCATTCTATTTTCTCCCCTTGCTCTTGTAAGGAGCAAGAATGAATATGGCTTGGTGGAGCTTAGAGTTAAATCATCACAGCATCTTACACTGTTTCTTTAGTATTCTGTTGCCTTTAGTGGTTGTTATGTTTGTTTGTTTGTTTTTGTGGTTTTGTTTTGTTTTTATTATTTGCTTTTATTTTGCCCTTTTTATTTCTGTTTTTCTTTCAGATGTATAACAAAGTATGTCATGAAAAATATTTTTCAGTATTGACTCTCTCTTCATGTTGGAACATTTTCCTGAAATAATTGTTATGATAATTTGGATTACATTGTATTTTGACAGATTTATTCCCTTTTAATTTGTTCTTTTCATTGCACAAGTATTTCTTTTTGCTTATTTTTCAGCTTCTTATAAAAGAACTAAACTAAAGGAAAAAGCAGCCTTTCTACTGTCAGTATTAAGTTCAGAACCTATAGATAAGTTCTGTCACAGAAGTAACAATGTAGGACTGTGTCAGAGATGGTTGTGAGTGTGGAATGAGAGATGGAGGTAAGTTGAGTTGAAATCTTCCAGATGTGCTAGCTGGCATTTCATGTATTCTCTTTAGTGTGTGGTGTATTTGCATTTGAGTCTTTGTACACTTTGTAAAATAGTTGTAAACAAGTTTAACAAGGTTGTGGGAATGAACTCTCAAAATATAATAAAATAACAAAATGAAGATATGAGATTTTGGATAGACGTGCCTTGTGCCTTGTTTCAGAAGTTTTCTCTTTTCACCAGAACAGTGCTTTCAATGGTACTGCTGCTCTATGAGAAACATCCCTTGTTTCTGGATCTTCCTGTAACGTTATGGCACTAGCATCTTTTACTTCACCATTCCAGATACAGATGAAGAAGCAAATAAAAAAAAAAAAAAAAAAAAACAAGTAAATAAACTCTTAAGTATGAGATCTGTCAGTAGTGTTAGTTAGAATCTTAGTGCCTGCAGCTCATCTCATCAGATCTCCACACAGGGCAGGAGTTAAATAACTCTTATACTGTAGTTCTGTCTTATTTCTAGTGTAGGAGACCACTTTGACCTTTTTTTGTTTAGACTTTGAAGACATCTCCTCAGCTGTAGTTGTAAGGTGCTTTTGATATTAATACTCCCAGGGGATTTTGGGGATTCCAAGCACTCAGATACCACCCTGGGATATCCACTATTCTTTCTTGGTTTCCCATATAACAGGATTATATTCTATCCTACACCGATCTCATTCACGTCAGTGTGTCCATACTGATACATAAATGCAGTGTGGGGGATGACTACCAGTAGAGAACTCGTTATTTGAGTGAGAAACATATGCTCAGCTTAACATATTTGATGTCACAAGTTCTATATATCCCTTAGCAGAGTACTTTTAAATGTTTAATTCAGATGTTGACAGACAAAATTTTGGCTTTGCTTCATATTAGTAAATGTCTCAGGGAATTGTCCCTTATCTTGGAAAATAAATCAGAAGCTGATATATTATACATTTAACTTACTGCAGTTTATCTACAGAACATTTTGGTGCCTGTAGATTCATAAACTAAGAAAGTAACTATCCTGAAATTGTATGTGGGATATCAGGGACTCAAAATACTGTGTTTCTATGTTAGGTTTATACCAAAAAGAATCTTTTCACAATCAAAAGCAACAGAATGTATAAATACTTTAATTAGAAAACTATGTTTAGTATAACTATCCTGACAGTACAGATGTGTGACTGAGTCATTTTAAACTCTAAGTGCTCATTGCTGTTAAATCTACATACTCTTTCCTACTTTCATAACTAATCAAGCTGACATTTTACGTTTGAGCTCTATGCAAATATGTAGTCTATCTGCTGACACTTTTGAAAGTGTAATAGCTGTTTGTGTGATAAAATATTGCACTGCGCTGAAAGATATTCATGCCGTTTATCATGTTTTCAAAACTGAAATTAATGGTCACATAAACATAAGAGGGATGAAGTGTCAGAATAGAGAGCTTGTCTTTAAAAACCATCTGTGCACAGTACTAGTTGAAATAAAGCTTCTTAGCTTGACTGTATTATATCACTAATTCAGATATAATAAAATCACAGTTTCATTCACACTACAAAATTTTAATTCCTACTGAACTGGAATAAATGTAATCATGAAATAGAATAATACTTAGTGAAAGTATTTGATAGACCTTCTACGTCTCATTGCCTTCTGAATTTTAAAGATTTTACATAATTTGCGTAGCCAGGTCATGGCTATTTTTACTCCTTTATCTTTTAATCAAAGTGTGGTGCACATCGCACCACACTGATGTCTGTCATTCTAGAGTATATTCTGAAGATGAACTACGTTAATGTGGTAACATTTTATTTAAATGACCCTCTACATGTATTTAGTAAATCTAAATACAACTGCAGCTCTGTTAGTGACTGTTCATCTACACTGAGTCTTTTTTTACTCTATTGTTACTTAACAATAAAATAAAATAAAATAAAATACAATAAAATAATAAAATTGATCAAGTAATTATACTTCGTAGAACAGAGAATATCTGACTATGAGAATGACTTAATGTAGAGGACTATAAGCAAAGAATAACAGTAGAGATCTTTCAAATGGAAGACCCAGTGTGCAATTGGAAGTACATACAGGATATTCAGGCATAGAATGTTAACAGAGAGGTATGGTCTGGCAAAAGGGTTCTAAACAACTCACCAGTAGTCAGACAGAGGAATGCCAGCCTAAGAGTTGGACAAAACAAGTTCTAAAGGTAACAAGAGGAACAAAAAGCAAGGGTAAAAAAAACTCGGACACTGTATAGACAGTAAATTTGGATTTAATGTGCACTTGCAGACCAATGAAATTTTAAAAAAATGGTATGAAAGCATCAGAAAAAATAAGAATAACCAAAATTGAACCCTAAGATTAGAAAGAGAAAACCACCAGCATCATATTTCTCCTTGCTAATAAATTCTATCATTAAAGTCACTCTTCTCTTGACTGAGAACAGATGACAATGACAACATGATGTAACTCCTTCCAGAATTGAAGACCTCAACATTAGTGAAACAGTGGAAGGATAAACAGAACAGCCAAGGAAGCGGAATTCACTAGGAAGAGTGTGTATAACAGTTCTAACTGCATTATTACTATTTTTCTGCAATGCTATTATTTTCGTTTTTCATTTTCTTATTTATTTATTTATTCTTCTGAGATAATTAAATTTTAATTAACAGTGGAAACGCTCATTGAAAACCTCACATGGAAGAGCAAAATTTATGGAACTTGGAAAAAGATTCTGATCACTTTAGAGAAATATAGGAATGTTGTCAGGTTATGCAGGGATGTAATGATGAAGGATGAGGATGACTTAGAGTTGAAGGAGGTCAAGTATAATAATAACGGCTTCTTTATGTATGTCAGTAGCAAAAGGAAGATTATGGAAAACATGTGCTGTTATTGAATGAGGTGGGTGCCCTGGTGATGGAGGACACCGAGGAGATGGATATACTGAATGCCACCTTTGCTTCAGTCTTTAATGCTAAGACTTGTCTACAGGAATTCCAGACCCTGAAGGTAAGAGGAAGAGTCTGGGGAAAGGAAGACTTCCCCTTGGTTAAGGAGGATTTGGCCAGAGGTCGCCACGGCAAAACTGATATGCACAAATCCATGAGTCTCAGTGGGTTGCATCCACGAGTGCAATCAGAAGTACTGTGTACAGTTCTGGTCTCCCTAGTTCAAGAAAGACACGGGTCTTCTAGAAAGAGTCCAGTAGAGGGCAACAAAGATGATTAGGGGCCTGGAGCATTTCCCTTATGAGGAAAGGTTGGATGACCTGGAACTGTTTAGCCTTGAGAAGACTGAGAGGAGATCTTATCAATGGTTAGAAATATCTAATAGGCATGTGTCAAGTGAATGGGGACCACTCTTCTTGGTGGTGCTCAAAACAGGGCCAGGGGTAACAGGCAAAAACAGAAATACAGGAAATTCTATACGGACTTGAGAAAAAGCTTTGCTTTTAGGGTGACAGAACACTAGAACAACCTTCCAGAAAAGTTGTCTCGTACAAAATATGAGTGTCAAACATACATGTGCTACATGGTACTATATGGATTCTTCAAATAAAATATTAAAAAATCCCATGGCACAGTATCTCCAAATCACAGGAAGCCATTTTGCAAACACAGTCTTTCCAAATGCCTTATACATGTAATGTCAATATTCATCCATACTCCTCTTCATTTAATGAGTCATCTCATGCATATCAAGAATAGTACCTCTTTCCTCCCCACATCATCATTTATGTATAACTTGATCCTTGGGCTTCAGTGATACAAAGTTGATCACTAAAGTATCTAAATATTAAAGGAAAGTTCATTCTGGGAGTGAAATTAGTCATCCTGTGGTTACCATGGTCTGTATCTTCGTCTTATTTTCTCTTTTTGCTAATATCATCTAAGAACACTAATGCCACCTACTTCCATGAAGAGATTTTGTTGATTGTGGAATATTCCGAGAGAAAATATGCCAGATGGCAACATAGCAGGTAGTAGAGTTGCCAAACAATGTACAAAAAGAAATAATTTTGTACTCTTCTTTTCCAGAGGCTTCTGTTAAATATGGAAAAGAGTAGGAAAAGGATAAAATAAAATGGGGATATCATTCTGGGTAAGAGCTGACTTTAGGAAAATATCTGAAGATTATATGTGCTAAACTGCACACCTCCATATCTGCACACATACACCCACATTCCCACGCACTGACACTTCGAAAGTTATCGAGATGTATTCATGTCACATCTAAGATGTACTCACTTTTTTCTTTTATTTTTGTACATGCAAATGTGTGTAATATATAAAGGTACATTAAAAAAAAAAAAAAAAAAAAAAAAAAAAGGCCTTTAGGCATGT
Source organism: Tetrao urogallus (assembly GCF_951394365.1). NCBI lineage: Eukaryota > Metazoa > Chordata > Aves > Galliformes > Phasianidae > Tetrao > Tetrao urogallus. The sequence goes on along the minus strand of NC_136813.1, from coordinate 45,058,835 downwards.
TTTAGCCAGCTAGGAATATGTTGTGTTTTTTTTTTTTTTTCAATCTGCTATGAATATTTGTTCTGCCTTATAGGACATCACTCCTATGACTATTTTATTAACAATTTGGTTTAGTTTCATTTTAAGGAAATTTGAAAGAAGCACCGTATTTCAATCTCAGAAGTGTCTGGTGATTATATTCTTTCTAAATTATAGAGAATAGAAACTCAAAAAGGAAAATCAGTTCTGATTTTGTCATTCTATATAGCAATGAAAATTAAGAAAAGTTATTTTAAAGACCTATTCTTGATGATATTGGTGATAACTCATAAAACAAATTCCTCTGAAAGTTAGAAAATCACTGGACTATAGTCACCATTTTTCTGTACTACCTGATTCAGATCATGCAGCAATGTAATATGATTTTCATTACTAACATATACTTCTAACCCTTATGGAAATTATCAAGTGTAAATCAGATTCTTTAAAATTTGAGGATGGGAAATAATAATATTTAGTTTCATGCAGAATTGATTTGGACTGATTATCTTTTAAAACTAGTGAAACATGGGATGATGAAGGGAAACATTAATGCTCCTATCAGCAGTTTATTTTTTCATGCTATTTCAGAAGAAACATGCCAACATAAACAGAAAATGTAGACAAGCTTTCTATGGATGTTTTGTTATACAGCAAGTAAGTTGATGTAAAATAGTTATTTCATCCAGACTAGTACCACATCAGAAAACAATGCTATTGTCAAACATAATCCGTTACTATTGCCTAGTAGGTGAAAAGATCCTTGAAAAGTGAAAAGTTACCTGAAATGAGTAGTCAGTAAAATGTAGTCAGGAAGAGAAGGCATCACACATGGTTTTAACAATCCCAAAGTAATTCTACAACAGCTATTCATGTAGTGACAATCCAGAATTTCAGATCTTACTCTTTTACTAGTTACTTTTGTTTCTAGCTGTGTTTTGTCCCCAGTCTTAAGAACTGCATATCAGACACTTATCCTCCAGCCTATATGTATATCCAAGATTACATTGTCCAAGGTGCAGAATCTGAACTATTTTTTTTAAACTTCATATCATTAGTGGTTGCCCAGAACTCTAATCTACCAAGATCTCTCTATAATGCCTCCCTACCCTCAAGGGAGTCCATATCTCTTCCTTATTTAGTACCATCTGCAAGCTCAGTGTGCAAGTAAAACTTGTCCTCATTGAAAAATAGCTGGAGAAAAGGCCCTGAAATGAAACCCTGGAGTATATCACTAGCAACTGTCCATCAGCCTGGTGTTATCCCATTTAAAACTCTTCATCCAATTTTTTGCATATTGTTTGCATGCCTGGCTTTATGTTGGACATTTTGTCTGGAAGGATAAAATCATAGAATCATAGAATGGCCCCCTGTCATAGATAGGACCTCAAAGATCATCAAGCTCCAATTCCTGCGCAGCAGGCAGGGCTGCCAACCTCCACATCTAACACTAGACCAGGCTGTCCAGAGTCCCATCAAACCTGGCTTTGAACACCTCCAGGGGCAGGGCATCCACAGCCTCTCTGGGCAGCCTGTTCCAGCACCTCACCACTCTCATAGTAAAAAAACTTCCCCTTCATATTCAATCTAGATCTTCCCTCCTACAACTTAAAAACGTTTCCCCTTTCTGTCATGTTATCTACCCTTGTAAAGAGTTGACTCCCCTCTTTCTTGTCGGCTCTCCTTAGGGAGCAATATTTATTGTTTGTTTGTTGTAACTGTTTTTATTTTCTTGGTAACTGCGTAGCTTACTTTTTTGCATCTCCTGAATGACTGGTAAAAGGGAACACTCTTCAGAAAAACAAGTCTTACTTCAGACTGTTTTCAATGAGAGAATTTAAAGGAAAATCAAACTGATACTTCAGCTTATACCAAGCTGAAAAATAGAAAATAGAAAGAAGTTATGGAAGAGAAAGGAAATACTGGCCCTGTATCACTCTGAAAAAATTCTTCCAAATAAAGGCAGGAAATTTCTGAGGAAGTTCTTCCTCTGGACAATTTGAAGATGTTTCATGACATGTGTAAGAAGATACAGAGAACATAATAAAACCTATATTAGGATTAGAGGTCACTATGTTATTTGCTTAGTTGCTCCAACCACCACAATGCATTTTTTCTAACAGACAATTTCAAAAACAATGTGAGGATGTCAATGGTTTATGGTTTGGCCCCGTTCCATGGCAAATGGGGCTGAGGGATTTCGCAAAATCTGTGCCTCTGGAAAAAAGGGAAAAGGGGACACCAAAATAATTAAAAACAGCAGCAACAATCTGAGGAGAAACAAACTAATTTACTAAATAGGGTATCAGAATGCAAGATAACACACTATAATACAATATAATTAGAATTGAAGCTAATAAATTAAATATCATGAGAGAGAGAATGTCAAAAAGGTGCATAGGCCTCACCATAACGTTGTGCATAACGCTAAGGTAGAATGTGCAGTCCGGTTGAGCAGCAGGGAGACAGGAGGAGAGCAGACAAAGAGTGGACGAAGAAGAGTGCATCATAACTTGCCAGGAGTTATATCTCCTCTCTGACCGCAAAACCTCCTGGGGAATGTAGTTCTTCTCTTCTGGACAGGTACCCGGAACTTGAGCATTAACAGTTAAACTCCCAGTGCACTACATGATTTTATGATGGAATATCGATAACAAAAAATCATAAAACCATGACATTCCACCCCTTATTCTACATCACTACATCATGCTTAATATATACAAACAATAATTACAAAACATTAAACACACGCACACACAAACCTATATATATACACACATGGAATTACTGACTGCACTCCCCCAGCATCAAATTTCTTGTTGTACACATTGAACATCCCAGTTTTTCTGCATCCCATCATGTGGACCCAGGTCTCCGAGCAAAAACAATTCCACAAAGAGATTTGCCTTTCCCAGAAGCTGGAAAGATCCAAACTGCTTTTCCTAACATGTTCTTTACATGTACTACAGGGACCTTATCTCCCTTTACAGCATGTAGGGAGCCAGCAGGACAATCGTGATTGATCAGTCTTCTGCTGTTGACTAACCAGGTGTAGTAGGCAATGCGACACCAGGTGGCTTCTGTCAAATGCTTCTCCCAGTGCTTAAATGTTCCACCACCCACTGCTTTCAACATGGCTTTTAACAATCCATTGTAGCGTTTAGTTTTACCAGAAGCTGGTGCATGATTGGGGATATGATGAATCCACTCAATGCCATAATCTTCAGCGCAAGTATTTACAGGAGAATTTTTGAAATGAGTCCCATTATCTGACTCAGTTCTTTCTGGAGTGCCATGTCTCCAGAGGACTAGTTTCTCAAGACCCAATATGGTGTTTCAGGCAGTAGCGTGGGGTACTACATATGTTTCATGCCACCCAGTGGTTATCTCTACCATAGTAAGCGAATAACTCTTACCACTGCGAGATCGTGGCAAGGTGATACAATCAACCTGCCATGCCTCCCCATATTTGTACTTTTGCCATCGCCCTTCTCCCCAGAGAGTTTTCATCCTCTTGGCTTGTTTAATTGTGGCGCATGTGTCACAGTCATGAATAACCTGTGCAATAGCATCCATAGTTAAGTCCACCCCTCCGCCTCTCATCCATTTGTATGTTGCATCTCTTCCTTGATGGCCCAAAGTCTCATGGGTTGACCAATCTAGAAATAATTCACTCTTGTTCTGCCAGTCCAGGTCTATTTTAGCCACCTCAATTTCAGCAGCTCAATCTACCTGATGGTTATTTTGCTATTCTTCAGTAGCCCGACTCTTGGGCACATGAGCATCTACATGGCGCACCTTTACAACCATATCCTTCATTCGGGCAGTAATGTCTTTCCATAGGTCAGCAGCCCAAATAGGTTTACCTCTTCTTTGCCAGTTATTTTGCTCCCACTGCTATAACCACTCCCATAAGGCATTTGCTACCATCCATGAGTCAGTGTAAAGATAGAGCATTGGCCACCTCTCCCGCTCAGCAACATCTAAGGCCAGTTGGACAGCCTTTACGTCTGCAAATTGGCTTGATTCTCTTTTCCTTCAGTGGCCTCTGCAACTTGACATGTGGGGCTCCACACAGCAGCTTTCTATCTGTGATGCTTCCCCACAGTACGACACGATCCATCTGTGAACAGGGCATATGAGCAAATTTCTTTTCATTTTCTGGTAGTTCATTATATGTTGGGGCCTCATTAGCACATGATACCTCATCTGCTGGTGACATTCCAAACTTTTTGCCTTCAGGCCAGGCCGTGATCACCTCTAGGATTCCTGGAAGACTGAGGTTCCCCATCCGCGCTCGTTGCGTAATCAACGCAAGCCACTTGCTCCAAGTGGCATCAGTAGCACTATGGGTGGAGGGAACCTTTCCCTTGAACATCCAGTTCAGCACTGGCAGTCAAGTGCCAGAAGGAACTGTGTTTCAGTACAAATTACTTCAGAACCAACAGGCAGAAGGATCTGGATTATTTGCTCTCCTTTCTCAAAAACATCCCTTGTTTTTGTTGCCCCACACAATGATGTCATCAATGTACTGTAAGTGCTCAGGAGCACGTCCCTGTTCCAGTGTGGCTTGGATCAACCCATGGCAAATGGTTGGGCTGTTTCCACCCTGGGACAAACGATTCCGGGTATACTGAATGCCCCTTCAGGTGAAAGCAAACTGTGGCCTAGATTCTTTGGCCAAAGGAATGGAGTAAAAGGCATTAGCAATGTCAGTGGTGGCATACCATTTGGCTGCTTTTGACTCCAGTTCATATTGGAGTTCTAACATGTCCGGTACAGCAGCATTCAATAGGGGTGTGACTTCATTCAGGCCACAGTAGTCCACTGTCAGCCTCCATTCTCCACTGGCTTTACGCACTGGCCATGTGGGGCTACTAAAAGGCAAGTGAGTTTTGCTGACCACTTCCTGACTCTCTAGTTGATGAATCAACTTCTGAATGGGGAGCAAGGAATCCCTGTTGGTGCGGTACTGCTGTCTGTGCACCATTTTTGTAGCAATCGGTACCTGTTGCTCTTTCACTCGTAGCAACCCCACAACAGACGGATCTTCTGATAGGCCAGGCAGAACAGACAACTGCTAAATGTTGTCTGTGTCTACAGCAGCTATTCCAAAGGCCCAATGATACCCTTTGGGATCCTGGAAGTATCCCCTTCTGAAGTAATCAATACCAAGTATACATGGAGCCCCTAGGCCAGTTACAATAGGGTGTTTTTGCCAGTCTTTACCAGTGAGGCTGATTTCAGCCTCCAACATAGTCAGCTCTTGAGAACCCCGAGTCACCCCATGAATATAAATCGATTCGATCCCTTGGAGACTCGAGGGCATTAGAGTGTCCAACAGGGCCTTATATTTCTATGGTTCTGATGTGCCAGGCCATCTAATCAACACAGTCCAATACACTCTATTATTCTTTCCTGCCCCCCACACCCCCTTCCTCCCCTGGCTGGGGGCAGGGCCCCTCTAATTGTTACCTCCATTGTCTGCAGCAACTGGAGCAATCACCTTTTTGGAGAAGTTCACCTGGGTGGTTGATTTGCCTTGTAATTTTTTTACCTGGACTTGAAGTGCAGGAATAGGTTGTTTATGTCACTTCATATCTTCTCCATGGTCACGTAGGTAATGCCACAAGGCAAAACGCAACGTAGTTTTACCGTTGTCACTTGCTCGAGCAAGAGGACATCTTCTTTTGATAGCTGAGACATTGGATGGTGCAGGCTGGGAGGAAACCAAGTTGATCAGCCCCTCCAGTACGATGTTTTGGGAATTCTGGTCTACATTGGATGTATCTGTTACCACCATGGATCCATCAGCATTAGGCACAGTTGACAGTTTGTCTATTATATCTTCTTGCTTGTTTTCCATTCTGTCCAACTTTTCAGCTACTTTTGCGATGGCTGAAACACAAGCTCATAGAAGGGTTAAATGTAACTCAAAGTCTTAAAGTTTATTAAGCAGGTCATTCAGGAGGGGTCTTCTTTCCCCTCTGCCATACATTACTGCAAATGTACTGGTGTACCTTTCCGGTGCAGTCTTTGTGAATGTACACCACATGTTTGGTGTACACCTGACTCTCTCAGGATCATGCTCTTGGTCCGGCTCATCAGGAATGAAATCGGGGCTATGCAGCATTTCCACCACAGCACATTCTCTCAAATAACTGATGCCTTTTTCCACATCAGTCCACTTATTTTTCTCAGGCATCATTTCGTCTTTGAAGGGGTATCTTTCTTTTACAGCTAACATCCACTTCCAGAGGGTGAAGGCCTGGTTCTGGCATGTACTAATACCTCTGTCAATGGCTGAGTCCCTAGCAATGCCACCCAGTTGGCGAGCTTCTCTACCATCTAGCCACACACTGTTGGCCTCATTGTCCCAGCATCGAAGTAACCAAGTGACAATAGGCTCATTTGGGTGATGTGAGAAGTCTTTTCTGAGACTTCGAATTTCATTCATTTTCAGATATCCTTCAGCAATGATAACGACATCTTACTCACTTCTTACTCTTTCAGGACTTCTTGTTGCCCTTGTAGGCGTTGGTGACTGCAATCTTACTGAGGGCCCCTCCCCTAGACTCAGGGCACTTCCCCAGGACCTCGGAGCCACTCCTCTGAACTTTTTTCCTCCTCTTTTCTTGCAGTGACTGATTCCTCTATTTTCCCCTCCTGCTCTTTGTGTTCTGAGTCGAGATTTGTTTCATTTTCCATCCTCTTACAGAGGCAACTGACATTAATTGTGCTGCCTCCTGTAGTTGATCAGGTTGGTCAGTTCCAATGCTCTCACCTTCCAGCTCGGCTTGGAGTCTGTGTTTTAGACAGGGTATTTATGAGGGTATTTAGTTTAGATTAGAAGGTGTCTCACTCAGTTTGGAAGCTGTCTTGTTGAGGAGAAGACTGTTGAGTTTGGATTGTGAGGAATCTTCTTCCATTCAGAGGACATCTCTCTCAGACTGGAGGTCTTTTCTCTCAGCCCAGAGAATCTCCCTCTAAACTTGGAGCCTCTTCCGGAAACTCCCCTTTTCAGCTTGGAGACTCTCTCACTCATTTTGTACTTTCTCCCTGAGACTCTCCCTTTCAGCTCTGAGACACTGTCTCTCAATTTCACAAACCCTCTCCTTCCCTGCTGTATTATTGAATAGGGCCTGATATGCATTAGCCAGGCCCCAATTCATTTGTGCCTCCTCAGATCTGCCTGAGCCGGTACATTCCTGTTTAAGCTCTCAGTGTCTTTCAGGTGTCCAGGAGTGAAATTTGATGACATCAAAGATGTCCATCTCTCTAAAGTCTCTCCCAAGACTCTTCACACTCCCGCCACTCAGTATTCTCTGGTTCTGGGGAAGGCTTCCTCAGAATATTATAAATCCAGACTGAGTGAAATAAGTAAAATAATGAGCAGTACATTCAGGGAGATTAACAGTGTGATCAGATGAACATTCAAAAAATGCATAAAGGATTCAAAGAAGAGATTGGGAACCTGTTTAAAAATCCCAAATTCTGTAAAATTAGCAGCTCCCTCTGCAAACAGGTTTAGAAGAGAAAGCAGAATCATTTTTTTTCTCTTTACAGAAGCAAAATAGCAGTGTTCAAAATTTACAAATATCCCAGAATACTGGCAGTCTGCCTGGACTTTCAAGGTCAGGTTTTCAGTGAGCACCTGTGAAACAGATAAACTTTCCCAAAGAAGCTCTCCGAGAGCAGAGAGTGATTCATTTCAAAGCTAAAAAGCAGCTTTTGCCCTCATTCTCCACCAAGAATGTTAGCGGTTTAGGGGCTGGTGAGGCCCAGTTCTGTGACCAGCGGGGCGGAGGGATTTCGTGAATCTGCGCCTCTGGAAAAGGGAAACAGGGGACCCCAGAATAATTATAAACAGTGACAACTATCTGAGGAGAAACAAACATTCACTAAATAGGGTATTGGAATGCAAGATAACACACTATAATACAATGTAATCAAAATTGAAGCTAATATATCAAATATAATGAGAGAGAGTGTCTGAAAGGTGGATAGGCCACATTATAATGCTGTGGTCACATGTGCAGTCCTGTTGAGGAGAACCTGAAGTAGAGGAGTGCATCAGGTGACCTTGCCAGGAGTTATATCTCCTCTCTGACCGCAAAGCCCCCTGGGGTATGTAGTTTTTCTCTTCCGGACAATGCGTGAAACTGGAGCATTAACACTTTAACTCTCAATGCACTACATGATGTTATGATGTGGAATACCAATAACCAAAAATCATAAAACCATGACAGAACACTACCACTCATTCTATTCTCCCCCTCCAAAAAAATACTACTAATAATATTAGCAATAGTAATAATAATAAACGTGGGGAAAAAAAAAATAATTTTTTAATGTTTTGTTTAATGTTTAATGTTTTTTTTAATGTTCTATGCATGAAAATCAGTTGAGTTATACACAATATGAAATGGAAATTGCTACTTTCTTTCAGAAATTGACCAGTGAGTATTTCCTGTATTTACATGGCATTTTTATGTTTATAGCACAGAACTTCTGAATGACATATATATTACTTCTGCTTTATAGTAGTACCTAAGAATGCTCAGATCAGAGAATCATGGAATGGTTTGGGTTGGAAGAGACCTTTAAGATCATTGAGTTCCAACCCCCCTGGTATGGGCAATAATGCCTCCTTCTTCACCATCCAGCCTGGCCTTGAATGCTCCAGGGAGAGGGCATCCACAACATTAGTGGGCATACTTCAATCTGTATGGATAACTTGTAAATGATCTAAAGTCTGAAAATTGTTTCTACATATTGCATGGAATTTTTGTTAGTCAAGATTCATATCAATTCATCCATCAGAAGAAAACAAGACAAGTTCTTCTTCTTACAATCCTGAATTCTGTAAAGGAAGAAAATTTAAGAGATATCAGTTCTTGTTACTTCTCCAGTATATTACCTGACTAAGCTTCTAAGTAAGAATACTAGCTATTTTGAGTAATAATTTGGATAAATAATGCAATTTCTCACATACTATATAGGAGACTGATCAACCTAAGGGGTCAGGAAATTGAAGAAATAGAAACTTTGTTATGTAACGTCATAGCCCATCATCACCTTTTTTACTCTTCAGTCACAAAAGAAATCACAGAATCACAGAACCACAGAATCATAGGGGTTAGAAGGGACCTCCAGAGATCATCTAGTCCAAGCCCCCTGCCAAAGCAGGTTCCCTACACCAGGTCGCACAAGTAGATGTCCAGGCAGGTCTCGAATATCTCCAGAGAAGGAGACTCCACAACCTCCCTGGGCAGCCTGTTCCAGTGCTCCGTCACCCTCACCGTAAGGAAGTTCTTGTGTACATTTGTGAAGAACTTCCTATACTGCAGTTTCTGTCCGTTCCCCCTTGTCCTGTCTCCACACACGGCTGAAGGGAGTCTGGCCTCACCACTCTGCCCCCCACAGCTTAGATATTTATAGACCTGGATCAGGTCCCCTCTCAGTCTTCTTTTCTCAAGGCTGAACAGACCCAGTTCACTTTAGCCTTTCTTCATAAGAGAGATGCTCCAGGCCCTTCACCATCTTTGTGGCCCTCTGCTGGACTCTTTCCAAGAGATCCCTGCCTTTTTTGTACTGGGGTGTCCAGAACTGGACACAATCTCCTATTGTAGGAATCTCCTACAATAGGCATCTCCTACAATAGGAAGTGCAACACATAAGACCATATGCAAAAAATTATATCTAAAAATAGTCAGGTACATGGAATTTGAAGATCCCAATCAAGTTCTCAGTTTTGTCAAAATAAATCTAAATATTGGCAACTATTTCTTACTATCTTTTACTTTACTGGGAGTAGTGGAAGTGGTATTTTTATTATTTTTAAAAGGACGAAATGAAGAACTTTCCAAACGTCATTTGTTTTTAATCTGAAATTAAAATATAATAGTATTGAAGTACTAATCATTCTATGTCTAAATGCAAAACATGTTGTATCTTTATTTTTCATCAAAGCTCATAGCAAAGAATATGATGGTACATGTGTACCACCATATTTATGGTAACAGCCATAATGATCTCATTTATCTTACTGTATCCTTCTGATTGCACGCTACATATGCTGCAGCATCAGGTGGTCCTATAGTTCAGCTTAACCTTCCCAAGCTCTCTATTTTCTCACAGTACATAATGGGCTGAACAAAATAAATGCTGTGAAACTGCAGGTAGTTATGATTGTGCACCATGCTTTCCAATTTCCATGCATGCAAAATCATTATATACTCAGTTTTTGGTTTGGCACATACTGATAAAACATAATTTACCATGCAAAGGAGTATGATGCTGCAGCTTATTGAGGCTAGGATATTAGTATGCTTGAGCAGCCCTTGGAACAATGGCAAATCCTGTACACTTAAGAATAGATCTTTGAATAGATGTCCTCTGGTATTATCCCAAGAGATTCCTGGAAATAACTGACCTCCAAGCTAAGTAAATGTAGTCAGGCATAGTTGTGTGATCAATGGTTTCTTCCAAATTCACAATGAAATTCAGTTTTATCTGAAAATTAGAATGATGTCCATACTACACAGACTTTTTCCATATTCAGTAATGCAAACTTATAGCTAGAAAAAAAAAACAAAAAAAAACATTAAAACCTGTAAAATGGGTAAATGCAACTACATCTGTACCTGCAGACTTAGGACTGCTTCAGACTTCCTGGATCCGAGTATTCATTCTGGGACCCAAGTGATACTATACAAGAGGCAGAATGTGATCTGCCTTGGCATTTTTCTCAATTTCATTTTTGGTTCATACTAAAATATGTTTATACAATATAAACTTATAAACTAAACTTTACCTTAAACTTAACTTCTACAAGGTTGGATAGGGAAAATTTTAAGTGCTCAACTCACTGATCTTTAACATAAAATATACACATTTCTAAAATATCTTTTATAGCTCCTAATAAAATATCCTGATTAATTAAATACTTGGTCAGACTTGGTCAGCATGAAGATGCTGATGCTTTATATCCTGCTCTATGTTACGGTTCCAATAATTAATTAATTTAATAAGGCTTACACAAGAGTTAAATAGGCTTCATAAATAGCAAATAGTTATATAATAATGTATATGTTAGTATAAATGTTGTATGTAGTATTTATGATAATTCATATATATAAATATTATAAATATGTATTGGGAAGAGATGTAAGATATACAAAAATATGGCCGCAAGTTGTATCAGAGGAGGTTTAGATTAGACATAAGGAAGAACTATTTCTCTCAGAGAGTGGTCAGGCACTGGAATGGCTGCCCAGGGAGGTGGTGGAGTCGCCGTCCCTGGCAGTGTTCAAGAGGCGTCTGGATGACGTGCTGCGTGATATGGTTTAGTGCTTGTGGTGGCAATGGTGATGAGGAGACGGTTGGACTAGATGATCTTATAGGTCGTTTCCAACCTTGTGATTCTATGATTCTATGATTCTATGTGTAATACTTCAGGATCGCATTTTTAGACAAGAGGAACCTGCAGATTCTCTTTAAGGCAATTGAAGTGGTGTCTGTCAATGGTTTATGGGCTCATTTGGTCTGGTTTTGTGACCAGCAGGGTGGAGAGATTTCTCAAAATCCTCACCTCTACAAAAGGAAAACAGGGGACCCCAAAATAATTAGAAACAGCAACAATCTGAGGAGAAACAAACTAATTTTCCAAATAGGGTATCGGAATGCAAGGTAACACAAGATAATACAATATAATCAGAATTGAAGCTTGTAAATCAAACATAATGAGAGAGAGAGTCTGAAAGGTGAATAGGCCTCATCATAACGCTGAGGTGAGATGTGCAGTCCAGTTGAGCAGCAGGGAGGAGAACCTGATGAAGAAGGGCCATCAGATGACCTACCAAGGCCTTATATCTGTTCCCCCTGTGCGGAAATGATAGCAGCACAGTGAACAATCTTCTGAGGAATGTAGTTCTTCTCATTGGAGACAGGTACCCGGAACTGGAGCATTAACGCTTTAACTCCCAGTGCACTGCATGATGATATGATGTGGAATACCGATAACCAAAAATCATAAAACCATGACAGTGCCTTATATATGCATGTACATTCTGGTAATTGTGCTTTTATTTTCTGATGTTTTCTGGCTAGTTAAATAGAAATTGGACATGAGCCTCCTCAACTCCTGTATAATTTCTGCTAGGTTGAAAACTTTGTATTCTATTTTGTTCCCAGCAGCTATGGGAACCACTAATCCTTCTCCTGTGGCTGTTTCCCTCCCTCCGACACTGTGCTTATTACACAATGTATCTGTAAAGACAGTGTAGTGAAAACAAATGAGTTTAATAACTATATTTAAAACGTCTCCATTAAAAGAAGCCATAAAGAACTGTTTTCAAGCCTAAACAATTAATGTCATGTCTAACTCTGTAGCTTCACATTAGAAGCCTGCATTCATTTTCCACCTTGCTCTGTGCTAGATGTTCCTATAATTGAAGAAGAAGTAAAATAATAAGAATAAAATTAAAACAAAACAAACTAAACTAAAATTGTTGATGCTACTATAGGATATAAAACTAGGTATATGGCATTTTGCTGCAAGCCCAAAACTACTTTTGATTACTAATCTTTCTGTAGTTTGAGCTCTATTCATGCTACATTTTAAAGCTGAGCATTTAAATAGGTGCTCTTACAGGTAGTGCCTTTTTAAGAAAGCAGTTTCGAGAATACTCTTATATAAGGTCAGAAGTTTGAGCCAAATCAGAAGTTTGAGCCAAAAAGGATGCAATCTCCAGAGTTACTGTATGCTGAAATCGTCACTAAGAGGAATTGTTAAAGAAAGGTGTAGCATTGCTCCCTCACTTAGGCAAACTGCCTAGTAATGGTACTACTACTATATCTGTGGGTCAATGTATAAATTGATATCTTAAATCTTATTAATGTTATTGGATGAATAGGAATTTATTATGTAATCTCAGCACTGGACATCTCTTGAAATCAAACAAAACAAGAAGTCTTCAAAGCAATGTATCTTGAAATCTGTAGCTGTCAAATTAACTTTCAAATTACTGCTAGGGAAGAGTTCATAAATCTTTTTAAATAAAATATATTCTGTGTTTCTGCCTTGGATTTGCCTATGTACTTTTTATTTTTAGTATGTTAGTAAAGGTGAGTAGATAAGTGAACAATCTTTTTTCATTATTTTTAAAATACTTGGAATTGATAAATGCATACATTTACATATACTTTTGCATGCATCTTTTTAACTCTCAGAGATACGAAACATATGTTAATTAAGGGAACTGCTATAGAGAAAGTAACTGAATAATCATAGAACATTCCCATAGAGTATCCCAAAGAGTATCTTGAGTATCTCAGATCATATTAAACCACAGTTCTGCTGCGTACAAAATTAAGAGAGAAGAGGATGGGGTTTTCTAGTTTTGGAAGACCTAAATTAAATAGCTACTAGAAATACAAATCTTCAGTCATCACTGCAAATAAACAAGAAGATAATGTGTCAGAAGGCAAGAGCTAATTGAAGGGAGATGTTAAATATGAACAGATAAATTAAATGCAGGAAACCATATTTCTTTGAAAGTATTGGCCAATAAATATTTATCTGCATAATGTAATAGTTAATTTCAAGCCTTTCCTAAAGTTCGTGTTCAAGAACAGTAGATGACAGAAGAAAAAATTCTATGGAGACAGACTGAGGAAGCTGAGGGGAAAATGATCTTAAATGCAACTTATCCTTCAAACACTTATCTTTGAATCAATCTCTCTGGGTCTATTCTTCTCATCAGACAGAAGTAAGATGGAGAAGTAGTAGCATTCATTAAAGAAGCACCAAACCAGAAACACTCCAGGCTATGTTTCGGTTTTTCAGCTTCTCCTATTGCCGTGTCAGTAAGGGAGCCTGGAGAGGCACAAGGATCTGGGAAGTGATAGAACCAGGACAGCTGATCTAAACTGGCTGAAGGAATATTCCATGCTGTATGATATTATGTGAAAAAACAAAGGGGAGTTGGCCAGAGGAGGGGCCACTGTTCAGGACTGGTTGGACATTGGCCAGTGTGTAGTGAACCATTTCTTGTGCATCACCTATAATCATTATTGATATTTCTCTCCTTTCCTTTTCTGTCCTATTAATTAGGGTTTTTTTTTCCTTTTTTTTTTTTTTTCCTTTTTTTTTTTTCCTTTTTTTTTTTTTCTGGCTCTATCCCCCATCCCACTGCGAAAAGGGACAGTGAGTGAAAGGCTGTGTAAAGCTTAGCTGTCTGTCTGGTTAAACTACAACAGTGAGCAGTTTGAACTGGACTCCAGCTTTGTTGTCAGCTCATTCCTTGGCTATATTTGGACAACTTCAAATATTTTTCTCCAAAAGCATATCGAAAACAGATGTATCCAATAAATGTCATCTTACTAAAAGCATCTTAAAGAAATCAGATGTTAATTTTCAGGAGAATGTTACTTGTTCTTCATAGAAACCTTCTCCTTGAGAGAGTGCAACTCTGTGCTCTAATATATACAGAATTTTTGTTAAAGCTACTGCCTTCATTTTATTTTTTTACATTTATATATGTATGCATATATATATAAAAAATTTTATTTTATTTTTTTCTTTATGTCTATTTTAGCTCTTAACAGTTTCTGGAATCAGAATACATGCTAATTTAAATATTAAGGAAGTTTGACTGTCATTATTTTTAACTCTTTAAATTGAAGACAGCAATATTTTTAAGATATGCAACAGAAACATCACAATACCGCATGTCCGGATATTTAATTTAGCAATGATGATTCATATATAAATCATTACTAAACAGGTTTGTCCACATATAGTCAGGAAATGCACTTAAGAACAGAAAATGAGTTAAGTAGTCATACATCTCCTGAAAAAAATATTTCCCTCTCCTTGAGCAGATGGGACTCTTTGTGTTACAGGTAACGAATACAGTATTATCCCATAATTCTGTAAATTTTATTAAACTCTCAAAACATCATTCCTAAAATTATAATGTATTAACAATAACTTGGATGTTCACTAATTTGTAAATATCAGCAGAATTTTGTCACAAAACTATAAAACATATTTTTATTTAAATGTGTATCTTCTCTTTTTAACGTGATATTTATGTTATGTTACATTTTGTTATTTTTGTCTGTTTCATATTTTACATAATTTATACAAATAAGATGATATTTCACCCCATGTACCAATAAACGATGGGGAGAAAACTATCTAGAAATTAGTTTGTTAGAAAAGGATATAGGGGTCCATGGAGGTGTGACTATTCCCCCCTTTCTCTTTTTTCCCCTCTTTTGGTCTGGCCTTACAGACAAGGCCTTACACAAGAAAATAATGAGCTATAGTACTGATAATGACCACAAATCTGTCTCAGACTCGAGGGCTGAAAGAACAGACAGCAGACACCCAATTCAAAAACTGAGGGTCAAGTTGAATGTGTTTCTGAAAACAAAGTCATCTCACCCCATAGTGAGCAGCACAAGAGCTCCTGGAGCATTTCTGAAGGACAGCTAGCTATACAACAAGATCTTCCCTCTGGTAGGGGCATCTCTCAAGATTATGACTATAAAGAGATTCCATACACCTTGATGACAAAACGCCTTTCTGCTACAAATCCTTATTGTTTTAGGCTTTGTTAGCTTTGCTAAGATCCTATATTTGATTGCAAGGTTTGTTAGCTTCACTAAGATTATATCTTACATTGATTGTGTATGTACAATCCATTGGACATAAATCATTGATTAACTGTGGAATAAAAAGTGGATTCAGCCACAACTAGCCTCTGTGATTCAAATTTTGAAAGCAAGTCACACTCTGAACCTCATGACTCAACAGGAACACTTGTATGTGTATTTAACCTTAGCCTCTAAGCAGTAAATAATCGAGTGTATACAGTCCTCAAATCTTGTTAAGTCACTGTTAAATCAGTACATTATATCTATATTATATCTACAAGTATATTCTTGTTTCTCTCTTATCAGAGAAGTGTATTGTGGAGTTGCTTCTGTCTGCAACAGATGGACATCAACTTCAACATGAGTCAGCAGTATGTCCTGCTGGCAAAGAAAGCTAATGATATCCTGAAATACATTAAGCAAAGTATTGCAAGCAGGCCAAAGGAGGTGACTCTTTCCACCAGTTCAGCACTGATGACATTAATGACAGTCACACTTGGAGTGCTGGGTCCATTTCTGAGCTCCCCAGTACAAGACAGATATGGACATACTGGATGCAACAGACAGCCACAATGATGATTAAGGATCAGGAGTATCTCTCCTATGCAGAACATTGAGAGATCTGGGATTACTTAGCCCAGAGAGGCGAAGTCCTTTATAATAACCTTTATATTTGTTCTTTTTGCTACTAAAATGCAATAATAAGCAAGCTGGTAAGAAAGTACCTTCCATGAAACCATATACTCATATTCAAGATGTGGAAACCTACTTGTGGCATCCTGCATAGAAACTCAAGATGTTTGCAGTGGAGGATGCACCATCCAGTTTAGACATAGGCATGATGCTGATAAGACTTGTGGCAGTTCTCAATCAGGTGTGACTGCACCTCTTTTACTACTTCCCCACTTCAAAGACTGCAAACTACTAATTCCCTTTTCATGTTAACTCCTTGACTTCTGAGAAAGTGACTCAATAATCTTCTAGCTACCTTTTAACACTGTTGACTGTTGTCTTAAGATAAATTTATGCTTGATTATTTTTTGGAGTATGGTGACTTCATTGTCAATAATTGTGTCAGACTAGAAAGTGTTACATATTCTGCTCACACATAATATTTATACTATTATTTCTATCAGCTATTGTGGTACATGTCCATTATTTTCAGGCTCATGGAATATTAGATACATAGGCAAAACTTTGCCTAATAAATCAATGTATAGTAATTATTAAAAATAGTCCACTCCTCCTAATTAACTCTCACATTCTTTACCAGTTTCCAGTCTACAGAGGAACTTTTCTGTCCCTCAATACACCATGTTATTCCATTTTATAAACCTAAATTAAAAAGACAGAGATAAATGAAGGTCATGACCAATCTTTGGTGATGGATCTATGCTCTAAAGAAGAAGAAGAGAGGAGAGGAGAGGAGAGGGGAGGGGAGGGGAGGGGAGGGGAGGGAGGAGAGGAGAGGAGAGGAGAGGAGAACACTTTCCTTAAATACAGAACTGACAGAAAGATAGAGTAGACAAGGAAATATGCATAACTGCCTAATCATGCAATAGTATGTGTATTCTATCAAAAAATGTATTTTACGTAAGGGTTTTCTTATATTTGGAAACTGGCATAAAATTTATTCCTCAGAAATCCCACTCAGTTAAATGAAATGCTCTGTTGCCAAACTTGAAGTTCTTTCAGATGAAATGTGATTGACAATATTTATCAGTTAAACAAAGGAGAAAAAAAAAAAAAAAAAAAAAAAAAAAAAAAGAATTACAGTCATTATATTTTGTATAATCCACAAAATCGGATCCTGAAATTTCATAGTTATATGTATATTTTTAAGGAACAGTAACATGGTAAAGTTTGAAAATGAATCCAGCAGGTTTTTTTAAAATGTATTTTGATTTGAGACTGTCGACACCATCTGCATAAATAATCATTCCATTTTACAATACATCATTATTTTGTTTATTAATATTCCCTCATATTCTTTAGATCCTAACTAATACCAAATTTTCTAAGGGTTAATTACATCATGTATTTTTATTTCTGATGATTTTCTTCATTATATTATGTTTTAATCTAATCACAGCTTGAGATATGTTTTTGATTTATTTTGCCTGGAAATTAATTGTGATTATTATGTATGTTGGTAATTAATAACCTCATTTAAAATCAAAAAAAATCACAATTGCTCAAAAAGCATCTGTATGAGAGCTTAAAGAGTTTTTAATATGCATAAAATGTAAGGAATATGTTCTTTAAAATAGAAGATAATTTTCTGATTTAAAAACAGAAAGATTGATAAAACAGCTATAATTCTTGAAGGATTTGTGCTTTGAATTATTTTTGACTCATAAACACTTCACTTGCAAGTTCTCAGAAAGCTCATTTCATATTCTAGGCACTAGGATTTTATTCAGTACATTGCCTTATTAAGATCAGACATTTCATGTTGCAAAATAGCCACCTCAAGGCAGGAATTTACAGAATGCTTGCATTGTTCTCTAAAAGAACTTATTCTCCTCTACTAGATTAGAAAGTGGCCATTAGTGAAATCCCTCAAATTAGGTTAGATGTATGTAGTAGCAACTTTCATAAGACAAGGTTAAACTATCACTTTTGCAGAGCTGTTGGCTAAAATGTTAAGAATAACATGATCAAAGGCAGAGAAAAAATAAAGACAAGTTATCTGGTCAAAATTTTTAAATATCTCTGAACACACAGTCTTCGGTCCCAGAAAAAGTGTGGACATTTGCTAATGATGATTTACACATACATCATAGGACAGAAGCATGCTATTCCCTATTTACAAACTGGCAGAACTGGGAACTCCCCGGCAGCTGACGAGCTGGAGAAAACCGTGAGTCAGCCTGCAGGTCAGGGCAAGGTTCAGTCCAGGTGATGTTCAGACACAGCCACAGTCATGTTGGATTGTCAGCCCATAGCTGGGGCCTTGCTTAGCATGGTTGTGCAGAACAGGGCAGAGCTGCACTACAGCATGACTAGTAGCTCAGGAACCTCTAGATGAAGACAGTACTCAGGAGTTATAAGTGGGCCCTCATTGCAACAGTCCTGCAGAATTAACTAGGAGACTCTCATGTGACCTCAACTATACAGAATCTAGCTTGTTCTTGAGCTCCCACAGAAGGGATAGAATGCACTCAGTATCCTTTCACAATAAGCATTACAGATGCATATATGTGCAGTGCTGTGTTATTTGAAATTAATTGTTCCACTTTTTTGAGATGGTTTGTTAGTCAGGTAAATTAGTTTTGAAAAGGACTAGCCTCAAAGAATGAAACTGCTTTCTGCCAGGGAAAATTGCCTTTTTCACTATTTGCGCATCACTAAACACAACAGGATTCTTAGAAGAGTCTGATTAAGTAGTTCTTAATAACACTGAGTAATTCTGATATTAAGAACAACTATATGACAATGTCAACTATAAGGCAGTTCACTGTCTATCATTTTGTCATGTACACATTGATTCCTTTTCTGCAAATTATTTTAAAAATGTTAAATGGTGTTTCTCTGCTTGACTATAACTGTTCACGGAGTGAAAAGCAAATTAGAGATGTTTATTGTAACCTACTCCAAATTTCAAAATTAATCTAAATGAAATCTTCTTCCATTGTTCTCTTGTTTACCATCAAAATTTTAAAAGTAGTTTTTGTTATCTCATATCATGTATGCTTCTCAATGGTTGTACTTGGAATGTTATAGGCAGCACATAGAGTTCTACTTATATACTCAGTATTCACAATAAAAGATAGCTAAACATTAAAGAATTGCTATTTCATTTATTTACAAACCTGTATTCTCAGTGGCTATATTTCACTCATATTTCTTAAGTTTTCTATGCTAAAATGAAATATTTCAGCGCCAACAAAAGAACATTGTTTGACACACTAATGTCTGGGCAACATAACATATTTTGCTTCCAAAGGACCTGTTCATTCATTAGTGAACTGATGTAGAATTTTTTGTTTGTTTCTTATTTCTCTTTAGATAAACATAGTAACACAGGCATAACGTGGAAGTTTTCTTAGCAATTCCAATGTGAATTATCTGTTATTGACGGAAAAGAATCTCAACACTGATCATTACAAATTCCATAACAATTGATGTGTCAGTTGACCTACCCGAATCATAGCAACTGTTTCAAAAAGATTGAACTGATCAGCAGTTGTCTTGATCCAATTATTGAATTTTACTACAAATTCATAGTTTGGGTGCTGGGGAAGGGAAGGCAGGCAGTAGTATGAAGATAGGAAATAAAAGCACTGTTTCTTTATAGAAAGCAAGAAGTTTTCACCACCATGGATTCCAGCAGGATTCCAGTGGCATTCCGTTGGTCCAAGGATATCTTCAGGTCATTGAGAAGAATTTTCTCTCTCTTTTTTCCTTTTTCTTTTCTCTCTCTATCTCTTGTTAAAACAGTCCTATATACTGTCTCCTCAGTCTTGAGATTCTAGATATCAGCACATGTTAGTACATGTTAGTTCATTCCTTCTCAGGTGATTGGTCTTCTGCAAGGCCCATTCCCCAGGAGGTTGCTTGGCCATTCCTTGGACCCTAGCAGAATCGTTTTTTCTTTCTGATCTTACTTTTGCTGCCCTTGGAGGCATAGGTAGGACTGGCAAGACAAAGTAGCTGTGAGCCTTTGTGTGAACCTTCAGACAGAGTGTTAAATTACTCATACAAATTTTAAAATAAGGGGTCTCGCAACAAGCCTTGAGACAAAAGCCCAAAACAGTGTCTCATGGTGATCAGTTACAATATTTACATATGTTAGTTGCTTTAAATGATGAATGTCATTAGGTGTTATGCTGTCCCATTTACATTAGCAGAGAAAGGGTGGCTGCTTCTCAGATACAGACAGAAGTGTATTAAGTGCTGAAATCATCCAAAGACAAACAGATGGCTGCTGTTCATGAAGGGAAAAGCAGTGATTATACACATCTGTACAATACCAATAAGTGCTAATATATCCAGTAGGAATTAGCTGTTTTTTCCAATAAAGCAGAATTACTCAGAACAGCTTTTCAGTATTTGGTCGATTTTACATAGAAGATATAACTATATATAAAGTATTTTTTAATGTCAGTGAATTCAATTGTCTTTAATGATTGAATACTCTATTAAGGAAAGTGGATCTACAGCTCAATATAAGAATATCACAATTACTTTTTGTCACAACCCACAGATTTTTTTCTGATTTTATCTGTTAATGAGAATTTGCCTCAAGATCATTATGCACAATTACTGCCCAACTCTCTTAGATTTTCACTAGACTTACCCGCCTAAAAGATTAACCAGAAATCATTTTACATATATGAAGTTGGAATATATGTAGTATATGAAAACTGAAAGTTCTTGCCCCAGGACTGATACTCTCTTTTGAGCTTTAATGTACTGGTATCTACGTCTAATATTGAACTTGAGTTTCTCAATATGCAGTACAGACATCTGGACAACTACATTAATTGTTACAATATTTAACTCTGTTTTTGCACAGCTTTTTGAATCAAACTTTAATAAACTAAGTTTTCTCTCTAGAACTATCATCTCTTGGCAATTCTTGTTAAGGTTAATTATTTTCTTTGTCTAAGTAACCCCATTTTCACCCAATCAGGTTTTGTTTTCTGGCTAGCAAAATACTACCTATTCCCAGATTTTTACTTACATCCAAAAGGTACTCCTAAATTCCTGAAAAGAAAAAGGTCAGGAAATGAGTCAGAACAATTAATTTCAATTTTCCCCTGTCTTAAACAGTAATATCTGGGTTTGGCTCCATTTTGGACTATCCCAATTGCTGTGGCCAGAGCAAATTTGTTATAGAAAGGATTAACATCATGCAACATGGAGGTAAGCTAATCAGCCTTAATTGAATTTCTTTGTTTTAGTTGCATGGTCACAGAAATACAGATTAACATGATTAACACCATATTTTATTTGACTTTTTGAATATAATATACTATACTTGATACCAAGTCCAGTCCCACAAGGTTATCTTTACTTCTGTTTGTATAAACACACTAGACTCCTTTTCCTGAACTTCTTTACATAATACAGCTTTCCATTAGAAGTCATATGAATGTGTTAAAGTAGCCCTCTGGGAATCTGCCAATTATGATGAATTTCCCAGTTCTCCAAATCAGTGACAAAGCTTCCAGAGTAGACATGACTTTCTTGTGTAAATGAATGCGTGTCCTTCCACAGTCTTTTAGTAATAATTCCTGATCCCTTGGCAAGTCACATTGTATTTTCTCTAATCTAAAATGAATGGTTTGTTACAACTAATTAAAATAATTTTGTTTGTTCTGAACTATTTATTTGACAGATCTTGATTTAATCAGATAGATTGTCTATTTTTAACAATTCTACCACTTTCAAATCACTTAAATTTTATCTGTATCGATTTTCCAAAACTAAACAGGCAAAAGTAAGCCCAGCAAATGATTTCTCAAGGAACTGCATGAGAGCAGATGTGGGTATGTATACCATCCTGTTCAAAATAATTTACATCTCTTAATGTTATTTAATTGTAAGTCATCTGCTTTGCAGAAATCCAACTATATTGAATTTTCATTGTTACTTCCATCAATCAGATGCCATCCAACAGTAAATAAAATTGCAAGCAACAGAAAATGTAAATTATTTTTAATTTTGCTGTAATAAAATCTGAAAGACATGCATTTGAAATGAATTCCTTATGTTCATGAAACTGAGTATAAAGCCAAATTAAAGTGTCCAGGCTTTTATTATATCTGAATTACAATTCATGTTAATTTATAAATGAAATCCATTATTTGCTAATGTAAAAACAAAAGGTTTTTCACTTTAAAATCAAATATTAAAGCTGGTAAGAAAACCTATTAACTAAGATATATTAATGGAGACCTCAGTCCCAACTACATTTTTTTTCTGTAGGACATGAGTGGGACATGAAAGGGGATTTTGTTTAGTTTGAAATGCAATAAACATTTTGCAATCAGGAACAACATTCATCATATTCCAAGACAGAAGAAATGTACCGTAGCGCTGAAAACACAAATGTAAAAAAAATGGAAGCCCCACGTGTAAAACTTAGAATCCTTAAGGGAATTCATCCTTGAATACTGATTAAAGGAAAAAAAAAAAAAAAAAAAAAAAGGTTTATCTCAGCATACATGAAACAGTAATAAAACAGTACGAAAACAGTACGCGTTTAAAATGCAGAAGAGACATGAAGTTATAAAAGATAATCATAGTTCCTATAAGAAATGAAACACAAGATGGACAGAGAAACTCTTTCAATATTAAGTACATTGTGCATGATCAGTGCAGCTACTTCCATCTATTCCATCTATTATGTTCTCCATCACCTCCAGCAGAGAAAACACTGCTTCTGGATTTGCCACAGTATATTTTGTAGAAGGTATAAAAATATTCACCACATAACTCATACTGTCAAGCTGCCTGAACATAGAGAGAAGCCTGAGGTATGAACTAGATTTCAGAAGTATCCAATGTACCCTAACAAAATCAGCAATCAATTCTGAAGAAATATTAATTTTACGGGAAGCCAATCTTTCAGCAGTATGAAGCTCAGTTAGTTTGAATAAAAATTATGCAGGGAAATATCAACTTTCCTATGCTTAAGATCCTTCTGCCTCTTTATTGTATTACTATTTAAATAAATACAAAATGTGGAAGCACAAATATAATACAAGCATTGTCTGTATTGGAAATCCAGTCAGTATCTATTTACTAGAATATCAGTTTGTTCTTCGAGAAAATCAGAGATGATAGTCAAAGCTTGTCAGAGCAAAGTCTTCACACTCTTTAAAGAAAGAGAAATTGTCTAAATTTACATTAGAAAGAAAACAGAAAAGCTGCAATTTAGAAGAGAATCAAAGGAGTTACCCATAAAACTTCAAATGTATTTGTTCCCTGGTTCCCTAACTAAAACAATATGTACATGTGTATGATTATAAACTTGCTGTGATGAATGTATTCCCTTCAGATCCTGTATTCTTTATTTGAGTTTCAGCAAAACAGAATGATACGGTGTCACTTAAACTACTTACTAAACACTGACAAAATAATAATAATAATAATAATTTAAAAAAATTCAAAATCAGTAATATTCTGATTTACTTCAGCTTGTATTCAAAGTAGAGGAAAACATTTTATAGACATTTATGTCTTGAAAGTTACTCCTACAGGCTACAGCCACTGAATAGGAGAGAGAGCATAATCTCAGGCTTTTTTGTAAGGCTGGAAAATAAATAAATTTTATTTTAGAATAAATAAAAACTCATATTTCAGTGTTAATCCAACAGTGTCTTACTTTTGTATCTTCTTAAGAAACTGAAAATAATTCAGGAAGCTCAACATCTAAAGAGCAAAGGTAATCAACTGGGTTTATTTATGTCCATATGAAAAGCATCCCAGCCTAGTAACCATGCTAGCAAATATTACTCTAACATTAAGTGACTGGTAAGACACAAAGCCATTTCCTTTCTGATAGAGTTCAGACAAAAATATGTGCTATCTTGAGTGAGTGATGTTGCAGAAAAATGAGCTGTAACAAACAACGCTGGAAAATTTCAGCCTTTCTGTTCAATTTGTCAGAACTCCGGTCCTTATTTTCTGCTTTTAGTACTTCAGTTTTCTTTATAACTAGCTTTATAACTATAATTAGCACAGATTCATGACTACTGCAGGTATTTTGTACTTATTTTGTACTTAAACAGAAACTTTGCATTCAGCTGTTTTTAGAAAATAAAATGGAAAACGAACAGTCATGGTTTTATGTTTTTTGGTTTTCTGTATTCCGCATCATAACACCATGTAGTGCACTGGAAGTTAAAGTGTTAATTCTCTAATTCCAGGCACCTATCCCCATACATCACAGAAGTCATAGGATCTGGCCCTTCCGGGTGGGGCGCTCTCTTACTGCCTGGCAGTGGGTGCTGGAGGGTCCTTTCCTAGCCGTTCCAAGATTTTCAGATTTGACTCGGCCTCAGAAACTCTTTCTCTCCTATCTTATTTGATTTATTAGTCTCAATTTCAATTAGATTGTATTATATTGTGTTATCTTCCATTCCGATATCATAGTTAGTAAAATAAGTTTTCCTCCATAGATTATTGCCTCTGTTCTTTATTTCCTTCTGTGAGCCCAGCTCCCATCTCCCTATCCCTTTTCCCTTCCCATCCCATTTTGTGGGGCCAGGGGGGGGAAAGGGGGAGGACAAGGACCTACTGCCCCCCTGCCACAGGCATAGATTGATCTAGTTAACTCTGTGTCACAAACAAACAAAAAAAAGCAAATTTGTGAAATTTAACTGAGAAGAAAATCCAACTTTTTTTTCTTTTTTTCTCTCTTCCCAAAAAATATATCTGAACATACAAACATTTTACTTAGCACTGGCTAACTGCTTGATCTTTCATGTTCAGGACATGCTTAAAATGAACTGCGGCCATCTGTTAGTATCCTACTACCCTTGTGTTTGGCTGAAAATCCAGTATAGTATGCAGTAACACTTCTTCAGCCTGGAGACCAGGTTTTGTATTTAAAGGAAAAAGTTTTCTCAGGTCTTTATCTAAGCTCTGATTTTCAAGTCTTAACTGAAGTCTTACAGAACAGTAGCAGGTTGGAATAACAGAAGGCTGGAGAATCTCAACAACAATAACAGATAAATAGCTGAGCGAAACAACAAACAACAAAAATCCTTAAATCCTTAATGTTCTCCTTTTTACATACTAATCCTTCAAGAACATGAAGGTATTGAATATATTAACAATTTAAGAATTTGTCAAACCTAATGAAAATTTATAATTTAAGATATTTAGGTAATAGGAAAACATATGTCTAATGATGTGCTCCTTGGGGGGAAAAAAATTACTTTTTGAATAAATATTTCTGGAAGATGTTTTTGATAACAGAAACACTTGTCATTTACAAACATCATTAGTAAGACATATCTGTGAAAATGAAGTTTTTTTATGTTTTGTTTCTTTCTTGTGACACCTTTTTTCTTTATAAAAGAGAAAATATTACAGTGACAATCATATTTCTTTCCTTTGTACATATGCTTGTTTCCTACTATTTCTATGTATTTGTTTGTAGGTTAACCCACGAGGCAACTAAGCAACACTAATCTACACTCTCACTCCTCTGCCCCCAGTGGGATGGGGAAGAAGATCAGGAAAAAGGTCAAATTCGTAGACTGAGATAAAGTCAGCTAATAGGACAGAAAATGAAGGTAAAATAGTAACAACGATATTGAATTTAAAAACAATTTAAAACAATAGTGAATTTAAAAAGCAAGTGATGCAAAATGCAATTGACTACCACTCACTGACCAATGCCCAGTCAGCTCCTGAGGTACAATCATCCATCCCTCCCAACCCTAAAGCCAACTTCACCTGCTGTATTGTTCACTAACTGCATATAGTATGGGATATTCCCTTGGCCATTCTGGGTCAGCTGTCCTGGTTCTATCCTTCCCTAGCTTCCTGTGCACCTCCAGCCTCCTCCCTGGTAGGGAAGCATGAGAAGGTGAATCCTTTACTTAGTGTAAGCAGTGCTCAGCAACAATTAAAGTATCAGTGTAGTATCAACATTAATCTCATCCTAAGTCCAAAACACCGTAACTCCTGTCTAAGTCTATGCCAGCCAAAACAAGGACACCACTATAAACAAAAGTGATTTGATTTATATTGCAGTGTTGTTAAGAAACTCCTAGATGAGCATCCCACCATTACCCATTGATGGTAATCAATGTTGGCTTCCATGGAAATGATAATTTTGTAGCAATCAGTGTCTATCGGTTCTCAACAGTTAAGTTCACATGTAATATAATGACGTCCACTACGGAATCTCTAACAAGTAATCAAGCTTACTGAGAGAAGAGGAAGGTTTTTTCAAGAGGTTTTTTCAATTACACGGAAGGTGGATTAGAACTAAGAGCAACACACATAGCAAAATATCTTATCCTTGTCTGTCATCTGCAAACAGGAAAAAAAATCTAACTTTGAACATAAACAAACAAACAAATAAAACCTTTCAGGTCATAAAAATACAGTCTTCCACAGTAAGATTTTACAGTCAAATACTTACCACCTTTTAAGAATCTATTCCCCCCCTCCCCCCCCTGCGATTCTGAAAGAAACAGTCAGAGACCTACTGCTCCAGCTGGACTGTCACAAGTCGATGGGGCCAGATGAGATCCACCCAAGAGTGCTGAGGGAACTGGCGGAGGTGATAGCCGAGCCGCTTTCCATCATCTGTCAGCGCTCCTTGTTGACTGGTGAGGTCCCAGATGACTGGAGGCTTGCCAATGTGACTCCCATTTATAAGAAAGGTCGTAAGGAGGATCCGGGGAACTACAGGCCTGTCAGCCTGACCTCGGTGCCAGGGAAGGTTATGGAGCAGATCGTCTTGAGGGAGATCATGCGGCATGTGCAGGGTGACCGGGGGATCAGGCCTAGCCAGCATGGGTTCATGAAGGGCAGGTCCTGTTTGACCAACCTGATCTCCTTCTATGATCTAGTGACCCATCTGGTGGATGAAGGAAAGGCTGTTGATGTGGTCTACCTAGACTTCAGCAAAGCCTTTGACACTGTCTCCCACAGCATTCTCCTGCAGAAGCTGGCAGTCAGAGGCTTGGATGGGTACACTCTTGGCTGGGTAAGGAGCTGGCTGGAGGGCCGGGCGCAGAGAGTGGTGGTGAATGGAGTCAAATCCAGCTGGCGACCGGTCGTGAGTGGTGTTCCGCAGGGGTCGGTGCTGGGGCCTGTCCTCTTCAATATCTTTATAGATGACCTCGATGAGGGCATCGAGTGCACCCTCAGTAAATTCGCAGATGACACCAAATTGGCTGGAAGCGTGGATCTGCCTGGGGGTAGCGACGCCCTACAGAGGGATCTGGACAGGCTGGAGAGCTGGGCTGGAGCCAATGGGATGAGTTTCAACAAGGCCAAATGCCGGGTCCTGCACTTCGGCCACAACAACCCCAGGCGACGCTACAGGCTTGGGGCGGTGTGGCTGGAGGACTGCGTAGAGGAAATGGACCTGGGGGTATTGATTGATGCTCGGCTGAACATGAGCGGACAGTGTGCCCAGGTGGCCAAGAAGGCCAATGGCATCCTGGCTTGCATCAGAAACAGTGTTGCAAGCAGGAGCAGAGAGGTGATTGTTCCCCTATATTCAGCACTCGTCAGGCCGCACCTCGAGTACTGTGTCCAGTTTTGGGCCCCTCACTGCAAGAAAGATATTGAGGCCCTGGAACGTGTTCAAAGAAGGGCAACGAAGCTGGTGAGGGGTCTGGAACACAGGCCATATGAGGAGAGGCTGAAGGAGCTGGGAAGGTTCAGCCTGGAGAAGAGGAGGCTCAGGGGAGACCTTATTGCTCTCTATAACTTCCTGAAGGGAGGTTGTAGTGAGCTGGGGGTCGGCCTCTTCTCTCGTGTCATTAGTGATAGGACCAGGGGGAATGGTTTCAAGCTACGCCAGGGGAAATTCAGGCTGGACATGAGGAAGTATTACTTTTCAGAAAGGGTGGTCAGGCACTGGAATGGACTGCCCAGGGAGGTGGTGGAATCACCGACCCTGGGGGTGTTCAAGGAAAGACTGGATGTTGCGTTGAGGGACATGGTTTAGTAGGAGCTATTGGGAATAGGTGAACGGTTGGACTGGGTGATCTTTTAGGTCTTTTCCAACCTTAGTGATTCTATGATTCTATGATTCTATGATTCTATTCCTTCTAATATTGATATTACTACTGCTATAAACATTCAAAGCATTTGTACCTATATGATTTCCCTAATTAAAAAAAAAAAAAAAAAAAAGCTTTCTAAAGAAAATAAATAGTGAGAAGTTAAGGAAAAAAAAAAAGTATATATACATATATATATATACATATATATGTATGATGACTCCAGACAATATTTCTGTGGTTTTATCCACTCCATGTTGTAATTACAATAGTTATTGATTTTTATTCATTTATTTACTTACTAGACTATTACTAATCTTTTCCACACATCTTTACAAATACAAATCATCACCAAGAAGACGCTGACCTTCATAATTCTGCATGGCCTTTCAACAATGTAATCTCATTTTAGAATGCCTACTGAGTTCTTCAATCACATGAGGCAAGCTACTTAATATGAAAAGTAGGTAGAAATATGAAAATACCAACCTCATCTCCTTCTACAACTGGGTGACCAGACTGGAAAATGAGGGAAAGGCTGTTGATATAGTCTACCAAGACTTCAGCAAAGGCTTTGACACAGTCCTTCAAAGTATTCTTCTGGGGAAACTGGCTGCCCGTAGCCTGGACAGGTATGCACTTCTTTGGGTAAGAAACTGGCTAGAGGGCCATGCCCAGAGGGTAGTGGTTAACAGAGTGAAGTCCAGCTGGCGACCCGTTTCAAGTGGTGTCCCCCAGGGGTCGGTACTGGGGCCCATCTTGTTTAATATCTTTGTTGATGACCTAGATGAAGAGATTAAGTGTATCCTCAGTAAGTTTGCAGATGACACCAAGTTGGGAGATAGTGTCAATCTGCCCGAGGGTAGGGAAGCCCTTCAGAGGGATCTAGATAAGCTGGATGGCTGGGCTGAGGTGAATGGGATGAGGTTCAAAAGGTCAAGTGTCAGGTCCTGCACTCTGGCCACAACAACCCCAAGCGGCGTTATTTGCTTGGGGATGAGTGGCTGGATGAGTGTGAAGAAGAAAGGGATCTGGGGGTGTTGGTTGATGTGCAACTGAACATGAGTCAACAGTGTACCCAGGAGGCCATAAGGGCCAACGGCATCCTGGCCTGCATTAGAAATAGTGTGGCTAGCAGAAGCAGGGAGGTGATCATCCCCCTCTACTCAGCACTGGTGAGGCTGCACCTCAAGTGTTATGTTCAGTTTTGGGCCCCTCACTACAGGAAGGACAATGAGGCCCTGGAGCGTGTCCAGAGAAGGGCAACAAAACTGGTGAGGGGTCTGGAGCACAAGTCTTATGAGGAGCAGCTGAGGGAGCTGGGATTGTTTAGTCTGGAGAAGAGGAGGCTCAGGGGAGACCTCACTGCACTCTACAACTTCCTGAAGGGAGGTTGTGGTGAAGAGGGGTTTGGCCTCTTCTCTCAGGCAACGAACAGGACCCAGGGAAATGGCAGTTGTACTGGAGGAGGTTTAGGTTAGACATGAGGAAAAACTTTTTCTCTCAAAGGGTGGTCAGGCACTGGAATGGCCTGCCCAGGGAGGTGGTGGAGTTGCTGTCCCTGGCAGTGTTCAAGAGGTGCCTAGATGAGGAGCTACAAGATATCATTTAGTTTGTGGTAGCAGTGGTAATGAGTAGACGGCTGGACTACATGATATTATAGGTCATTTCCAACTTTGTGATTCTATGATTCTATGAAAATATTAAAATATGAAATATTATTTACATTTATTGAAGAATGTTTGCCTATTCTACTTCATTTGGAAGTAGTCCCTAGCATGAAAAAAATCCACAGCCATTTGAGATTTGTCTTAACTCATTTAAACTGGAGAAGAGAAGGATTTTAAATGATGTCTTCAGCTACCTGATGTGTGGTTATGGATAAGGTAAAGTTTTCTCTGAGTACCAGAGCAAAAGTAGCTCTTCAATAAGTTGCTTAGACAGTCTGTAATATCCATCCTTGAGATTATTCCTGATTTCACTCACATAAACTTGTTGATCCTGCTTCAGTAGTACATTGGACTGAATTATTTCTTTCTTTAATATTGAAAAAATAACTCTAAAAACAGATTTTATCAAAAACAGAAATTTAAAACCTGTATTTTGAAAATATGACTTTGGTAAGTTTTATTCTGCTTTCAGTGTTTTTCTTCCCTGAAATTTTAAATCTTTGTCTGCATGAACAATCCCCATATGGTTTCTATAATCCATTTTGGACAAACCAAGTTGGTTTGTTCAAAATAGAAGAAAATGATAATAATTAACAAGATGTATTCTGATGCACTATCTCTCATCCTTATTCTGTTCTCCAAGTTAGTATAGGAGTAACCTGAATCTGCTTAGTTTCAGTTCCCACAGTTTGAAATGTGAATGAAAAAAAAATCAGACACTGGTAACTGAGTTACTGGACAATTTATAAATTAGTACCTGAACTTGCAATTAGTTGTGCAATGAAAGGGATTTATTAATTAATTAATTTATTTCTATTTTTGAAATAATGTAATGACAAATAATATAACAAATAATCAGCTAATTGTGGGTGTCAGCCGTTTATGGGCTGGTTGGCCCGGTTCTGTGACTAGCGGGGCAAAGTGATTTCACAAAATTCCACGCCTCTGAAAAAGGGAAACAGGGGACCCCATTGGATGTATCTTTTACCACCATGGATCCATTAGCATTAATCACAGCAGACAGATCATCTATTATACCTTCTTGTTTGCTCTCCATTCTGTCCAGCTTTTCAGCTACCTTTGCGATGGCTGAAACACAAGCTCACAGAAGGGTTAAATGTAACTCAAAGTCTTCAAGTTTATTAAGCAGGTCATTTAGGAGGGGTCTTCTTTCCCCTCTGCCATACATTACTGCAAATGTACTGGCATACCTTTCTGGTGCAGTCTTTGTGAATATATGCCACATATTTGGTGTACACCTGACTCTCTCAGGATCATGCTCTTGGTCTGGCTCATTAGGAATGAAATCGGGGCTATGTAGCATTTCTACCACATTCTCTAAAATAACGGATGCCTTTTTCCATATCAGTCCATTCCTTTTTCTCAGGTATCACTTTGTCTTTGAAGGGGTATCTTTCTTTTATGGCTAACAACATCCACTTCCAGAGGGTGAAGGCTTGGTTCTGGCATGTACTAATGCCTCTGTCAATGTCTGAGTCCCTAGCAATGCCACCCAGTTGGCGAGCTTCTCTACTGTCTAGCCATGCACTGTTGGCCTCATTGTTCCAGCATCAAAGTAACCAAGTGACAATAGACTCATTTGGGTGATGTGAGAAGTCTTTTCTGAGACTTCGAATTTCATTCATTCTCAGACATCGATCAACAACGGTAATGATGTCTTGCTCACCTCTTACTCTTTCAGGACTTCTTGTTGCCCTCATAGGCATTATATGCCTATTTTCTTCTTTAGTAACTGCGTAGCCAAGCTCTCTGGTACATCTCATAACTGTAACATCTGTACATTCATTGATTGTACAAAGGCTAATTTCCTCCAGGTCTGGGATAAGTTTTTCTCCCAGTGGTTCCTCATTTGCAGGAGACAATGCTCCAGTGTCCTACAAATCATCAATATTTATATCATATTCCAAGGAAACTTTGCCCTCTTCATTCCTCAGATTCTACCAATTGTGACTTGTGGATCTTATCTCTCCAGAGGTGTTCTCCTGTGGCTTTCATGTTACAAATATACATCATGCCTGCGTAAAATTGAGGACAAAAGAAAACTTACAGGAAATGGCAAGATGGTAACCATCAGAGTTAAAATTTATTACTTGGTTGTGCATCATTGGAAAGCTTTTGATGTTCAGCTTTTCACTGCAGTTAATTCTCTTCTTGTGTGATCCATCAGGTGTTTTAAATTAACCAGTCACTGAGATTACATCAGCAAATGAGTCTCTGTCAACCAAGACAGAAATACATTCATCCTATTTATGACTTTCAAATATTTGTCTAAGTATTTGTTAGCCGAACTCCTCACAAATCTCAGCGTGCCTGCAGTGGTTAAAAGTAATTTGCATCTAGACAGTGAAAATTTAAAACCTCTATACATGTATGAATTTCGGACATGTATACTACAAAAATACAAAGGAAGTTTGAAATTTGCTGTTGCATAGGAAAAAAATAACTGATATATATATATATTTTTTTAGTCTGTATATAGAATCTGTACTCTGTACCTCACATTACTGTACTTTGTTACAGTGCTCTTAATTTATTTGTATTCCCACAGGCTGTTTAAACACTCTGCAAAAGCCAAGCAACATGATATATGCTGATGGATAGTGATCCATTTAACAAACAGTGATCTTAGATTTCAATAGTTCCTTATTTTTAAGCTCAATACATGCTTATATTTTAACATGAAGAGCTGTCTCTTTTCTGTTTTTCTAATAATTTATTACCAATCAAAGTGTTGGAGGTTTTTAATTAGACAAATAGAAATCACAGAATAGTAATCTAGATGCTTTTATTTCCTTAGAGTATTATTTTCAGCAGGAAGTGGCGAATATTTACAGTCTGAATTTCTGGACTTTTGGAGATACTGACTCTACTCTTACAACTAGAAAAAAATTAAAACTAGAAGTTAGAGTTCTGTGGATGGAAAAGGGCAGAATATAGGAGACAAAAACTTTTTTTTTTTTTACTGCACAATTTAAACTGGAATTGAGTGATGAATAGAAAATAAAATATTTAACTGTGCTAACATCATTACAAATGTGATAAACTGTTGAGCTTGAAGAAGAAGTCTAGGGGGATTTGTTGGACAACTGTTTGTACATATAAACTGGGAATTAAAAACTAAAAACAAAGACATTTCATTTTTGGTGGCTTATCTGGCTGGGAGAAATGATAGCTGACATTGCTGTGATAAGACTATTAAAGTTCCTCCAGTGACCTTTCAAAAATGAACTGCAGGCTTTTCACTTCTCATAGAAGAGTGGTGGGGAAATAATATTTTCTTCAGCAACCACTTGATCTTTTTCTGTAAATGAATTCAAACCATAGTGGATTAAAAAGTGTTTTGCAGCTGAGATGATTGAAACAATTATTTTTCAGTGAGCATAAATATCCTACATTAAGAAACAATATACAAGGGTTTGCCCTGTGAAGCAAAAGCTAGTTCTTAACACTTATTTAAAAGTAAATAGCCTTGATGGTGTAGCCACTGACTATGTTAATCAGCATATTGCTCATTCTATGCAAGTCTGGTTCTGTTCCTCTGAGACAGAACGACTGAATGCAAAATCCTCACCACTTTCCTCTTTTGAATTCCCACTAGAGTCCCCTGAAGTAGCTTCTTGACAGTTCTCTCAAGCAAATCTTGATCTTGGGATCACTGAGTATCATTTAATGTGATTAATGTGATTAGATTTCTTTATACCAAAAATATATTTTTACATAGCAGATGTGATTTCTTTTTTTTTTTTTTTTTTCTCTCTTTTTTGTAGTATTTAAGTGTTGTTTCTTGTACTTTGGTTGATATTTTATTTCTTTGCAAACAGTTATATCTGTTTATTCAGTGATTTCCTCACAAAATAAGTACAAAATATTTTATTTGTTGGGCGAAGTTCATTCCTTGGGCAACTAACACAGCATCTTCTGAATAAAAACTCCATTTATGATAGAGAGATCTTAGAGTCTTCATCAATGTATGCAAGGAATTGTTGGGCGAGGAACACATAGTTGAGATTTTCATTCTTTTTTCTGGTAATAAATTAATAGGATAAGGAAGAACTGTTAAGTCTGATAATAAATGTAGTAGATGAGGTTGCCCTGCAAAGCTCCCATAACATAAAGTTAGCTCTCTTCTTCCAGGATCTGGATATGCTTCATAAGATAACTCGCGCATCTGAGTAAAATATCATTCAAAATTAGGAGGGATTTTGATGCCTATATAAAAAGAAAGGAAAGCAAAGGTGTTAGTTCTTGCTAGTGAGACACACAGCTGTGAAACCTTTGCATCCTAATGAGAAATTCTACAACATTGTATTTGCAGCCCTTCTGTGAGGTTATTTCTTCTATTCCAGCACCACTTTTTAATGTGTATCTTGTATAGTACAGTGAACAGCAAACAATAAGCACATAGAAAGCAAAAAATGATATAGTCATAGAATGGGCTGGGTTTAAAAGGACCACAATGGCCATCAAGTTTCAACCCCTCCTTCCATGTCCAAGGTTGCCCACCACTTGACAAGGCTGCCCAGAGCCACATCCAGCCTGGTCTTGAATGCCTCCAGGGATGGGACATCCACAACCTCCTTGGAAACCTGTTCCAGTGTGTCATCACTGTCTGTGTGAAAAACTTCCTCCTAATATCTAATCTAAACCTCCCCTGTCTCAGTTTAAGGCCATTCCCTCTTGTCCTATCAATATTCACCCTCATTAATAGCCGTTCCCCTTCCTGTTTTTATGATCCCTTCAAGTACTGGAAGGCTGCAATGAGATCTTCCCAGAGCCTTCTCTTCTCCAAGCTAAACAAATCCAGTTCCCTCAACCTTTCCTGATAGGAGAGGAGCTCCAGCCCTCTGATCATCTTAGTGGCCCTTCTCTGGACATGCTCCAAGAGCTCCACGTTCTTCCTGTACTGGGGGCACCAGTCCTGGATGCAGTACTCGAGGTGGGCCCTCACAAGAACAGAGTAGAGGGAAACAATTACCTTCCTTCTCCCTGCTGGCCGCCCTTTGGTGGCCTTCTGGGCTGCAAGTGCACACTGCTGGCTCATGTTAGCTTCTCGTCCACCAGGACCCCAAAGTCCTTTTCCGCAGTGCTGCTCTCAAGGAGATCTTCCCCCAGTCTGTATAGATACCTGGGATTGCCCTGACCCTGTATGTGGCCTTACTGATTAGGTTTTCCTGGGCCCACTTCTCCAGCCTGTCCAGGTCCCTCTGGATGGCTTTCTTTCCTTCCAATGTATCGACTGCACTGCTCAACTTGGTGTCATCTGCAAACTTGCTGAGGGTGCACTTGATGACATCATCTGTGTCACCAATGAAGATCTTGAAGAGCACCCATACCAAGACAAACCCCTGAGGGACACTGCTTGTGACCAGCCTCCACCCTGACACAGAATCATTTATCAGAATCCTTTGGCTGTGATCAGCCAGCTGATTTCTAATCCACTGAACAGTCCATCCTTCAAATCCACATCTCTCCAATTTAGAGAGAAGGATGTGGTGAGGAACCATGTCAAAGGCCTTGCAGAATTCCAGGTAGATGACATCCACTGCTCGTCCCCCATCCACTAAAGCCATTGCTCCACCATAGAAGGCCACCAAATTGGTCAGGCATGATCTGCCCTTGGTGAAGCCACGCTGGCTGTCTCAAATCACCTCTTTGTCTTGTATGTGCCTTAACACAGCTTCTAGGAGGATCTGCTCCATGATCTTCCCAGGTACAGAGGTGAGACTCACCAGCTTGTAGTTTCCCGGATCTTTCTTTTTCCCTTTCTTAAAAGTGGGAGTAACGTTTCCCTATTTCCAGTCACCCAGAACTTCAGTAGACATGATGTCATGGTTTTATGATTTTTCAGTTTTCAGTATTCCACATCATAACATCACATGGGGCACTGGGATTTTAACTGTTAATGCTCAAGTCCTGGGTACCTGCCTGAAAGAGAAGAAGAACTACATTCCCCAGGGGACTTTGCAGTCACAGAGTGGAGATACAACTCCTGGCAAGGTCATCTGATGCACTCTTTTTCGTCTGCTCTTTGTCGTGGGCGCTGCTCCCATCTCTCTGCTGCTCAACTGGACTGCACATCTTACCTCAGCATTGTGGTGAGGCCTATTCACCTTTCGGACATTCTCTCTCTCATTATATTTGATTTATTAGCTTCAATTCTGATTGTATTGTGTTATAGCGTGCTATCTTGCATTCCGATACTATATTTAGTAAATTAGTTTGTTTCTCCTCAGATTATTGCCACTGTTTTTAATTATTTTGGGGTCCCCTGTTTCCCTTTTCCGGAGGCACGGATCCGCGGATCCCTCCTCCCCACTGGTCACGGAACCAGGCCGAACCAGCCCGTAAACTGTTGACACGTGATTTTTCAAATATGACAGAGAGCGGCTCTGCAACCACTTCAGCCATCTCTTTCAGAACCCTAGGATGGATATCGTCCGGCCCCATGGACTTCAATTTGATGAGAAGGACTCGGACTTTTTCCACCGTTGCACTGGAATAGAATAAAAAAAAGTAAAAGCAATTGAAAAATGAAAACAGGAAAATGAAAGACCATCCATCTGATAACTAGTTGATATTCCCACCTTGGAGAGCCTTTTATAATGTGCTATATTATGAAGACAGGAAGTGAAATTGACACTGTTTCAGCAGTCTGTCAGTGTCCTTGACAGTATGAATCCAAGATATGACTGCTTGCATTTTAAGCAAAATTTGCATTTTGTGGCATATAATCCATTGATTTACCACCAGGAATTGAGGTCTATTTTACTCCTCTTGTTGAAGTATTTGTTGGACCTTTGCAAAGAGCAGAAAAAACAGATAAGGGTAACTTTTATATCTTGGTTTTGCCTTATTTTGAAGAAAAATATTAAATATTCCAAGGAGAAAATAGCCCGGAATGTTTTGTTGGGATATTTTTAGATGTAAGGAGGCCTGGATATTTGATTTTGTTTGTTTTATTTTTTTGTTTGTCTTGATTTGATGTATCTATCAGACTTCAGTTTCATCTTGCTGTCTGCATATGGAAAGTAACAGTCATATAATTTCATAAAGTTTATGCTTTATTTTTTATTGTCAGTTTTTAAAGTTATAGTGTACTATATACATGTTCGTATACTTTATTTATCTGACTTGATATATCTTGACATTTAATTTATCTTTGGATAAGAACGGATTATTTAATAAAAAAGTACATTCACACTTAATTTGGTTGGGTTGATAAAACAAAACAGGTAGATTATAAATTTTCTTAAGAGGAAATTGCTAGGTGAGCAAAAAGATAGCCTGAAAAAAAGGGCAATGTAAGCCTAAGCATTTGGAAAGCTAAAAGCTGAAAGGAAAGCCTCTGCCTGATTTAGAGTTCATAGTAAAGTAATAAACAAACAAATAAATAAATAAATATTATTTATCACTCTGAAAAAATGTCTGCTATTTATTTCCACGGAAACTACAACTGGTAGGAAGAGTACAATATCACAACTTCATTGAGAAATTTCTCCACTACAAAACACTATGGTTCTGCATAATTACCACCATTATCTGTTCATTTTTGCCGTGATGAACAAGAACCTGAGTGCCGTGCCCACAAAAATCTGCACAAATTGGTTTGTCATTTATATCAATGTGGTCATTGCTGGAATGCACCACCCACCACCTCACCTCACATCCACTGTTTGGTCTCCATAAACATTCAGCAGGCATCAACATTGCCAATCATTGTCATTTTTTCCTCATGACAAAATTCAGTCACACACCTTTGCTTCATAAGCACTTCTACATCAGATGTCCTTCTGTCAGACTTCCCTTCTGCTGACATTTCTGTTACTGACAAGTAGGTTAAATATCTACCACCACACCACCAACATTCACCTCTGACATTGTGAGAAAACATAATAAAGCAGGAGTCATTACTTTTGGAGCAGGCCTCCTATGTCATTTGGGAAAGGAAAGTTGGAGGGAAATATATGAGAAAAAAAAAATTGTTGTGTTCAGTTTTCTTGTGGCAAAAAAAGTTTGAGAAGAAATGGGAAACAAAAAATAAATGTGTTGGAATCCACCTATAAAAGCTGAAGACTTCTAGATATAACCAAATGTGTCTGTTAATATGCATGCAAGTAGATTTTTGTTGGATCAGAGAAATCATGAATATTCAGATGATTATCAGATGCTTTACTTACTAATTTGTTTTAAGTTTTCATTTTCCATTACCTGCAGTTCACGACTTGCTTTATGTTATAAAGCAGAATTTTCAGTGATCTGTAGAGAGTTCAAATAATACTAATGATCACTCAAACAATCTATTTATGAGCTGTTTTTGAGCAACAAATAGTAGTACTGTTCTTCTCATAAAGTTTAAATGCCTTTGAAGAAATAAGGAAATCATAAATAACAACAACAAAACAAATAATTCAAGTGCTGGCCTCACGAGTACTACTTGACCAGTTTTAGCTATAAGGAATATTTGTGCAAAAAGAGAACCTTTTTTTAGATCACAGTGTTAATTAGCTTTTGCCTTTTCTATCTGGAGGATTGTTTCATTTTACACCTGTAGCATCAGCAATCATGTGTGAGAGAAGAAGGCTTTCTCTCCAGTAGGACATAGCCTAGTGTCCTATGTAGACAGGTTCTACTTTGGTCTAAATGGGGAGTACTGTAAAATTTATGACCACGGTGATGTGTGATGTGATTTCATGTAGTTACAGAAAAGTGCAAAGGAGATAAATTCAGATCTGTATACAGGCCAAGTAACAACAGCAATACACAGTACAAATATTACTTACAGAGTTATTTAAATGCTTGCAAGTAAGAAGAGGTACAAAAACTAGGCTAGCTTGTTCACAAAAAAAGATAAATTATGAAAAATATACATGCATACAGTCAGAAAGCCACATGTGAGAAGTTCCTCTTCTTGTGTGGCTGTATAATAGCAGCCTTGCCTTGAAAAGCAGCGATAAAGCACTCCAGCAAGGAGATTTCCTGTGCATCTGGCTAGGAACAACAAAACAATGGCCAGTGTTTGTCAGACTGTTACAAGAGAGCTTTAGGTGCAATACAGTGATTGGATGTGTTTTCTTTGTACACAATGTGTTTTTATGAATCTCACATGCAAAGGTCCAATTGTTCCTTATCTAGACTTTGCATGCACTTCAGAAGTAATTTGCAAGGATCTCACTGTGGTGGCTCTTGCTCATCCACTTATTTCAGAAAGTTTACTATATTATTTTCTTTCCGAACAGTAAATCCGGGACTCTTACATTCTGACCTTAAAACGATTTTCACCAATGAGTGCTGAAAGTAGTAAAAAGGATCTATGTGCAGATAATTCAAAGAAACTATTGTAGGAAATTTGTTTTAGCCACAAAATGTGATACACTCCCTGATAAAACCCAGTTTAGATATAAATTGTTAAATCACGTGGCATGCATGAATTAAAAAAATAAAGCTGCAAACAGGAGTGTCAATGAGTATTTCTAGCTCTTGAAAGGACAGTTTGAATTAAAATGAGAGGCTTTGTAAGGTACAAAGACTGCCCAAGGAAGGAAATGTCAGATTGTATGTCACATGAGAGTGCAGCTTGCTGGTAGTTGCAAAAACAATTCTTTTCTCATGACAGAAAAACTGATGAATAGAGTGATTCTATTGGAGGTCAAAACAAGAACACTTTTCAGGGAAAGTGAGCTCCACTGTTTAGATTGCTATAAGCACTAATATAAGGCAAAAGAAATAATTGTTAATATGCTGTCTGTAAAACTTGCTTCCACCTGTAAACATCTGATATGAGTATGGAAAATGTCTATTGTCTAGAACACTGTCATTCTCACTGCTGCAAGGTACCAATAAGTTAATGTAGCAAACAGATCAGCAAATTGTCATATACAATGTCCTGTTCAATTACACATTTATTGCACACGATAACTTCTTTCTCTACCAAGAAAATCACTGAAAATTAATTTCCATTAATTATATATGAAAACAAACTCAGTCATCATTAACAATGATTTTAAGTGAAAATTTGCCTATCTCTTCTTGCAATAAATTAATAGTGCAAACTATTGAGCTAGATCCTCAGCTGCTATAATTGACTAAGCTGTACTGAATTTGTTTATCTGTAGTTATTTGCACAGACCAAATGTCTAGTTAATTTTATTATTAAAGGCGGATATATTATGAGCTAAAAAGTGTATAAGATTCTTTCCTGCTGATTTAACCATTGTTTTTTTCTTGAATCATAAGACAAGTTCATACAACATTTGGGAAGATATGTTCAAAACTTATTTTTATTAGCCTTTGTGAACAAAATAAAAATATTACTGCTGTAATGTTCATAAAAAGGATCTGAGCTATCTAGTTTCCCCATGATCTCAATGGGTTTTGGATCATAATTCTGCATGAAGTGAAATGATTACAGGTCTAGATTTTATGCACTTAAAAATACAGTAGCTTACTAATTTATTAAGAAGATAAGATGTAAAATCTCTTCAATTTACTGTGTTTTATTGTTTGTTTGCAAGCAGATTTTGTTTGTTGTTGCTGGATTTTTATTTTTCTCTGAGGGAAAAGATGCTGGAATGACGGACTCTAGTAGGATAATAAAGCAGAACAGTTATTTCAAATACATGCATTGCAAGAGGATTTTTGAATGTGTACTATCAGTACCTAAATAACTGTTAGAAGTAGTAAG
Organism: Tetrao urogallus; assembly: GCF_951394365.1. Taxonomy (NCBI): domain Eukaryota; kingdom Metazoa; phylum Chordata; class Aves; order Galliformes; family Phasianidae; genus Tetrao; species Tetrao urogallus. The sequence continues at coordinate 45,018,069 of NC_136813.1, read as the reverse complement.
GAATATAACTTTTTTTTTTTTTTAAAGAATATTTTTTATTGTTTTGCATCCTGAGCATTCTGTTGCAAACAATTAAAATACTTTTTTGCTTTTTGTTAATTTGTCTGCTGAGACTACTATTCCAGTTTCAGCTCTTAAGCACTGATATAACTACATAGTAAATTTTATTTACTTTATTTACTTATGTGCCTTCCCAGTTGGATGAGGGGGGCTTATCCATGGCTGAATGCTCTAACATTCCCTGGCTGCTTCCGTGCACAGTTGCACTCCACCCTTCTCTGTGCTCTTACCTGTACTTTGCACCAGGGCTGAGTTTCAAAAAAAAAAAAATCTTGAAAAGTAGTTCTTAACCAGAAATGTCTAAAGAGTGTGGAGTGATTCTTTCTCCCCCCTCATACGTAAATGAACTAGGAATCAAAACGGAAAGTTTTTGCCTTTCAGATCTTAAAACTCCTCAAATATTAACTTCCAATTTGTCAGCAGGAGCTATAACTGTCAGTCAGCTGTAGGAAAAGGGAAACGATACGATCCATTCCTGTAATATATGAAGACCCCCAGTTCATTAATTCTGCTCCAATTAAGGCAACTGGATTTTGAATGTTGTGCATTTGGTCTGTTGTGTTATCAGCACATTTAACAAAATGTAAATAGCCTGTGCTGTATTTGACACAGGACTAGATAAATATTTTAGCTATAGCAATCAAATTTACACTGAACAGTTGGGAAGATAATTAGTTGTACAGAAGAATTAGGCATATGCTTGTTTGCTTATAAGGTTTGTACTAGAAGTGTGAATATATTCTCAAAGTCTTTGTTTCAAGTCCTTAAATAATCTTTTTGGATTAGACTTCTGTAAGCAGCAGATGTTTTGGTATTTAATTTCTTAAGTAATTCTTTCATTTAAGAAAAAAAAAATTGGCTTTATCTATTGTAAATGAGGAAAATGCATAATTTATACACATTTTTTTCCTATATGTTTATATTTATTTCCTGTATTTATATATGCTACATGTAGTCTGCTCCAAAAGCAATGCCTCCTACTTTATCATATTGATCCACAATATTAGAGGTAAAAGTTGATGGTATGGCAGTAGAGGTTGAATCTTTTCTCTTATATTCCATTACATTTTGTTGCTGTGTAACAGATGTCAACAGAGAAGCAGTTTGACAAAATAGTGTTTCATGTGCAAGTGTGTATGAAATAAAGATATGTTGTTGAATTCCTTCATGCGGAAAATATTGCAGCCACTGACATTCATTGTCACTTGTAGAAGAGATCAAACAGTAGATGCAAGCACAGTTAGGTGGTAAGTGGTTCACTTCAGTAGTCACAGCAGCAACATGAAAGACAAGCCACATGCTAGGTGGCCATGCAGATTTTTACACATGCAGTATGCAGGCTGTTGTTCATCACTGGTGAAAAAGTACAGCTAATGGTGGTCACTATGTAGAAAAATCTTGTTTTGTAACCAAGAATTTTGTCTATCAAATAGTGGTATTGTACTCATTGTATCATTTGCAGTTACCAGGGAAACAATTAGGAGGCATTATCTTCAAACAACCTACATATATTTACATTAATACAAAGGCATTTAAGATTTATGTTTACCTTGACACAAAAGTTACTTTAAAAATATATATATCTTTACCTCTTTTTATAAAAAAATGCTTTTTTTTTTTTCACCTAAGATGCCCATTTTCTAAGGCCTCAGAACTCCCTCAAAACATAGCCAATAGTTCAAAACCAAGGAAGTTTTTTTTTTTTTTTTTTCCTGTAGTAGGTATCCTCAAATACAATGTATCTCTGGAAATCTTAGATGTAATAGTCTATCTAGAAAACAAGGAAAACAAGACAATAAACTGACAACAATTGACGGGCTGAGGGAGTTGGGCTTGCTCAGCCTGGGGAAAAGAAGACTGCAAGGAGACCTTGTTGCAGCCTTTTCAGTTTTTAAAAGGAGATTGTAAACAGAAAGGGGAATAAACTTTTTACTTGGGTAGATAGCGATAGCACAAGGGGGAATTATTTTAAGCTAAAGGAGGGAATGTTTATGTTGGATGTCAGGGAAAGGTTCTTTACAGAAAGACTTGTGAGGTGCTGGCTGCCCAGAGAGGTTGTGGATACTCCTTCCCTGGAGGTGTTCAATACCAGGTTAGACGGGGCTCTGGGGAACCTGATCTAGTACCAGATGTGAAGGTTGGTGGTACTGCCTTGGCAGGGGGTTGGATCTTGATGATGCTTGGGTTCCCTTCCAACCTAAACCATTTATGATTCTATGATGATTCTATGAAATTACTGAAATTACTAAGAGAGTTTAGTAATAACGCAGATAATTGTATTATATTATTGAAATCCTCAACCAAACCAAATATGTCCAATAGTTTGTTAGTTTTGAGATGCTGAAGTCAAGAGAAAATTTGCAAATCCTAACTGAAACGGTCTCACATTCACTAGTGTTTGATCTTCAAACAAGGGTTTTGGAACTCAGAGACTATCAGTTATCCTCCAGCTTCCACTTGGCATTCCCCAGACTGAAACTTTTCTCATTCACAAGCTATGATTTTAGGGTAGGTGAGGAATCACTGGGAGCTTAGCTCTTTCAAGCCCAAATAGCAAAACAAGAAAATGTTTCCCCTATCCAAACAGTTTAACATTTTGCTCTGTATTTCATTTTGAGAAATATAGTACTTAGTCTCATTAGTGAACTATGTTGTTAGTTTAGGTGTGTCCCTTTATTTATCTAAACTTTGCTTTTTATGAAACTGTCTTCTGTAACAGAGAGAAAAGTTAAGAGAGATGCCTTAGACTACAGAAGGACTAGATATATTTTGTTGAGACTATAGGGCACTAGCAGAAGAGCAGTGCCTGCAGCCATTACTCCTTTCCATCTATCCTATCCTCTTGACATGTCTGTGAGTAATTTTTAAGTCTCAAAAGTGGTTGGTGTCTTCTATCAGTTAAAGAAAACTCTGTTTGGAGACCAGATGTTTCATTTATTTTTCACTGAAGGAAAGCCAGTTATCTTATCCTGTTAGTATGATGTTAGTATGATTCATGTATCTTTCTGTAGAGACAGGAGTTAAAGGGGCAATCACTTGAAAAAAAGAAAAATAAATAAACACCCTAAAGCCCCCTAAAATCCACTGGCCTTTGTATGGTGCAATAAAACTAAACTAATTGTTACCAGGATTGTTTATCTCACTTATTAGCAAAGAAATAACTGTGTGTCTTTTCAACATGAGTCCATCTCTAACTTTGCTGCATTTAATTTTCCCTTTCTCATATGTCACTATCTGAACCTACAGTTTTCCTATATTCTTAAATAAATCTGCTTCTTGTTGGTTCAGGTATCAAACAGTTTGGTCTGTTTCACTTAAAAACTGTATTTCTGTTTGTATTATACTTCTATATTTCTTCATTCAATCTTCAAATTAAAGATTAATTTAACTAATAGAAAAATCTAAATATAAGTACTAAATATAAGTACTTATAATAGCTTACAGGTAGAACATCAATTTATTAATGTGATTTAAGTACGTGCACAGTTCTTTCATTAAGATATGGCTGGAAATATATATTAGAAGATATAAATATTATACATCATTAATTGTCAATGTTACATACATGCAACTAACAAAAGAGCTTTTTTTCTGCCTTTCATTCAATAAGTCAAAATTAATAAGTTTGTTAGAGAGATACAACACCATTCTTCACCAAATTTCTAGTATAATAGCTTTATTTAAACCATGAATTCTATTTTTTGTAGATGGCATTTGTCATTTTTCTTCACAGAGGTGATATTGGACTTAAATGCTGAGAAAATTGGGTCTTGAAGGGATTTTTGAGAGGTTAAGGAACTTTTTATTAACACTTTTATACTCAGCATTGTAAGTTTTTTATAGTTTCTGTGTAACATATTCTTAATGCTAAGAACACTTGTTCTTAGCTTTTTGAGCATTGAACATGCTTTCCTGTCAACTTCTGTGTTTTCTTGAGGATGTGTTCCTCTCCGGACATCTAATAAATAAATATTTATAATAATTAAATATTTGAGTATGGTCTTGAGTAGTGAAGATCAACTTAAACAATGTGTATAAATTTCTCTTTAATGTTTTCTTTTTTCATTCTCTCATTAAATCCTTGTCAGAAACATGACTTACTCACACAAACATTGAACTTTCATGCATAAAATACTAGACAAAACTGTTTCTAAAGTATCTTACTTTTCTTTTACATCTCTAGTTTTCTTAACCCTTTTAACTAGTCTCTCAAGAACAGATTTATTCACTTAATGAGTTATTTATTTATATAAAAGTTTACTAACTTCCAGTTTAGAAAACACAATGTTTATTCACTTCATATAAGGAGTTTATTTCTTATGAGCTGAAATAATAAATATAAACCTTATTTTAAATATCTGTAAAGTGGGATACTACATCTTATTCCTATATAGAGGCTACCATTATTGCGGACACAAATGCAGCCAGCAAAGTTTCAAAGTTTATATCCTTTATCTATCCGTTACCTAAATATGCAAGCCTAGATTTCTAATGCCAACAAGATGTCCTAAAATGTTTTGTTTGTACTTAAGTTGCCACTTCAGGGCAATATGAGACTCAAATAATTTTTGTGCTTATAATTCAGTTTTATACATATTTCTTAGGTATACATATTCCTTCTATGTATATTGTACATATTTCTTCTATGGTACACAAAGTGATCATAGATATCTACAATTAATCACCTGAAAAAACATTGGATATCTCTATATGAGATACTTCTCTAAAATCTCCTTACAATCAAAAAAAAAAACCACAAACAAAAAAAAAACAATGAAGCAATCACTTCCAGACTACAAGACATTTAAATCTAATATTGGAAAGAGTTCAGACAAATTTCTTATTTTTTCTTCTGTCTGGAAAGTCTGTACTTCTGGCTCACAGCGACACACTATGCTGTGGCCAAAAGAGTCGGACTCAGTGATCCCTGTGTGCCCCATCCAAATAAGAACGTTTGATTCTGTGACCTCTCTTTTCTATACTCACATTGGAGGATAATACAATGCATATCATAGTAAGAATATTGGTTATCTTTGCACAGTTTACAATAGGCAAAAGAAAAATATTATTTGAAATGTCTTTCACAGAGACACAGGTATTCATATTGTGTAATAAATACTAGCTATCAAAGCAAATACTTTTCAATTAGAAAGAAAAACAAGTAAGGAAGAAGTTAGTTTCATTTATCCTGCACTGTGTCCTTCATTGATTCATTCATTCATTCATCCATCCATTCATTCACTCTTTCATTCATCCATTCATTCATTTTTGCTTAAAATAGTAGGTAAGCAAGCTTAATTTTTCCTACTGGGAAGAACACCTTAATATGTATTTACCAATAAAATAAGAACAGTGTTAAGACCTCAGATTGTTTTCTGTTGTGATACATTACAGTCTTAAAAAGACCGCAACAGAAAAACCACAACGTAGAATTACTGTTATTTTTTATGTGTCTTAGTGCAAATAATTGACACAAACAAGTATGAATCAGTAAAGACTTTATTTAGAACACGGAAGCCAAAGCCAGGCTTTACTATTGTGTCACTTTGCTCTTGTATAAATTTATACAACATCATTGCCATAAAACTTCAGATAAAGAGACAGCAATGCAGAAGTAGAACGCGTTTCTGGATTATCCCGAAGTACTCTCTGTTTTCTTCTGAATGTTTTAGAAGTGAGATAAATTTATAGCACCACTCTACAAATATCCATGTTGTTACCAAGTGAACCATATTACATATGACATGTTACCAATGTCATAAAGCCAAGGCAAAGAGAATAGCTTTGTGTCAGGAATCTGTTGCAACAAGTTTAATTAGCTCAGGAGGATTTATGTTCTGGCAAATCTATTGTTTGTTTGTTTGTTTGTTTGTTTGTTTGTTTTTTAATTAAAATTATCTATTTGTCCCTCATATTCTCTTGGGTGGGCAACAACATTTTATTAGTAGTATTAGTATTTTCTAATATAATTTTTTATTATGTGAAATATTACATCCATCTTGTCCATTTCACTCAAGAAAATTTATTGTTCTTTTGTACTGTATAAGCTGTACAGAATGTGTAAATGTGTAAAAAATAGAAAATCATAGGGAAAAAATCTCCAGTTTTAATAGCTGTTGGAAAACTTCTATCTTGTAGTTGTTTTGTTCCCTCTTGCAAGCAGATGGAAAACTTAAATAGTAAGTGCCTCAGTAAATGTAGTGGCTCTGGCAAGCTGGTGTTTCTATGACAGGTTATAATGACATAAATTGTTAAGTTGCCAACTCATACTAGTGTAAGCTACAGAACAGTGGCACTGTCATTTTCTTAAGCTGCCCTACATTTGCTATGGCATTACTTTATATCCTTATTTTAAATCAAACATCTGGTCTTTACGCCTACAACCAAGCTGAAGAACACTGATTGTATACCACAGTAAGAAAACATCAATATTTTGTTATTTATGCAGATAATAGGTAGAAAAATTAAAAATCTTCTTTTCAACTTCAAATCCTATACTAAATATTTTTCTTTATATTTGCAAACTACTGTATTTTATATAATAGTATTAAGTTTAATAAATAACTGATTAAAACATGAGGAAATATCTTCATTACTTTGTAGTTTAGTTTTTATTTTATTTCAATTATCTTAGTCTTTTATATTCATTCATAATATTTCTACTATGATTTCAGCTACAGTATTTTCTGATTAATGCTAAACTGAGTATCTCATTATTTCACCAACTAGGAAATAAGAGAAATACAAATATTTTTTTCTAGTAACATAATATTAAAATAAAGTTTATTACATTGTTCATTTTTAGAAAATAGCATGCATCTATTTAAAACTACAGTGCCTTTACAATCAAATTGCCAGTTAAGCACCTTATTTCTATTTCAACACTTTTGTCATCTTCATGAAGCTATCAGGAATATGTTTCTTTCTCATATACAGGTTAAAACAGTAACTGAAGAACATCACCAGAAACTTTCAATGCAGAAAATATTGATTAAGATTTTATATAAATTCCCCTAAATGTATTCTCTATCTCAATAGCATTTAAAAAAAAAAAAAAGAAAGAAAAAAGAAAAAAAAAAAAGTTTAGAACAGATAAAATGTTTAGAACAGATAAAATGTAAAACAATATAACTTTTTTTTTTTTTAATTGACAATTAAAAGATGTGGGCTCCATTTCTAAAATCATGTTCACAATTCAAAAGTATTTACCTGAAAATAGTAGAAAAACTATGATTTCCATTCTATATGCTTTTAAAAGGAAAAGATACTCTACAATTTAATTAATAACTATGCAACCAGAAAAATGTGTTTCTGGAGGGAAAAGGTGGAATGAAATTGAACTTTTAGGATGTCTAAACAGTCATTAGTAAAAGATCTGTGTAATGGAATTCATTTGAGTTCAATGGGAAATGATAACTGAAACAGAATTGATGAAATGTGAAATTATGTACACATTTAAAAAAATTAGCTTCACAGGACATTTAGCAGGATTGCTTTTTGATAGACACTACTCTGAAGATACAAGGCTTTAAATTACAGCCTTAAATTTAAGCTTTTATTTTTGAATATCAAACATGACATCTAGCTCCATAGTATGAAGATTAGTTGAAAAGTATCAGGGAGAAATCAAGAATTTGGGAGAAAGATTTGGGAAGATCTTTCTAGGAAGAAGAAGAAAACAAACTTCTTTGTAAAACAACTTCCTCTACTTTTTTTTTTTTTTTTTTTTTTTTTTTTTTTTTTTTAATCTTGATCTAAGAGAGAGAGTAGTGGGAAAAAAAATGACATTTTGATTCAAATAAAATTCAAAAAGGGTTTATTTCAGACCCCAGTTGAGGCCTAGCAACTCATCATAATGTAGATATTTTTTATCATACTTCCTCTCTTTTGCATAATTAAGGAGCAAACATATTTCAACTTGACCAATTTGTTGTCACTCATTCACTCATCTAGGAAAGTAGACCAACTGCTTGTGTACAACTAGAAATAAGAAAGAAATTTTAATCATTCCAGTATTTTCACTTTTACTAAAATGCAAACCTATTCTAGAACACAATAATCTTTATTTTGTCAATAATGGGTGTAGTTATAGAGTTCATTTCATCAAAAAATGCAATGATGTTTTTTCCTAATCTGCCATTCATTGAAGTTAATATGTAAACTCAAGCTGAATCTAGTATGAATATGGTATTAATGAAGAATGTGTTTATAACTCCATGTTGGATAACTGAAGGTGAAAAATGCATTTCCCAGTCACAGATTTTGGCTGAGTTACTGTAAAAGAAAAAGAGGAACAGAAGGCTGACAAGCATGACATCCCCAAGCTAAGAAGGCTTTCAACGAGCTCTTCCATTTCATATTACTATATGAAATAGACATATAAACATATATAAATATACATATATATATATTTAAAAAAATATATAAGTGGATTCAAGACTGAAGAGGAAGAAATTGCCATTGACCCAATTTTTCTTCAGGAAGACCAAAGCTGTGAATCTTTGGATTCAGAGAATCATTGAAAGTTTAAATATAAAATGAGAGAAAAGGCCTTATTACCAAAAACTATAATACGTTTGAATTGTATTACTGACTGCAAGTGCTATCTTCAGTTTAACTGAAATAACAATATCTTTTCACTCCATCTTAGACTGCTGAGATATTAATTAGAATAAAAACTATCTGTCCCATATGTAAGAAAGATTATTTTTTACTCTTAGCAAGGTTTTAAGTTTAACAAAGAAGGAATGGGAATATTTCTAATGTAGATGCTATCAATTCTTTTATCCTATTTATCACTAAATTTTCCTATCTATGTGAGAAGAATCATACCTCATTCCATTCTTCACACTGATCCTTTTTATGGTATAGTAAGTTTAAGATTTTTTGAACCAGTTTACAAAAAGAGGAAGTTGAGGGAAGAGATTGTCCTGATCTGCACTGGAATGGCGTGTCTTCACTGGGTGCAGTTTTGGACACCACAGTGCAAAAAGGACTTAAAAAACATATGAGGAGCAGTTTATGCCTGTTAGTTTGTTCATCCCAGAGAATAGGAGATTGAGGGGAGACCACATTGCAGCCTATAGCTTCCTCACAAAGGAGGTGAAAGAATAAAAAAAAGGAGTGAAAGAATAGGTGATGATCTCTGCTCTCAGGTGATTGGTGATAGAGCATAAAGGAACACCATGAAGTTGTCACAGGGGAGAATCAGGTAGGTTATCAGGAAAATGTTCTTCACCAAGAGGATGTTTGGACACTGGAGCAGGCTGCCCAGGGAACAAGCCACGACACTTATCTTGCCAGAGTTCAAGTATCTGGATAACAGTCTCGGACATATAGTCTGATTTTTGGCTGATCTTATGTGGAGCCAGGAGTTGAACATGATGATCCTCATGGGTCCTTTCCAACTTGGGATATTTTGTGATTCTATGACTCTATGATTGTTTAGCCTGTAGAAGACAAGGCTTCAGAGACCTCATTGTGGCCTTCCAAGATCTAAAGGAGGCCAATATGAAGGATGGAGAGAAGCTTTTTATCAGATAGTGTAGAGATAGGGCAAGTGGTAATGATTTTAAACTTAAAGAAGTTAGATTGAGTTTAGATATTAGTAAGAATTGTTTACTATGGGAGTTGTGAGGCACTAGAATATTTGCCCAGATAAATTGTGGATGCACCATCCCTGGAACTGTTGAAGGCCAGGTTGGATGGGGCTTTGGGCAAACTGATCTGGGGGAATCTGTCCCTGTTCATACCAAGGGGGTTGGAACAAGATGACATTTAATGTTCCTTCACAACAACACCAATTTATGATTCTATGATTTACCCACAGAGGTGGTGGATGCCCTGTCCCTAGAGACATTCAAGGTCAGGCTGGGCCAAGCTCTGAGCACACTGATCTAATTGTAGATGTCCCTGTTCATTGCAAAAGTGTTAGAGTAGATTACCTTTAAAAGTCCCTTCCAACTGAAAGAATTCAATGATTATATGAAAAAAAACAACTTATCATCCTAATCAGATCAGTAGAGAAGATCATATTAGTCATCCTGCAGCCAGATCTATGATTTCTATGATACTGAGCTAAGTGCTGAACTCAGAGTTTAAAAGGATTCTTTGGGAGACATAATGGTTTGTATGAAATGAATGTTTTCTTTTGAAGCTCTTTGCACATACACATGTATGTGTACTTGAATTAAAATGAGAAAAAAAAAGTTGAGAATGCAAAATTGGCTTATATCAATAATGGAATTTCTTTTAAAACACGTCTCTTTAAATTCACTACAGAAATTTGAATTCATAGATCATAAGGGTGGAAATTAGGAAATCTCCTGTCCTTCACTGATCACTCCTCAATTGAGTTACTCTGATATCTGCTGTTGTGCAATTTATAGCCTGAGGAATTACTGTTGCGTTGTGCAGCAGCTGCAGAAGCAGGTGTTGGATTTGCTTTGGTGGCATGCATCCAAAAAAAGTTAAATACAAAACAAAAATTATTTCTGGGCTGTTGCCAGGTTTTTTTCCAATGTTTTCCATCTGCTGGAGACATTTCAATTTGTAATTACTTTTTTTCTTTCTTTCTATTTTTTAATGCTTCGGGCCTTTGCAGTCATGTTTATTTCTGAATGTTTGTATGTCTGACAGCCAAACGTCATTTTGAGATCTATCTGAGGTAACATCATCTATTGTTGGAACTCTCTATAAGCATGATTAAGATGTACTTTGGGTGGGTACCTAGTGAAACTGACTAACATATATGGTAACTATGGTAAAATGTTCAGGTCTGCTGTTGGAATAAAAAGTAGCAGGATCTTAATCTTTTGAAATTTCACGATTTTCAAGTTAAACAACAATATGTAGTCTTTGGCAGCTTGATCTGAATGAAAACATGAATGGAAAAATATTAGAGAAATAAAGAATAATTTTTAAAAATTCTTTTTCAGTTAGATTTTCAGTCCTAGAAAAATGCGTCAAAAGCAAAATATTCTGTCCTACTGATTACATGGAATCATAAACAACCAATTTTCTAGCATTCTTGAAGATCACACTGATGAATACGAATTTAAAAGCTCACCATAAAATTAAGATAATTGATTTATCATAAATTTGTTCAAAACAAATGATTAATGAGATTTAGTTTGATACTTTTTACTTCTTTGCTGCTAATTGTATGAATCCATACCTTCCTCCTGATATTCTATTGTATGCTGACCATACGTGTGCCTTTTTAGTGTAAAAGTAGAAAAATCAAGTAATGATTTTGATAGGATGTTTAGGATGCTGTAATGTTTTTTTCTGTAATAAAAAGCTTCAGGGAAAAAAAAAAAAAAAAAAAAAAGAACTATAAAAAAAAAAAATCAGTTCAGCAATACTTGTGATAAATATGCCATGAATCAGAAGCCTTTCAAATTAATGCAGCTTTCTATTTTTATTTATTTTATTATTATAATTTTCTAAGAACTACAGGTTTATCTATTTCTTTCCTATATTTCTCAGTTTTGGAAATATTTCTGAAATTTACTTTGTGATCAAAATGACTACGACATACAATTGTAACAAATATCAAGACTGCAATATCTAGCACAGAAATGTCAGAATCTCCTAGGAAAAATTATGATTGTATTCTCTTTTTCCATATTTGATTTTCTTTCTGGGGAAAAAAAAAGGACAGTAAAAAGTGCTAAGACCAACAAAAAAAGAGAAAAAGAAAAATGAAGACACTGAGATGACAGCTGATGATGACATTCTCTATCTTAAGGACAAGGTGAGATTCTGAGATGTTGAGTTATAAAATTGTATTTTTGCAGATGCATATGAATGTATTGACAACAAAATTTCATATTCTGATATAGAGCAGGAACGCTTTCTCTAAGGAAGCATAACTTGCAATCCATTTACCACAGTGTAGTTTTGGGTAAGGCAGAATAGTGACACAATTAGAATTGGTGATGCTCACCTGCAAGCTAGAAAGATCGTGAACATTTTGTGGTAACAGAATGCCTACCTATTTATCTGCATAAGAAAGTATTCACTGTAAAGGTCATAGTGCACTTATGCAAGATAGAAAAGGCAGTTTCTTAAGTACGTCACTGACAGAAGGTAGTACAATATGATAATAGCTTGCTTTCATAGTAGAAGCTCTTTCTTTAAAATGGCTAGAGCTTCTGATTTCTGTAACAACGTAGTTAGAACTTAAATTAACCACTGTGTAACTGCAAGAATTACAGAACTGTATAGGGAAAAAAAAATGCACTATATGCTGGTTGGTATGTAAGAGAATTTTCAGATTCAGCTTGTGTTCCTCCACTGGCCATGTATGCAACTCTGTGACATACTTTAATGTCCTTCTTCAATACTGTCTTCTAAATGCTTCAAACTGGTTTTGCCATGTGGAAACTTTACTTCTCTTACAAGTGAAAATACATCTACACGGGAAGATTTTCTGTGTTTCTGTCACAATCATAAAGAAATTATTGTACGAAAAAATTCTTTGCACTCTATCCCAAGAGACCATTTGTCCTTCAAAATATCTTAGAAGAATACTCATAACAGAAAAGCAAGTGCCTAATGTAGTACTATATATTGCTAAATACTTCCCCTGCCAATTTTATTAATTATAGAAGCTCTTAATATTATTGAAACAGGGAGAGCTCTTCACAGTTGTGATTTTTCTGTCCACTCATTTTGTTTCCTCTGGGATTGGTACTCTTGTAATTTATGCCCTAGATACATCATGCTTTACTGTCTGACATTTCTACTGCCTTTTTAAATTAAAAGATTTCCTGTCTATCACCTCCATATATTCTAAGAACAAGAATGTTCAGACTTCTACAGAATGTATTGCCTTCTTTCTCTCTCTTTGCTACCTGAATGACAGCGACATTGTCAGCAGTTTCATCTCCATTATAACTTTCATTTACTCCTGTTTCATGAGATATCAGAGTAGGCCTTGCAGGAGATGACAGATTCACAGAATCACATTGTTTTGGTCAATCTCTATAGACACCTGAAAGGAGGATGCAAAGAGAATGAAGCTATGATCTTTTGAGTGGTACTCAGCAATGGGACAAGAGGCAAGGTGTATAAGCTGAAACACAGGATATTCTGTCTAAACATCAGGAAGCACTTCTTTACTGCTTGGATGATGGAGCCTGTTACAGGTCACCTAGAAAGGTAGTGGAATCCACCTCCTTGGTCATATTAAGAAAAAATCTGGACATGGTCTTTCCTGGGCAAGCTTCTCCAGCTGCCGCTGCTCGAGTATGAGGGCTGGATTGGATGACTTCCAGACATCCACTCTGACCCCAACCATTTTCTGATTTTGTGATTCATTTAGTCTCTTATTCTCTTCCCCATCCTACTGTAAGGGAGTGAGTGGCAGCTGTATGGTGATTAACACCCTAATGGAGTGGTTTTATTTAATACGGACAGGCAGTTAAGTACCTTATTGCCACTTTCTTACTCCCACTTCTCAGGGGACAAGGAGTGGGAAATGAGATGGAGAAAAGAACTAAGATAGGAGCTGTTTAGTGAAGGAAAATAAAAATAAAAATAAAGTCTGAACAGAATAAAAAGGAAAAAAACATATATTCACTACATCCCATCAGCAAGCAATATTCAGTTACATCTTGCGAAGTAGGGTATAATATGCATAGTGGTTGCTGGAGAACATATATGCTTTCATAAATAAGAATCTTCCTTTCTCTTTCTTTCTCTCCAGCTTACATTACTGAGCATGAATTCCTAGAGTATAAAATATCCATTTGGTCGTTTTGGGTCAGCTCTCCTAGGTATGTCCCTGTTCCACCTCTTGACTAGACACAGCTTACTGGCTTTTGCAAGAAGAGACAGAGAGCCTAGAGAGACAGCCTTAATGATGTGAAAGCAGTGCTCAACAATAACCAAAACACTGGTATGCTATCTATGTTTTTCTATCTATGAATAAAATGCATAACACTATATGGGCTGTTGTGAGTAAAGTTATGTTCATTCCATCCAGATACAGTAAAAGGAGTTAGCTCACAATGCATGTTGACTGAGAATGTAGATCAAGAATATTTGTGCAGAAACAATCACCCTGCAGAGAATAAAGACTGAGCTCCATGCTGCAAGGAATAAATCAGAGGCAGAGACCTTGATGAAAGGAGCAATAGAGGAATGACAGGAAAGACAAGAAGTATGTGTCTTCTGGCAGCAGTTGGAGAATTCCATTTTTACTGCATATCTGCAGTTTCAGAAGAGATAGAGAATCACATCATAGAATCAAATAATAGCTTGGGCTTCACAGGACCATAAATATCACCTAATTCCAACCCTTTCCATAGGCAGGGACAAATCCCATTAGATCAGGTTGCTAAAAGCCCCATCCTACATGACCTTGAATTGTTCCAGACAGGGCATTCACAATTTCTCTGTGAAAATTCAGTGCCTCACCAATCTCTGTTTTGTAAAGAATTGACTCCTAGTATCTAAACTAAATCTCTTTAGTTTTAAATGACCAACTTTTGCTCTATAGCTATTAGATCATGTAAGAGGGGCTTCTCCATCTGTTTATGAAATTCTTTAAAATATTGAAAAGCCTCAGTGAAGTCTTGTTCTGAGATTGGAAGCGCCAGTGACAGCTGAGGCTCAGGCATGTGTATGAACTACAGATACAAATGATAATGACTGGAAAGTTTGTCCTGAATGGGATGGGAGCAACCATCTGCTAGCCTGATGTGATGTCTCAGGAGATTTGCTATTTTGTGGGTGGTAAGATATGGAATGCTCCTGAGAGATTGTTAAGGTTTTTCCAGTCCTGAGACTATTAGCTCTTGCAGTTCATCTAAGCAGGCATCAGGTCAGAACTTGAGCATATCACTATGTGAGTATCATATTGTACCCTGTTGCTTAGTGAATAACTAAGCATAACTAAGCGTAAGTGAATAATTGATAATAGTCGGTAACATGGTACCCTGTTGCTTACTGAAACAGGTGACCTTATGACAATGGCAAAAGCAGAATTACTCAATGATCTTTTAGCCTTAGTTTTCATCGACAAGGTCTGCTCTCAGGCCTTCCTTGCAGAGCTTACTTGCAGAGCCCGTGAAAGTGAAACTGCTCCCACTGTAATTATATCAACTTCGGGAGTGCTTATGTAAATTGGACTTAAGAAATTCCCAATGATCAGACAGGATGCATGTAATATCATTGAGGAAGATGTCCAAAGTCATCAAAATAAGTTTTCTAGTCCCTTTGGAAGTTTTAGGCAATGACATAATCACAGAATCACAGAATCACAGAATCACAGAATCACAGAATCACAGAATCGTAGGACTTGGAAGGGACCTCCAGAGATCATCGAGTCCAAGCCCCCTGCCAAAGCAGGTTCTCTACACCAGGTTGCACAAGTAGGTGTACGGGCAGGTCTTGAATATCTTCAGAGAAGGAGACTCCACAAACCCCCTGGGCAGCCTGTTCCAGTGCTCTGTCACCCTCACTGTAAAGAAGTTCTTGCGCACATCTGTGCGGAACTTCCTATGCTGCAGTTTCTGTCCGTTTCCTCTTGTCCTGTCTCCACACACTGCTGAAAAGAATCTGGCCTCACCACTCTGCCCCCCACACCTTAGATATTTATAGACTTGGATCAGGTCCCCTCTCAGTCTTCTTTTCTCAAGGCTAAACAGACCCAGTTCACTTTAGCCTTTCTTCATAGGGGAGATGCTTCAAGACCTTCGCTATCTTAGTGGCCCTCCGCTGGACTCTTTCCAAGAGATCCCAGTCTTTTTTGTACTGGGGAGTCCAGAACTGGACACAATACTCCAGATGAGGCCTTACCAGGGCAGATTAGAGGGGGAGGATCACCTTCCTCGACTTGCTGGCCACGCTCTCTCTAATGCACCCCAGAATGCTATTGGCCTTTTTGGCCACAATGGCATACTGCTGGCTCATGGCCAACCTGTCGGCCACCAGGACACCCAGGTCCCTCTCCGCAGAGCTCCTCTCCAGCAGCTCATCCCCCAACCTGTACTGGTGCATGCAATTATTCCTCCCTAGATGCAAGACTCTGCACTTGCTTTTGACCAGAGTGACATTGGCTATCCTCCAGTCTCCCCCATTCTCCAAGACCTCTCAAAGATGATAGAGAGCAGTTCAGCAGTCACCTCTGCCAGCTCCCTCAGCTCCCATACATGCATTCCATTGGGTCCCATGGATTTATGAACATTGGTGTTGCCTAGGTACTCTTGGATCGCCTCTTCCCTGGGATGGCTCCAAGTATGTCCTGGAAGAGATCAAAGTTGGATCTTCTAAAGTCCAGGGTAGCAATCCTACTTTTTGCTTTGCTTTTTCCACTCATGATCTTGAACTCTACCATCTCGTGGTCACTACAATCCAAGCTGCCCCCACCTTTTACTTCCTTGACAAGCCTTTACTTATTAGTGAGAATAAGGTCCAGCAACACCCCTTGCCTTGTCGGTTCCTCCACCACCTGCATCAGAAAGTTGTCTTCAACACACTGCAGGAACTGTCTGGACCGTGTGTACCTGGCCGTGTTGCTTATCCAGCAAATATCTGGATAATTGAACTCCCCCATGAGCACCAGCACCTGGGATCGTGATGTTACTTCCAGTTGCTTATGGAAGGCCTCATCAACCTCCTCCTCCTGATCAGGGGGCCTGTAGTACACACCCACAACAGTGTCAGCCATACCAGCCTGCCCCTTGATTCTCACCCCACAAGCTCTCCACTGCTACACCACTCTCCCCCAAGTGGAGTTCAATACATTCTAGCTGCTCTCTCACATAAAGAGCAACTCCACCACCCCACCTCGCCAGCCAATCTTTTCTAAAAAGCACATAGCCCTCCCATCACGTCTCCATGATTGCAATGAGATCGTGGCCGTGCAACTGCACACAGATCTCCAACTCTTCCTGTTTATTTCCCATACTGCGTGCATTAGTGTATAGACACTTTAGGGAAGCAGTATCCCCCTGCCCCTCTCCACTCCTTTGAACTCCAACCTCATTACCCACCAAGCTCTGATTTGAGCCTTGAACTACCCACTCAACCCCAGTGGCCCTCATTTTGCCCTCTTCTTCCTTCTTAGCTAGTTTAAACACTTCTCAATGAGTCCTGCCAGTTCCAATGCTAGGATCCTTTTACCCCTTGCAGATAGGTGAGTTCCATCTGCAGCTGTCATTCCAGGTGCTGAGTAAATTGCGCCATGGTCAAAAAAACCCAAAATTCTCGTGTCTGCACCAATCTCTGAGCCATTTATTTATGAGGAGGGTTTTTTTAATCCTCTCAGTATCCTTCCCGGCCTCTGAAGGGATAGAAGAGAAAACCACCTGTACACCCACTCCATCAAGTACCCTCCCCAGGCCCTTGAAGTCATTTTTGATAGCCCTCAGGCATTTCTCTGCAGCTTCATCACTGACAACCTGAACTACCAAAAAGGGATAGTAATCAGATGGGTGAATAACACCAGGAAGCTTTCAGATATCCCTGATCTGTGCCCTAGAGAGGCAGCACACTTCCCTATGGGTATAGTCAGGCCGACATATTGGGCCCTCGGTTCCTTTTAGAAGGGAGTCACCTATGACTATCAGTCTTCAAGCTGGAGCTAACTGCCTCTCCTTAGAAAAGCTTGAAGTCTGCCCCTTCACCTCATTCTCAGGCATCTCACTCTCCAGTTTCAGGGCTTCAAACCTATTACATAGAGGCACCTGAGGATCCAGGATAGGTCGGAATGGGCGTCGCCTGCATTGCTGAGGTGGACCTGCTGCCATTCCTCCTCTCTTCTCAAGTTGGCTCTCTTGGTTTGACCATGGCAAGGGAGAGGGTCCGTTACAATTTGTGGGTTGCAATCTCTGCTCCTTTCTTGCAAAGAGTCACACCACCAGTCTATATCCCTCTCACACTCTCTAATGGTTCTTAATCTCTCTACCTCCTCTCTAAGCTCCACCACCTGGCTGACAAGAGACTCTTTATGATTAAAATAAAGACAAACATCACATCCACATTCACTGACTCATAAGCCAGGTTTCAATCTCAAAAACATATAATAGGAGAAAGTATGTACTCAACAACTTTGTGGATTATGCCAAATTACAGGGATCAGTTGAAAAGTTAAAGGTTAGGGCTACTACTCATGAGGTTCTTTGTAAAACAGAGAAACAAGTTTACAGGAAACTGCCGATGTTCAACCAGGTTAAGAGCCACATCTCGTACCCAGAGAGGAATAACATACTGCATTTTGATCAGATGTAAAGTGGATCACTAGAAAATTGTCTGAAGGTACTAGTGGACAACACATTCACAATAAACAAGCAATGTTTCCTCACAGTAAAGAACACCAACAGCATCCTGGGCTTTATTAGCAAGAATATAGCCAACAGGACAAGAAAATGACTCTTTCCCTCAGTTTAGCTCTGAGTCTGTATCTTGTGTTCAGTACCGGTTTTCCCAGTACACTAAATACATGAATACATTGGAGTGATTAAACAGAAGCTGTCTGAATGGTCTAGGGCTATGTGAGAAGAAACTAAGATTAAAAGGTTGGAGAAATGGCTGGAGAAAAGAAAGATAATGGGAGGTCTCATTGCTATTACAGCTAAGTAATAGGAGACAGTAAAGAAGACAAAACAGAACTCCTCTCAAAGATTCAGAGTGATAAGACACAGGCTGGAACATTCAAAAAATATGTCAGCAGAAAAGAAGAACCTTCTTTGCTATGCAGACAATCAAATCTGGAAAAGGACTCCCCAGAGAAGCTGTGGAAATTCCATAATCAGAGATATTAAATCTCCAGTTTGGACAAGTCTCTGATTACCCTGACCTAATTGGATTGGGTTTGAGGAAGAGGTGCCCCTTCCAACTTGAGCTATTCTGCAGTTCTGTGATTTCGTCTGCTGCTTTTCAAATTATATCCAACTTACATCTACCCTCAGAAAAACGTAACACATATTGAAACATGTCTCTGTGAATCTGGATAGCAATTGCAAAAACTGTGCATAATAATGCTGTATTACAATTAAATAAATGAGTTGTTCAGCTCTAACCCTGAAAATAAAGTTTCCATGTGTTTTGTAGCAGATATTCTGTGGTTTCAATTTGGAAGTCAGAACATATTCCTTAGTTGTTTTATAGAATAGAATGAGTACACATTGTGTGCTTAAAGTAAAACAGTCTGATATAGTATATTCTGCTTCAAATTTTTAGTCTTCACATTTTGTTATATCCTACTTGACAAAAATGCTGGCTGCCTGCTAATTCACTTAAATGGGTAAGGTGCTTAAATCATGTACAGAAAGCTTACTTTTAACCATGTTGATAGTGTTGTACTGTGAGTTTTGAGTTATGGGTAAGAAACAATGCAAATTAGGATTTTCATATAAGTAAAAAACCAAACAAATAAAAAATACCACAGATTTTCTCCTCATTGAATTAGACAAATAATTTAAAAAAAAATTAAAAATTTAAAAAGAACATAAATGAATATCTAATTCAGATTTTTTCTTTCACAAGCATATTTAAATGCTAATACTATTAATTTAACTTTTCTGACCACTTTTTTTTTTCTTGTTACATGTAAAAAACTGAATGTTCCAAAAGGCATTTTGCAATTTCCCCATTTTTCATATATAATCCTTATTGCATTATGTAAGATGCAGATATAAATATATTATATATATTGAATGAGAAATTAAAAAAAAAAAACAGCAACCATTGGTGGCTTGAAGACCAAAGAATAAAAAAGATTAAATTAGATGTTTTGGTAAAAACATCTGAAAGAAAAAATAGAGTAGGAAGCACTTATGGAAAGGTACTCCTAAGGATGAAATAAGTTTAGCAGCTATTTCTAGAAAAATGTCTCACTCTATCATTGTTAAAAGGGCTGCTCTGAAAGTAACGCCTCCTACTTTATTATGATGGCCCATTACATTGGAGGCAGATGGTGATATGGAAGTAGAGGTTGAACTTTCTCACAATATTCTATTACATGCTGTTGCTGTGTGACAGATGGCCACAGAGAGGCAGTCTGGCAGAATGGCACCTGACATGGAACTGTGTATGGAGCAAAGGTGTCATTTAATTCCTCTATACAGAAAAAAAAAAAAAAAATAGCACTCATTGACATTTATCCATTCTTGCTTAATGTTCATGGAGACCAAATAGTGGATGTGAGCACCGTGAGGCAGTGGGTGGGGTATTTCAGTTGTCGCAACAGAAATGTGAGATGAACCATGTTCTGGTCAGCTACACGCAGATGTCACACCATGAAATGAAGAGCATCTCGATTAGCTCATCCATAGGAATCAGTGGATTACAAGTAGGGAACTCTGTGCGTAATTGAATATTGGCTTCATTGAGTTGGAAATGATGGTCACAACATTGGAATATTGAAAAGTTTGCACCAGGTGAGTTCCACAGATGCTTACATAAAGAATAGACTGAACACTGTATGTAACTTTGTCAGGACCTACTGAACCAATAAGAAGCTGAATTTTTTTCTGAATAGAATCTTATGATGTGGTATCGTGGTATCACCACTACAAGCTAGAGTCACAGCAGCAGTCCATGGACTGGCAACAGGTGGAAAAATTCAATATGCAGTCCTCAGCTGTTAAAGTGATGTGTCTTTTGGGATAGGAAAGGAGTGGTCCTTCTGCATTTCTTGGAACTCAAACAAACCATCAACTGTGACTGCTACATCACAATATTGACTAAACTGAAGATTCTAATTTCCTGAGTCAGGTCAGAGAAGAGGATAATCTTTCTCTTGTAGCATGATATCATATCCCCATATCAGTTTAAAAACCATAAAGCACATCATCAATCTTTGACAGACATCCCTACCATACAAAGTGTATAGTTCAGATTTGGCACCTTCTGAATTCCATCTGTTTGGGCTGATGAAAGATGAGCTGCGTGGATGATATTTTCCTGGGAAGGACACTGACATGGCAGCTCTGAAACAATGGGTCACCTCTGCTGATACAGATTTGCTGAAATGCAGCTTGAGGACTCTTGTTCTTTACTGGTGAAAATGCATAGCTAGTGATGGTGGCTATGTTGAAAAATAGTGTTTTGTAACTGAGAATTTGCTCTATCAAATAGTGTTACTGTGCTTTTTGTATCCATAGTTTCCATGGAAATAAATAGGAGATGTTACTTTTGAAGCAATCTATATAATACAGGCTAGATATCATTCATGTTCAATCCCAACCTACTTTATTCTTAATAAATATGCCTCAGGATACAACTAATGCACAAAAATAAAGTGAACTTCACCATTATGATAGCACTTTATTTCAGCTAAGTGACTGTGCTTGTAATGGTTGGAAACTGTTTCCTAAAATGAGATTTTTATATTTTTAATAAAAACTGTTCCCAGGTCTCTTTAAGCCAGAAAACATTTTGGACTCATAGCTGTTTCATCTGGTGCTGTTTTGCATATCATTTGGCATGATTCTGTCCTAGCAAAATCCAAGTTTGTAGGTAGAACTGTTATCATTTTGATCTGATGTCAACAATTATAATCATGCAAATAACAGAGTACAGTATTTTCTTCTAGCTAGAATAATAATTGAAATACAACCTCTTAATATAACTCACTGCATTTACACTTCTTCTGAAACCTGATTAAAAAAAAAAAAACAACAAAAAAAAAACAACCAAACAAAAAAAACAAAACAAAAAAAAACCAAAACAAAAAAATCCACACATTTTCTGATGAAACTGATGAAACTTGAAACATTTCCAAGGCTTCACTTCCAAGCAGACGGAGATATGACATTATTTAGCAATCTCCATGGGATTGTGTTAAGTAGTTCATCAAGCAGAGGCTGTATCAGCTTTCTTTTCAAGTATTACTAGGTGAACCTGGCAGGAAAATATTAGGTTTTGAGTTGTGATGCCTTTATTCATGTGTCTAAATACTGATATCTAGAAGTGGGCAGGCACTCAATTTCCCAGTTTAGTTTCTGGCAAACCAGTCTGTTCAGCTGGTAATGAGTAATGAGAGAAATGAAGAGGAAATAGTCACTTGAATCTCATTTGGATCCATACTAACCATATGAAAAATAACCATGTTAGATGTCAATCACCTGTGTAGGCACAGTTGGTTTAATTTAGTAGCCAACACACAGATCTCCAGAGTAATTGAAGATGTGCTGGGACAACAAATTTGCTCTGTAGATATTTTTAGAGAACAAGTTTTACTTTGACATTACGTCCTATTTGCTGCCAAAGACACAGAACTATCCACGTGATTCCAAGCTGGTAAATGACCTCTGCTTTTTGGATTGGCAGCTGAAGATGCTATAGATGGCCCTAGGACATTGTGAATGGAAAAAGGCTTGCCATTTATGCTAATCAATTTTTTTGGTTTTTTTTTTTTTTTGGTGAATTTGAAGTGTTTAAGTCTCAAATCTATTCCCACTTATGTTCCTCCTGTTTTATGTTCCATTTATTTTTCTTGTTCAGTTTACTTTCAAGATTCCACTTTTTGGCATTTGTTTCTATTACTTTCTGATTCTCTATTACTTTATAAGTTACAGAAAAATGTTTCATATTTTTCTATTTCAAAGTGAAATGTGGTAGACATTTCCTTAATACAACTATTAGCATGCACCTGCATATGTGAAAAATCACATCGGTCACTTACTTGTTATGTCCTATTCTGCATTTATCATTCTTACAATGAAACACTTATAACTGTATTAGGTAATGAAGTCATAAATGAAATTAATGTGTCCTCCAGGCCACATACTTCTGTTTTACAGTATTAAGTAGCAGAGTTAACCTTGAGCTCATACCCTCTAGTGGCACTTCTGTCTTAAGAATAGTTATAATTTTAAGTTGCCATAGTGAAGTGTGAACAACAAAAAAGCACGGAATACTCAGTGGTTTTGTAACAATGAACTGAAATGCCATCAGTGGCTCAAATTCTATAGTCTCAGAAAACTCTCAGATACACGTTACACTAAAATAAGGTGATTTTTTTTGTTGCTGTTTTTTTTTTGTTGTTGTTATTTGTTTCTTTATGTCCAGTGCCTGTTTTTATAACTGAAAGTCTGTATGCAAAAATATTAAAATATAGGGTTTCTTATTCATTTAAGGTTCCATAATGTTGTTTAACTTGTTGTTAATGCTAAAATGGAACTGAAAGTTTTTTTCTATTAGCTAATAAGGAAAGCTTGTTAGAGAAGAGTAATTTTTTTTTTTTTTTTTTTTTTATTTTTTTTTTAATAGACTAAGTATAGCTTGGAAAAAAAATCCAAGCTCTTAGGCATACAAGCCCCTCTTCAGGTTTAAAATAGAAACAGCAGCCTTCAAGCTAAATACTGGTTAAGAACAACTGCTCTAGGTTTAATTTCATTATGTTAATCATTTAGACAATTTGAAGAAAAGGCATCTAGCACTGGTGAAGCTGAGAGAGAAGTGGGTGAGATTCCTAGTTACTACAGGAAAGAGAAAGACGGATAATTATTACTTTCAGTAGTGAAGAGGAGGATAAAGTATGAGCAAAACCAGTGTTCTATCAAATTGCTATCTTTACTGGGTCCGCATATTTTTGTTCCATGTCAAGCTACAATTTTTAGTTTACTGGCTTTTCTTCCCATAATATTGTAATATATCATCTTTGATTTAGGATTTTGAGGGGAAAAAAAAAAAAAGAACCTTACTATTTGTAGTAGTTTGAAATTCCCCTCTACTATTCGGCTTGATTTTCCTTATTTCAACATCAAAGACTCCATGAAGCCATTTGGTACACTGAATTAACTGTGAGGTAAGTACATGTATGTGTGGGACTAGTGGATTTTGTTCTGCTTCTATTGCAAGTGAATTAAAGGGGTAGGCAGTGACAAAGTGTGGGGGAAAAGTCCTCTTGAGAAAACATAATTAAAAACTCTGAGAAGGAAAAAGATTCCTTAACTGATGTTGATACTTACAGATCAGTTAGGTTACTCCAGGAAGCTATCTTTATTGGGTCTATTTCTAATGTTTCCAACTTTGAGTTAAGTGAATATAACAACCAGAGGGTTGGTTTTTTTTTTCTGTTTTAACAGTCTTCACAGCTTTCTTTAATTCCCATGTACTCTACAAATAAGTACCATACATTTTTGCCTTAGTGAAATAGTGACAATTAGTCTTGTCATACAAAACTATCTAGCATGGTTTATTTTTTGTTGCAGTGCTGAAAATTACACACACACACACACAAAATAATAATATCATTCACCTGCTTCAAGAGCATTATACCACAGCATCAACATTTGATATAGCTTTTTGTTCTCTATTCTGCTTTTGAAAAGGGGAAAATTAATCTTGGAGATATGCTGAATAGTTCTAAATAGTTTGGATAGCTGCAAATTAGAAAACATTCCAGATAACAAGCAAAGCTTACAACATTTTTTTCCATTTAGTCCAATAGGCAAATTCTATTAGGAAATGGTGGGCAGCCACTGATGCTGTCAAAACTGGAAGAAACAACTATCGTCAGAGTACTAATACCATCTATTTATTCACCCCCTATATTCACACAAAATACCCCATTAACTCCCCTTCTGACACTGGAAGCCAGTTTAATACCTGGGGCACAGACGGAATCAGAGCTCTAGTGCTTCATTTTTTAGGCTGCATCTTGCAATGATCAAGCACAGAGCTGCCCAGCAGGGACTCACAGACAACTCTAGACATTAGCTGTATCTCTATCTGTAACCCTATCCCAGGGTTACAGAGGCTCTGCTGGACTTGCAGTACTCTAATCCCACAGAAGTCCCAGTGTGTCTCACTCCAATTTATAGGAGGGAGAGGAGGTTCTTTGATATCTGTATACCCAGTGTGAGATTAAGAAACAACAGTTCAAATGTTGGTCCAACCAGTTTATTACAAATCTTAATCAGGGAGATGGGGAAGGGGTGGATGTGAATTAGGGTATTGGGGAAGGGAAGGAGGACAATTGAAAATATAGGAAAGAAGCAGCAAGGAATCTCTGTAGGAAGCCAGAGGGAGATAGTCACCACCATGGATCCAGCGTGGTTCATAGTTCAGTCATTGATCTTCAGTAGTGGTGGGTCGTTGAGCATTGTTGTTCTGTGGACAATGATGGTGACCATGGCAATGATTACCACTTTTCAGTGGTAGTACCAACTTATTTATAAGTCCAAAGTGGTCGAGTCAGCTCTCTTTGGAGTGACAGCTCAAATCCAAAGTGGTTGAGTCAGCTCTCTTTTGAGTGGCAGCTTCTGGCTCTGGGATCTCAGCAGAAACTCCTTTGTTCCCATTTTTTGGGCCTTGCCAGCCGATAAGAGGGAGCAGAGGTGCCCACCTGCATCCTGTTTATCACAGAACATGGTGGTATCATTCCTCAATTTTCCCATACCAAGCTGGAGCTATTTAGTCACAGTCCAGATCTTCTGCCAGTTTACTCTCCTGAGTACTCTCTTCCAGAAGCAAGCAGGTCTGGAGGAAGGGGCTTTCAAATGTTCCCAAGGGGATGTTGATTGTTACACGGTAGCACCCATCACTTGCCTCCTCAATAAATCAATCACAGTCTTATCACAAGTAATACCTCAGGAAGCAAGCTTTGAGCCAAACAACAAAGAAGGATTCTCACACAATGTTCCCCTTAAAGCTGTCAGCGAGATTTGTCTGTTTCTTACATGGTTATCCCTTAGCTTTCCATGCAAGCTCTCACAGATCCTTACTCTGTTATTTATTCTCATGCCACATCTAGTAGTTTTCTGCAGGACGTATACAATGAAAGGAGAACAAGTGTTTAGTGAATGAACAAAACTCATTTAACTTGTTAACTATGGAAACTGTGAACTTTCAAAGAACTCATGCATTTTGAGATGGTTGACATAAAAATAAAACAAAACCTGTAACACTGCTGTGTGATTGTGATTTACATTGTTGAACTCACATTGCTCTCTGTCATTCTTGCAGCTCACGTAATTTCACCAAAGTGTTGAGCTTTTGTCCGAAGTGTAAATAACACACTTATCAATCTGTTGTTGCAGATTTGTTCTTTACTAACCTTTGTAAACATAAAGAGACTGTTAGTTATCACAAATGACGGAATATTCTTTTTTTATTTTTTTCTATTATTACTTCCTATTTCAATTTGATGTGGCTTTCTTTCTGTGTTCCTGCAGATGAATGAGTTACTAAATTTTCATTGTCACGTAACATTCCTAAACATCATGGGAAGTCACAGACCGATCATGAGAAAAAACACCATTGTCATCTGCAGCAAAGCAAAGTATATGACACTGCTATAAAATGGAAATACTGAGAAAAATTATTAGAAATAAAATGCTATGTGTATAAAATTCTTATAATACACTACAGAGAGTCAGAAAGACATCTGCCAAGTTTCTCTTTTACGTGTTCAGTTTGCCCAGGCAATGAGATACTCAGCATTAAGTTTGCCAATAATTCAAAAGAATAGTTAACCATTTAGTTTTAGTGTCCAGAAGTTAGATGTACTGATTTCTCTTAAAATCTCAAAATTTTTGATTCTTTATCCCTGGTAAAGACAAGTCTTATGAATTGCTCTAAACTCTCTCACCTTTACAAATAAAAATAAATATACTTTTTTCCTCCATTTGTTTGGGAATATTTTCAGAATTTCCTTCAAACTTGAAAGAAACTCCAACATAAAATTCATAATTGTTGGAAATATTTCTTTAAAAAAATAGAGAAACTGGCAACGTTCAACTCTTAATAGAAAGCTACTATAATTCTACAGTGGATATTATATAAAACATGTAAAAACATATGTTGTGTATTGTATTATATGCACATAAAATATGATTAGAATTATCAACATCTATTTATTTACTAGGAATATAAATAAAATTCTGAAAACCCAAACTTATGAAATCATCCCTATGTCTTTAAGCGCGCCCATGGCTGCCTCATTAGGCAGAGACAATCTGAATTGTCTCAATTTTTCTTCATTTGTACATTAAAGGAGATTCTATAGTATTATTAGCCTTCTCTCCATTTTCCCAATGGCACAAATGTTCTTGCTTCCTTTATACTTCAGACTGTTACCTGGATTTCTCAGACTGTTCTCATTAATCCTCTGATTGCTGTTTAATTTTTCTGATTGCCTTCGTAAGTGAACATTCACTTTGCTATTTCATTTTTCTTTGTTGTGTTATCAGGTTTGAGCCGTGGACCACCTCAGACTAACCAGTTTCAGATAGCCTATTTATGCAACAATTTTCACTCACCTTTCTATCTTACTAGCTGGTGTATTCCACACCATATTAAAAAGAAGGGGCCGTGTGCTTTCCTTCACAGATGTAATTTCTCTTGTGGTTTCAATTTCCTCTGCTATGTTCTAATTCTTAAATGCTGGGATTTCCAAATTATACATTATTTTATTGTTGACACTATTATCTTCATTGAAAGGAATAAAGTTTCTAACTTTGTGCTAAATTCAATTGGTTACACTGTTCAAGATGAAAATCGGGGAGTTAAAAAGTTAACATTGAGAAATTCATATAGCTCTGAAACTAAAATCTGTACTGAAAGAGATGGTGGAAGAGAGAAGAGGAATGAACTTTTAGAAAAAGATCCTGTCAATATTGCTTATATACCTGACATGCCCTAAAAGAGTAGGAATAAAAAAAAAAAAAATCAAGTGTTCATATTCCATAGCTGTTAGTGGGGGAAAAGAAAAGAAAAGAAAAGAAAAGAAAAGAAAAGAAAAGAAAAGAAAAGAAAAGAAAAGAAAAGAAAAGAAAAGAAAAGAAAAGAAAAGAAAAGAAAAGAAAAGAAAAGAAAAGAAAAGAAAAGAAAAGAAAAGAAAAGAAAAGAAAAGAAAAGAAAAGAAAAGAAAGAAAAGTTGTGCTATTAAAGGCCTTTGCGGAAAGATTCTAGTGAGATAAATTTAAGCATTCTGATAAAGTAGACAGTATAGTCTTCTGAACCTCTTTAAAGTCACTTACCTTGCTCCCCATTGAATAAATCATGCTCAGTGTTTTTAATGAAATAAATTTCAATCAAGTAAATTATTTTGATAGATTACTGGGACAATTAGGATTATATTCCTAAAGCATTATTCCCAGGGAGTAGAGAAAGACTGGCTAACAAGTAGAAGAATTCAGCTGAAAAATTTATTCTTTAATTAATTCTTTAATGCTTCATGATCAGTTTCTATGCCTGATTGAAGTGGATTATCACAGCAGTTCCTTTTAGTCTGTATATTTATCAATTACCATTTCTCTAGGGAAATTCAGAATAGCTGTAATGTTAAGGGCAAAACCAGCTGTGTTTTACTAGTGATGTCCCCCTTTCTTTTGTGAAAATAGAACCTATTATTGTAGGAATACATTTTAGTAGGTAGTGGACATATCTGAAAGTGTTTTTTTTTATATCTCACATGTATATTTCATCTTCTTTAATCAAATTTCTGAAATGCCAACTAAAAAAAAAAAAGATATTTTTAGACTGCCAATTTATTATACATTTTGTGTCTAGTATGTAACTCCATACCAATTAAAGAATATATTCAAAGATAGGTAGTCAGAATCCAACCTACATGATATAAAATAACATTAGTTATAAAGAGTCGTTTTTATTGCGTGCATTAGATATTCAGTAACAAAATCTTCCTTATTGTACAATATCTTCATTCAACCTAAAATTCTTCTCTGTATTATAAAAGGATTTTCTATTTCCACATTTCAATACACTGAATAAATTCATTTAAGATATTAAATTGTTTACTTAATTACATAGAAATTAGATACATAATTAACATAACAAGCCAAACATTTATTATAAAATGCAACACTATTTACTTAATAAATGATAAGTTATTGTTTGTTTGTACTTTTTTTTTTGTTTTTTTTTGTTTTTGTTTCCACCCCCCACTTACTTCTATTACTGATGTGCTAATGAACATGTCAGCATGCTTCTCCTCTTCAGTGTCAACTGGGAAACTAAAAACATACCATATCTTCACGATCTGTCATGAACAGCAAGATTCTGTTTCTTAAATATGGTGCTACTTGAAAATGCTCTTTTTGGGTGCCTAGTTTAGCTTTTAGCCTTCTCTTTAGAAGAGTGAATCTCCTGTGTCACAAACATTAGGTATATAACTCATATGCTTCTGGCTGCCTCAATTGAATTGGATAACTATACATTACTGCATTAAGATGCATTGGATGTATGATTTGAGCCAAAGTATGTGCCAGTGTCCTTGATCATCTACAGCAACAATAAATGCGTATAGTTATAGGTTCCTAAATGCTTCTTTGGGTTTTACTAAAATCTGTGGGAGAAAAACAAAGTAACATTTCTGTTAGTGATTTATCTTATTCCAAAATGGAACTCTAAATGAGATCCATTGAAGTTTACCCTAGAATAGTCTAGTTTTCTCCTTAAAATTTTCTCTCTCAAGGAGAGTATGAAGTCTAGAGTATGTGCAGTTACACATGTTGGTAAAATCTAGAATTATTTAAGAAAATTTCTACTGCATATAGAGAAGAACAAAGGTGCTCACAGATATTTTCAGAACATTCATATCACAGCTAGTACTGAGGTTCAGTACAAAGTGCAGCTTTGCCATTATTAAGCTGATTTGAAAACACACATAGGAAGATGACAAAATAAAGTGAAAATAAAGGAGTAAAAAACAACATAAAGGACATTAATTATTTTTACGAATTCTTACATTTGGATTTGAAAAGCTTCTAACCAGGAAATGCCTAGATTTAAGGTTTCTTATAGTCAGAGTATTGAACATTTTGTGCTATACAGTCCGTACTTAATGCTGCCTTTTTAAAAATAAAAGATTGGGCTATAGATACAACTTGGTCATATAAACGTAGGAACTCTGTAGATTTCTGACTACCCTAAAGTGTCTGTTTCAGGCTGTGCTGAGGTACTTGTCTTCATTACAGTCAGAATTTCATATGTATGCTTCATTTAATTTCAGTGCTTTTTCATTTGCATATTTACAGTATTGGAGTCTTAGATATGTAAATCATTATGTGAATTC
Organism: Tetrao urogallus; assembly: GCF_951394365.1. Taxonomy (NCBI): domain Eukaryota; kingdom Metazoa; phylum Chordata; class Aves; order Galliformes; family Phasianidae; genus Tetrao; species Tetrao urogallus. Next base: position 44,988,008 of record NC_136813.1, on the reverse strand, counting down.
TACACTTATTGAATATAGGTAAAGTTTATTTACGTATCAAATAAAAACACATTTTGTGTTCTTTGCTTTCCTTTACTCATAGGTCTCAAAAATGATTTTGTCTTGCAAGGTTCATTGGAGTGGAAATCACTTCATATGCTAAGAAATTTAAATGGAAATTTCTAAATACATGTATCTGAACCAAATTATGTAGATCTCTCCAAAACTAATGCCTCCTTTTTATTTCCGTGGAAACAACAGATACAGAGAGATACAACAGATGCAATAACACTACTGGATAAAGAAAATTCTCAGCTACATAATTGTATCTTCAACAGTCAGCATCATTAACTGATTTGTATAGAGAAGCTGATCAAGATGTTCTTTATTTCATGGTGTGAGTGGTGTGAGAGTCATGGTTGTCTGGAATGTGACTTATCTTTCACACTGCTGCCACCAGTGCTGAAATGTGCCACACATCACCTCACTGCTCAAATGCGCCGTTTTGTTTCCATAAGTTTTCAGCAGGTGCCAATGAATGTCAATGGGTGTAATTTTCTCTGCATGGAAGAATTCAATTACAATCCTTCTTATCATACACACTTCCACATAACATGCCATTTTGTAAAGACTGCTTCTCTGCTGCCATGCATCACACATAAATAAATAAATAGATAGGTAGATAGATAGATAGATAGATAGATAGATAGATAGATAGATAAAAAGCAACAGAATCATGGAGGGACGATTCAGCCTCTAATGTCATACCAGCAATATCCACCACTGACACAGTGGGCCAACATAAGAAAATAGGAGGTATTACTTTTGGAACAGCACTTATAGACATTTTACTGAATTTTCTAGACATAGTTGTGCAGTGCAGTTTGAAATACCTTAAGACACCCAGGAAATCTACAAAAGACTGGCAGACATTGTAGTGATAGTCCAGTAGGCTCTTGTACTTCTACAACATAAATGAAAGGTTGACAAATACCTGGAAAGTTCAAATGAAGCTAGCTGGACAACTATTTCAAATAAGTGAATCATGTTTGAATTTTTACCTTGGAATGAACTGAACAGTATTCTCTGCACCATCACCTGTATTCAGTGATAATCTGTTTTGTTATAACAAAACTGAACCTTAAGAGTATTTGCCTTACTGTAGGAACATAAACATGTATGGTGTGAAAACCTACATTCTATTTCTTCTTTGAATATATATTAAAAAATATAAAATTTTATTTGTTATAATATTCCAATTCCAAATTATTACTGTTTAACTAATGAATGTTACTTATTTTTCCCACCTTGCTTTTAGGTAGTGCAGTACAATCAGACAATGTCATCTCAGTATCAAATAGTAACAGCAAGGTAATCTACTAGATTATTCAGAGCCTGCAGTATCTCAAATATAATATAAATTAAATATAATATAATGTACTGATTGATTACCTACAAAAGAATATTCCAAAGTTTTATGAGACAATCTGCTGTGCAATATTAATAAATGCAACCAAGCTGACTTTCATGTTCTATTTCTTTATAACATTTTATGGAATAACAGCAAGGGCAAGTCACTACAATGATAACATTTTTTATAAATTATATTATTTTTACATTATTTTAGCAATAACAGTTGTGGATATGAAAACTGATATTGGAAATCTAGTTTAGAAAAAACAAACCTCTTGCAATCTAGCATTCAATTTATGAAAAGTTGAGCTTATCTCTTTGTCGCATGTACAAATTACTGAATTATTATAAAATAAGCTTCCTACTATTGGAAAAAATGTTAAACTTCTGTACCAGGCCATGCATTTTTAAAAGTTCTCAAAAATCCATTTTAAAAGGGCAGCATATTCATAACATAACCATAGATGTTCTCTTCTATCTGAAGATTATCTGTCCGGGAAATTGAAAGTTCTCTGTTCAGAGACATCTTGATTATTTTCCTGTAGATTCATTTTAATGCCTTTTTTTTTTCCCCTTCTTTCCTTAGCATTGGTAAAGGACAGGATGTAGGCTGTTGTTAGTCAGCAACATAAATAAAAGTAAAGAGAGGCCAAAGATAGCCTCCATAAGGCTAACTTGATTTATTTCATACAGACATTTTTTCCATATGGCTTATTCTATGTTTGCTCTTTTCTTGCACTGGCTTTCCATATGGCAGTGCCTCTTTCCAAAACTTGTTCCCATCTCTCATTAGCATCCTAGATTTTTGAAAAATGAATGAAAACATGGGTCTGTCTACTGTTAAGATCTTTGTAATTTTGAAGTTGCGGATACTGGAACTGATGAAACTACTTATATCACAGCCTGAATTATAATTTAAAATTAATTTAAATTTGTTCTCATTCTCTCTCATCGGATTACAGAATTCTTAATTCAAATGTTCAAACTCAGATGTGGACATGATCAAAACGACATCTGAAGAAGTTTCATTTGTAGGAGTAAATGAGTCACAAGCACAGATACAGTAAAGAGAATCATCCAGTTGTATATGTTCATCAACAGTCCTTTATTTACCTCCTTTTCTTTCTGAAATTTCTGTTGGATTTGCTACTGCAAAATCTTTGTTTTGTATTTTTGGAACTTGGATTAACCTGTCATTCTGCCTGAAAGAATACAAAATCTCAGCATGACAACTTGTTATTTATTTCATACCAAATTTCTCAGATGTTTTATGTCATCATACACGTGCCTACCATGTTCTTATTAAACTTTGTGATCACAGTGTTTATCGCACTTTTCATTATTCTACCTTTTTTTCCTATTTCTTTTTACACTAAAACATGATTTTAAGTTGTAGTTGTCAGTGAGGGCTACTCTGAAACTAATGCCTCCTATTATGTTGGCCCATTGTGTCCGAAATGAATACTGGTGGCATGGCAGTAGAGGCTAAATCTGCCCTCCAGGATTCTTTGCATTTTGCTGCTGAGATGCAATAGACGGCAGCAGAGGGGCAGCTTGACAAAATGGCATCTGACATGGAAGTATGTGTGAAGTAAGAGCAAGAGCACGTCACTCAATTCCTTCATGTAGAAAAAATTAAACCCATTGTTATTAATTGAATCTTAATATATGTTTATGTAAACCAAATAGTGAGTGAGAGCACAGTGAAGTAGTGAGTTGTATTTCAGCCGTGGTGACAGAGACATGAATAACAAACCAATCAGTGCAGATTTTTACAATCAGGTTCTTGTACATCACTGGAGAAGATGCATAACTAATGGCAGTGATTAAGTTGAAAAACAGTGTTTTGCTCTATCAGATAGTGTTACTGTGCTCTTTATATCTGTTGTAGTTTCCATGTAAATAAATATTTTTTCTGATTTGAATACACAACATATTTCTTCAAATCTCTATTGTTTTGTATTTATTTCAGTAATATATTAATTTTTACTTAGTATGAGTAACATCTCCCACCTATCTATTTATTTTGCTGTGCATGTCAGAGCACAAATTAAATATTAAATTTGAGTCATTAATAGATGAAATAAAAAATATTCACTAAGCCATGCAGAGAGAATATCCAAAATTTTAGATGAAAACAACATACAAAAAACTAATTACAATTGACTGTAATAATTTTTTTTTTTTTTTTGTATTGTGAGCCTCCTGTGAACTTTGTAGATGCAGGGATTCAACTTTAAAAGAAAACAAATGCACTGTAGCTTGAAAGTTCTCTCTAAAACATAATCAGTTAGCAGCTGTGACTGTGAAGAAAAAAAGAACTAAAAGAAATAAACAAAGAGAATTCCAAGTATTTTGAGGTTTTAATATTATGAAATTGACCACAGTAATCACTTTGTCCCTCCCAGCCGTAAATAAATTAAATTAATGAAGCTGCTGCACATAATATAGCTATTCTTTTTGGAATCGGGACAGATGAAATGGACTTCGTAAGACATGTCCTTGTGATAAAATCAAAGATCACTCCCATGCCAGCTGGATTTATTCTTCTGAATACAAAAATACATGATATATAGAAAGAAGCATTATTATTCGAATGACTTGTTAATTGATTAAACTATTTGCTCAGGTAGAAAACACTCAGTTTAACATAGGATCAACCACAATGCTTGTATTCAGAAACTGCAGTTAATTTTTCTTTTGTAAAATTTATAATACTGCTTAATTTCAGATAATATATAATTATTTAGACCTTAAATATAAAATATACTATGCATTATTTTTAATATAATATGAATAAATAATTGACTGATACTGATATATGTATAATAGAATGCCAATAATACTTTATTTTGAAGTTGTGTTATCCTTCAAGTTAAATTCATCATTTGAAACATTGTAGAATCATTTTTAAATTCATTTAAATAAAAATGGACCATGCTAAATTTAATGTATAACAAATACCATTTCTAGTAAGTAACACAGACAGGATGCTAACCATGAACAAGAAGAAGGCTGAGGTATATAATAACAGTTTTGTTCTCGTCTTCCCTTGTAACTACTCTTTCACACAATTCTTGAGCAGGTGAATCACAAGGTGAGAACTTGGGTTACAAAGCCCCTGCCTCTGCAAGTGAAGATCAGGTTCATGACCACCTGAGGAACATAAATATCCATAAATCTATGGGTTTCCATGAGAAGTATCCTAGATTTCTGAGGAAATTGGCTAATACAGTCACCAAGACACTCTCAATGACATTTGAAAAGTCATGGCAATGTCACACTCAATTCCTGAATTGAGATCAGTGACTTGTGATGTCTCTCAGGGGACTGGGACTTTCTGGGACTTTTTGGGACTGTTCGTTATTATCTTCATTAATTACACTGGCAGTGTGATCAAGTGCACCCTCAACATGTTTGCAGATGACACCAAGCTGTGTGGTACAGTCAGCACATCTGAGGGATGAGATGCAATTCAAAGAGACCTAGACAGACTCAAGCAGTGGGCCCAGGACATCCTTGTGAGAGCCAACAGAGCCAAGAGCAAAGTATTGTACCTAGATCACAGCAACTCTCACTATCAGTACAAGATGGGGTACATAAAGATAAAGCACAGCCCTGCTGAAAAAGACTTGGGTGTACTGGTGGATTGGAGGCTAAACATGAGCCAGTGATGGGCCCCGGCAGCCCAGAAAGCCAACTGTATCCTGAGCTGCATAAAATGAAGTGTGGCCAGCAGGTCAAGGGAGGTTATCCTGCCCCTCTATTATGTGCTGGTGACGTCTCTCCTAGAGTACTGCATCCAAACGTGGATCGTTAGTGCAGAATAAATATGGACCTGTTGCAGAGTAATCCAGAGAAGAGCCATAAGAATGCTCCAAGTGATGAAGAACAGATCAAAGCTTAGAGCTCTGGGTCTGCTCAACCTGGAGAACAGAAGGCTTCTGGAGAGACCCACATTCCTCAGTGCCCTATCTAGAAAACTTCCAGGGGTATTGCCTCAACCGCTTCTCCGGACAGCCTGTTTCAATACCTCCCCTCTCATTCTGAGAAAATTTTTTTCCTAATATCTAACCTGATTCTTACCTGGTGCAAATTAAAGCCATTAGCTCTGGTTTTATTGCAAGTTATGTGGAAGAAGAGGCTGACCTCCTTCTCTCTACCAGCCTCTTTTCAGGTAGTTGTAGAGAACTAGAAGGTTTTCCCAGAGACCTCTCTTTCCAGACTAAGCAGTTCCCACTCTCTCATCTGCTCTTCATAAGACTCATGCTCCAGGTCTCTCACCAGCTTCATTGCTCTTCTCTGGAAATGGTCCAGAGTTTCTGTCTTTCTTGTAGTGAGGGGCCCAAAATTGAACATAGTAGCCAAGATGCAGCCTCATCTCAGCAAAAAGAAAAAAAGAAAAAAAAATATTTTTGTCATGATGTTTTGGGTTTAGTATTTTTTATCATTGCTCTTCATACTAACTGATAGCTTCTAGTGAAGTGAGAACAATGGCACGTGACTGCTTGTAAGAAGTATTTTTCTGATGCATTTTAGAAGACAAAGCGAAAATAATTAAGAAATAAAGATTTTAGCTTCATAAGATGAGGAGCTGACTACAGCTGCAGCTACAGATTTAAAATTTAAAATTTGTTATCAGTGAAAGCAAGATTTTTTTTTAATTACTAAAAATCAATCTTAATTTTGTCTAAATATCTGTGATGAGGGAGATGCCATATGTACTTAAAGTATAATTATTACTTTTTCATTAACTGCAGTGTTAGAAGATCTAAGTTCAGTGTCCATCAGCTAATTCCCTTAAAATTTCTTTTTTGTGTTACACAGAAAAAATGGGTGAGAAAGATAAAAACAGAGAATGAAGAAGACAGGACATGATGTTTCATTTTCTATTGTATCCACTTTTTTGGAATATTCTTTATTAGAATCTGATTAAGGATGTTTAAGCTTGAATCTTAACTGTCCCATCTTCTTGTCTTTTTTGTCATCTTAACAAATACGTCTTAAATGAGGGAACAAACAGACTATTTTGGATGCCAGAGTTTTTCTATCACACCTTAGCTAAAGAACCCAATTATAAGCAAAAAATTAACTTGATTATTACTTTCACTTTTAAGCTAATACAAATTTTCCCTGAAGATGTACTGTAAACAGTGTGGTGAGTTGTCTCATGCTAAAATGCTTTAACTAGTTTAAAAGTTCAAGCTAGATGACATGCAATTTTAAGGCATTTTTGTTTGTCTGTTTGTTTGCCTTTTATTTGCTTAAAAGGCTAGAAAATATTAGGCTTTATTACACATAGATCATAAGATTGTGGAAAATAATTTAACAAATTTTGCAACTTCTCAAAGAAACCACAAGCTGTATTTTATTTATATAATTAGCTAAATGAAAAGATCCTTCAGGAGTCTTATTTCGTCAGAATACATTTTGAAACGACTATGATTAGATCTTTTCTGATGTTAAGTTAAATAAAACTGCAGTTTGCTGCCACTAATATGACTGAGTGTAATTATCAAAATAATACTCTGCAGAAAAACAACAGACATGTTTTCATAATGAGATAAAAAAAAGACATTTTGTTCTTGACTTCAGAGTTCTTCGTCCATTTAAATTCGTTATGACCCCATTTGGAACTTCAGTTATATGTACTACAATTTTGTCAAAAGATTCAGCTATATTCAATTTGTTCTCTCTTTATGCAATGCAAAAGACTCAAAATCTTCAAAATTCAGCAACTTCTGATTATTTTACTCTTTGGCAGTAAGCAAGTTCATCCTTCTAGTGATCTAGATACTAATATGTTTTGCATTTTTCTTCCATGACCTTTTTTCTCAACTCAGCTATTTCTTCCTCTTTTAGTCTGAAGTTGTGTTATTAGCTGAATTCATGAAATACTAGTCATCTTTTTTATAAACATTTATGTCTTATAATTTGTGTTAAAACATATTAGTGCTACTAAACAATTTTTCAGATGTATTGGAAATGGAAAACATAAACAAAGTTGCAGTTACAAATCAAACAGAGGGAAACAACCTGTGGGAAAATATTGTCGTGTAATAGTAGGAATGAATGTCTTCATTAAGGTCAGGGTCTCCACTACATTTTTTCAGCTATGGGTTTGGTTTTACCATCATCTTCCCTACTGTCATATGACTGCTAAATATGGCCTTTACATCACAGCAGTTCTGTTTCTGTACCCACTACAGAACTGGGTTGGAGAACTAAAGCAAACAAAGGCAGAAAAAAAACCAAAAAAACACACACAAAAAAACAAAAAAACAGATTTCCACAGCTTTGACAGTTTCCTGTTAAGAACATTTGTACAGAAACACACATGCACAAAGTTTCAGGATGGAAGATGCATTAAAAGGCCAAAAACAAGCTATCAGCAGAAAAACATCTTTTGTTCCTGAAATCAGTTTCTCCACCAAATAGTTATAAGTGGATCTGTACCATCTCTGAAAGCATTATTCTATCTTCTTTTATCTGCATTTGTTGAACGCGTTGCTATTCTACCTCTCATTTTCATCACAAACCCAGAGAATAAAAACTTAACTGTACTCTATATGCTAAGATCATTTTCATTCAGAACTGAATGCAGTTGTTTAAATGCCTAAACTTATGGTATAATTTGAACTTGAAACATTTGCTTCCCGACTGTATTCAGCTTGATTTTCTGCTTTTCTTTTAGATCTGGAGAGGAACTTTTGTGCTGACAGCTGGTCCATTTTTTCCACCTATATCTGTCTAATAAAATGTGAACTTCTTCCTCTCTGTGATAAAAAAATCTCTTTTCAGCATTTTTATGCTCAGAAGCAGCTGAGGAACAGCAAACATTTATTGTTTAGAAGCCTGATGAAATTTAGTGATTTAATTTACTCAACAGAAAAAAAAAAGGCAAAAACAGAAACAAAATAAAATAAAACCCTCACAAATGCACATCTTCGCTTTTGCCAGCAATAAATATTTAAGAAACAGTTGAAGAATAAGTAGACTATCATATCCTGTACAGAAATAGTTGATATGGTCAGAGTTATGACTCGGACTGGTTCTAACATACATAAACGCTGCAATCTATGGGATATTTCATCAACATACTGCTTGATGAAAGTTATTTTCTCAACTTGATCTCAAGTCTTGAGCCATCCATACTAGGGATTTTTGTTTGGGATGGGGAGGAGAGAGTTTGTCCATGCACCTGTATGAAAACAGATTTTTCTGTATCTTAAAGCTGAGAACTGCTCCAAATTCTATCATTATAGTTCATTTAAATACTCTACATTGCTGATGCTTACAATATAAATGTCTAAGATTTACCTCCAAATTCCAGATGTATCATCACAATAAGAGATGTAGCAAAATTCTGAAAATACCTCTATAGAGCCAATGGTGCATTAGCACTGTGCTGTGCTTTGGGTCATTGTATTTCACAATATTAGTCTTTTGTGATACTACAACATTTTCATGGGGGAAAAAAATGTGTCTTTAAAATACTTGCTAGAAAAATGCAAAACAGAAAAACAGAAAAAGGCCCACATAAAGCCATCTCATGTAATTCGTCTATTAAAAAACAATCTGTAGACCAATACATAATACAGTTCTTACACTCATTCAAGCTGTAACTCTATTCAATAGGGGAGAAATCACAAAATATGCGTGAATGATTAATGCATATATTCTGTTATATTAAAAAAACAGTTGTTACATTGAAAATCCTGCATTCAATTTCTGCATTTTATGTCGACCACAACATGCTCCCAAATGAGATCTAATTTCAACAAAGAACAAAATTTATCAGAGTAATTCATGGCAGCGCAGCATTTTCTAACAAAAGATTTCAAGCAGCAAGAACTCCTAACATTAACATATTTCTGTCAGATTTGGAAATCAAATATCACCATTAAAATTTAACTGAATACTGACAAGAAGTTTTGTTAAATGCAGTTTATCTGAAACTAATTATTTCCATGCATGGTTGTATTAATTTTTTGAATTTTGTCCAGTTTATAATTTATGAGTTAGAGCATTTTACTGTATGTTTTAACAAATACAACACAATTTATATAACATCAAAAAACAATTTCTTCAATGGTACATCACCTAGAAATAAATGTATATTTTGTCAAAAAGTGTTATTTGTTGTTGTTGTTGTTCTCAAAGATTCTTTTATAAATATTCTAGCATATTATTCTGTCTTTAAATCATGTGGCTAATATAAACAACATTATTGAATATAATAAACTATAATCTAAATATTTTGATTAAAGTTAGCTATTCTGTCATGCTTAAGGATCAAGATGGATGAAACAGACTTTTGTTCACAATCAACTGTAAATTTATTTACGAAAATGTCATTTTTTACCTGAGAAGTGATTGAAAAATGTTTTCTGCAGATCTAAAAAATCTAAACTCACAAAAATCTAAAATATTTTTATTTTCATTATGTACACACTACTGTTATCATATGACTTTGAAGTGTTCAGTCTCCACTGCTCACATAAACAAACAAACAAGCAAAAGAAACATTCAACTCTTTCAAATAACATTGTCAATTTTCAATAAGGAAATTCTGGAATAAGGAAATTTTTTAATGCTGTTCTCTCATTCATTGTTGATAGGGCAATGCAGGTGATGACATACACAACAAACAGGAAAGCAGGGAGAATACAGTTTGGAAGAGAAATAACACCCTTCTGGAAATCTGAGTAGTGCAAAAAGTACCTCAAAAATGACTATGGTAGACTGCCTCCTTGTATGGACTACAGGTGAAATATTTGTTCAGAGGCTTTCTACAATGGTTAGAAAGAAGTGCAGCATTACTACAGCATTACTACAAAAGTACAACATTACTACAAACTGGCAGGCAGCAGAGACATTGTCTGAGTGGGGTACCACAGGGTAGTAATCAGGGTGAAAATTTAGCAGTTGTGTTTTCTTTGAATGGAGGAGGATCTCAGATGTAAATATAAAAACATTACTTGCTACATTTCTGTTAAACTCTAAAGTGAATTATACAGGTGCCCTAGAGCCTTATAACCATATGGGTACTATGCTAGCTTGACAGGCTATGGAGAGAAAAAAAGTCCTGCCAAGAAAAATAACTGAAAGCAATCTGTGTTTCATCAGCCTCAAAAAAATAGCATAGCTTATTTTTCAAGTGCAATCTTTAGTTTGTTGCAATATTCTGCTGCTTAAAAAGTATTCTCTCACTATTTGTAAAGCAACTAATTAAAGAAACTAGTTAACAGCCCTATGTACATCTGCTTCAGGCAGTAAGTTGTCCTAGAAATGAGGTAGAAACTGATGGAAACTGATATATGCACAACTGCATCTCTTCCACTGATTCTACTTGCCTCTCTTGTCAGTAAACATCAGGTGCTGCATGGTCACCATCTTTTTTTTTGTCCTTTGACTCAAATGCAATTCTTCTTAACTGTTTTCAGTTTCAAGAATGGAATATATGCCTTATAGCTATCAGTTTAAGTCTTGCCTGACATAAACTAACATAGTTACAGCAGTTTAGAGGTTGCTCCTCTGTCATTCTCTTGCCTCTATATGTGAGTCCTTGCTACTATGTCCCTACTGTCAGTTCATTTCCACCATTATGAAATCTAAGTGCCTTTTTCTGAAGGGCATGCCCTTCTCTGTGAGCCACACAAGCTCAAGTTTTTGGGCCCTGTAATGAAGAGCATCAATATTAATTACACTTTATTCAATCTTGTCTATGTCATAATCCTTTTGAACTATCAGGAAAATTGGATCCCTGCTCAAGAAAAACTTATTTAGCATAAATTTTACAGATATTTCAGAAAAGCCTATCTGTCCTACAGAGGAGACAGATGCAAACCACGGAAAAGACAATAAACAGATATCTTTTAGAATCATAGTTAATTCCAGTGTGTGCAAATTAATTTCATTGCTCTTGGGGATTATTAAAACAAGAAATCTTAATCTTAGAAATTTAATAGCAAATATACATTATTTGACTTTGAATATTTTTGGTATTTTCCATTGTAGGAACTTGTCATGCTTCAGTAGGACTTTTTTTGGTCTTAGAGATTTCAGAATATCTCTGTATTATGTAATGAAGTCCCCGCAGTCCTTCTGAATCAAGTCAATATAAATTATTCCAGTTCATTCCAGAAATCAAGCCAAAGGCTCTGTTTACTCATGTTTCTGAAAATTAGATGCCATTTATAACACTGTCATTCTTTTTCACTTGTCAAAGTTCCTTTCTAGTATCCACTGTACTATTCTTTGTAGCTGGCTTTCCAATATTAGCACACCATTTATTTTCCTTTTGGCACACATTTCATTCGATGTGAAAAGCAAGGCACGTGGAAAGTAAGAAGCAAAAGTGGTCTGAGAACTGGAGCAGCACACATGCGCAGAAGTAATAAAAACGGAAATTTTAGAGGCCATGTAATGGCAGCTAATATGTGAGGAATACTGTGACCATCAACTGTAGATCAGCTCTAAAGTGGCCTTTACAGAAGTGGATGGTGGCATTATCTTTTCATATCTGAAGTAGCAAAGGGGAAACTACACTGATTTCACTGCTGGATCGACAGAGCATATCTACCAATTCTATCCTTTGCTGTTCGTATTCTAGCCATGGTTAGATGCATTTTATTTATCACTCCAGTAGGTTTTTGTTGTTTTGTCTGCAACTGTACTTCTTGTCTGACATATTCTTGTATGAAATTCTTGTTGTGTTCTCTTCATTTTTTTCCCACTTTTTATAATTTGAATGGGTCTTTTTCCTTTTCCTTTTCCTTTTCCTTTTCCTTTTCCTTTTCCTTTTCCTTTTCCTTTTCCTTTTCCTTTTCCTTTTCCTTTTCCTTTTCCTTTTCCTTTTCCTTTCCCTTTCCCTTTCCCTTTCCCTTTCCCTTTCCCTTTCCCTTTTCCTTTCTCTTTTTCCTTTTGCCTTTCTTTTTACTTTGGCCATGATTTATGATGATTGTTACATTTATTATTCCCTCATTGACAAGAGCATATAGTCAACAAGATTCTAATTGCATTTGTTGGGTTTCTAAACACATTTCAAGCTGGCACTAAATGATGTATGTTATAAAAAACAACAGTAGTTTTTTTTAGATTTCCACTCCTTCTTTTCTCTTACTTCAACCTTTTTTACTCTTTTAGAAATTTTTAATATAAATCCCATTTTGTTAAGGATGTATAATTTCTGTATGATAATATATATATATAAATGTGTTTTGCACATTTTAGTTACTCACAAGTAATCTGAATGCCCCTTTTTATCAGAAATTACGTAATAGAAGTGCATTCAGCATATTCGCTGCAAATATTGCAACACCTGAAACATTACAGCTTATCAACTGTTTTGATTTGAGGATGAAACTTATTTCCTAAAAACAAAATTATGTTTCAGTAAGCAACTGACCTGTCATAAATGGAGACTGGAAGTAACAATCATATATTTACAATTTCATAACTGAAATATTGAATATATTAACACACAAAAATTAGAATATTTCTAAATGGAAACAATACCCTTAACAGCAAGACATGTAGCAAAGGGATTATATTATCGTCTTTTGTACTGACTGGGTACTGATAGTACAAACTGTACTAACTGTCTGCTGGCCTCTTTGCCTTGGTTTTAAACAACTCTAGTCTGCTACTTTAAACTGGTGCTTGAAAGCAATAAGCAGCTTTCTAGAAGGTTTATTTATTAGTCATCTCCACCAACAATAATATCTCAACTGGTATTGCAATACTATCCATAGCTTCCATCCAAAATTCATATACACTGGACATTCTATAGATAAATGGAGTGACACTTTCTTTTAAAGATTTTGAAGAAATTCTGTTTGAAAAGCAATTCTCTTCCTCTAGTTTAATTGCCTGAGATATGTGATTACTTACTTCATATTGATTCAGAGAAAATATTATATGTATTACATATATTATATATTCTGTATCATACATGGAAGAAGCTAGACTGCCATGTGAAAATTTGAACTTAGATAATATTTACCATATCTCATTTGATGAGATGCTTCTCTGGAGAGCAGCTTTGAAATATGCTAAAAAATCTTGTATGACTATGAGTTTTTTTATATTATAGATCACAGAATCACAGAATCCCAGAAATACCAAGGTTGGAAAAGACCTACAAGATCATCCAGTCCAACCATCCACCTATCACTAATAGTTCTCATTAAACCTTATCCCTCAACACAAAATCCAGAAGACTGGAGGCTTGCCAGTGTGACTCCCATCTACAAGAAGGGTTGTAAGGAGGATCTGGGCAACTACAGGCCTGTTAGTCTGACCTCAAAGCCAGGGAAGGTTATGGAGCAGGTTGTCTTGAGGGAGATCACACGGCATGTGCGGGACAACTGGGGGATCAGACGTAGCCAGCATGGGTTTACGATGGTCAGGTCCTGCTTAACCAACCTGATCTCCTTCTATGATCTGGTGATCCATCTGGTAGATGAGGGAAAGGCTATTGATGAAGTCTACCTAGACTTCAGCAAAGCCTTTGACACTGTCTCCTACAGTATACTTCTGCAGAAGCTGACAGCCCGTGGCTTGGATGGGTATGCTCCTGGCTGGATAAGGAACTGGCTGGAAAGCCAGGCCCAGAGAGTGATGGTGAATGGAGCTAAATCCAGCTGGTGACCTGTCATGAATGGTATTCTCCAGGTGTCAGTCTTGGGGCCTGTCCTCTTCAATATCTTTATTGATGACTTGGATGAGAGCACTGAATGCACTCTCAGTAAGTTTGTGGATGACACCAAGTTGGCTGGAAGTGTGGATCTGCCTGGGGGTAGCGAGGCCCTACAGAGGGATCTGGACAGACTGGATAGCTGGGCTGAAGCCAATGGGATGAGGTTCAACAAGACCAAATGCTGGGTCCTGCATTTGGCCGCAACAACCCCAGGCGACGCTACAGGCTTGGGGCGGAGTGGCTGGAAGACTGTGTAGAGGAAGTGGACCTGGAGGTATTGGCTGATGCTCAGCTGAACATGAGCCAGCAGTGTGCCCAGGCCAAGAAGGCCAATGGCATCCTGGCTTGTATCAGAAACAGTGTTGTCAGCAGGAACAAGGAAGCGATTGTCTCCCTGTACTCAGCTCTGGTGAGGCTGCACCTTGAGCACTGTGTCCAGTTTTGGGCCTCTCGCTGCAAGAAAGACATTGAGGCCCTGGAGCGGGCTAGATCATATGAATAAATGGGAATGTGATTTGCACATTAACCCATGGGAAAATCCACACATACTGCCAAAGCTATACCAAATTATACTTTCAGCCACTCAAACCCTTTGTTCATCCTCCACAGTCTCATACAACATATAAATATGCTGCGCTAGTTTATATTTAGACACAGTGATATTCTAAATGAGATTAAGTTTGTCATGAGAAAACAATATATAGTATTAGACCAATTTACTTATGAAATGACACATTCTCAGATATACAAAATCTTCTCCAAGTTTTAAATTATGGTGTTAAGACAATCAGGTTTAAGACAAAGGTCTTAATCAAATCAATTCCCACAGATGACAACGACAACATCTCAAAAAGATTGGGATTTGTAAAGAATTTCCTTAATTTAATTCACACACTCATTCTTTCAAGTGTCTAGATTATTTAGTTTCTGTGGGAAAAAAAAGCAACACATGACAGAATAAAAAAAAAAAAGAAAAAAATAAAGATTAGAAAAGACTCATTTGTCAAATTAACAGTTATTTAGAAAGAACTGAAGGGAAATTAGGTGTTCAAAAAGGTAAATCTATATAAATGTTATGCTGGTTGTCTAAATAAATACAGAAAGCCATTCAAGGCTTTAATGCCTTATTTATTTATTTTTTTTGCCTGAAATCAGCCAGTAGATATTTTTAAATGCAAACTACAGAAATAATGCATTTCCTATGGAAAATTCTATCTGATTCAGAATCTACAATGTGTTTTGACCCCTTCCAATCCCTTCCTTTATTTTGCCTGCCCGATATTTTTAATAAATTCCTTTCTGAAAGGGATGTCCCTGCATGTATTTGTAAAAATTCAATGGCTTAGTTTGGTGTTTATCTCTGGAGCAAAATAAACCTGGAGATCAAGAAGGAACAACTCCATAAATGTTTTTATTTCTTATACCTACACCAGTCTTTGTCTTCTTTTTTCCTTTTTTAAATCTCTGATACAGATTATATAGCCATGTCACAGTGTCCTCCTTCCTTTTATATTATCTTTATTTTACTGAACTTGAAATATTTTTATACTGCAGAAATAGATCTTCACGTTTTCTATGGACACAGATTCCCTATGGTCTGCAGATTTTGGAGGGGAATATCCTGAAAAGGGAGTGAAAATTACATTTCTATAACATTATTTCTCAGCTCCTGCATCAAAAATATGATAGCAGTATAGCACAAATGATTATTAGGTTTTGAAAATACTTAGCAATCTAAAGCAAAAAAGTAAGCAAACTTCTTGAAGAAAACCTTGAATTTTCTTCTTCAACCTCAGTTAGTCCTTTCCAGCTTTTAAAAACATATGACAGAACTTATTAACAAAATATCTTTGCTTTCATAGTGAATGTAATTGAGTATTTGATTTCTTCAACTAATGGATCACTACCTCTGAATAGTTCAGTCACTCATCTAGAAAACCATCAACAGAACTACACAGTTGCTTTGTGACATTTGTTTATGCACATTTGTACACCAACTCTAATATTGTGACAAATTCTTCCATTTTAGCAACAGAAGTCTCTTGAATGCCTTTTAATAAATAAGCCTATTGAAGTTTGGCTGCAGAGGTTAAAACAATAAAATCTTAAGCAATATTATTGACTTTTTTTTTTTTTTTTTTTTTTTTTTTGTAATCTTAATGTGTTTAAAGAAATTTGCTGCCCGTGAAGTTATGTCAAGTTTCGATGTGAAAAATGTATTTTAGACTTCTTTGAATGATCTCAGTATATGCAGACAGAACTTCTTTTCCAACTTTGAGCTGAATGGAAGAAAACTTCTATGAAATAGTGAGATCATTATCCCATTACACAACAGTTAAGAGTATGCATTTCAGAAATTGGGTACTTACAGCTGACCTGATTAGCTTTAAAGCATATGAAGTATGAATAAAACTTGTTTCTGGCTTTGCCTTCCTCCTATTAGTTTCTTTTCTCCTCAGATGCTTTGTTATAGTCCAAAGAGATTAAGAAAGTCCTTTTTTGACTACAAGATGGGCTAGCTAGATTTGAGCTGTTGATTTACACATCACTGATTTACACATCTTTGAAATGCCAAGGTTTAGACTGGATCATACAGGTCTTTTGCAGGTTAATGCTTCTTCAAAAGTTATCTCCAAAGTATGAATAAGACTAGGAAAAGCAAAACTAAAACAAAGAAGTGTTTCTTTTATTAATGAAGCTTAAATACAGACAATGGAGGGAAAAACAAGAGAAAAAGAACCCCAAACATACACACACACACACACACACACACACACACACACACACACACACAGAACAAACAAAAAAAGCTTTATGGAAAGGAAAAGAAAACAGGACAGTAGAGCAGTTGTTGTGATTTACTTTGGCAGTAACCATAACTTACAGGCTCAGAAATAAAACAGAAAAATGAAGTAACAAACAGAAAAGCAACTGAACTTCTGGTCTCAGTGTTATAACTTCATGGGCATATATTAGCACAACACTCCTAAGGTTACATGAAATTGTCTTAATTTTTTATTACTCATAAAAGTTTTTTTTTTCTTTTTTTAATTGCAGAGATAATTTTCTTCAATTAATACTAATTTCTGACAGGTTTTAATTAATTCATTTTTGCAGGAATGAACTGGTCTTCCTGTTTTAAAATCCTTTTGTGGAAAAATTAAGTAGAAAGCCATTTCCATAAGCATATGATATCTGTAAGAAATGTAGACTCAATAAAAATAATATATTTTTCTTAATAATTTTCTTCTCTGAGTGAAAAAACATTTTAAATTATGTTGGTCTGAAAGTAGTTCTTGATATATTGAATGACATCATAACAACAAGAAAATAGAATAAGATTTTAAACAGGATTAGATGTTCAAATGACTGACTGAACTTCAGAAATATAATTTTAATTTCAAACATTTCCTTCAGTTTTTCTTGTTGACTATCTCTGCAGTAATACCCTCCAAAAGGCTCTATAGGGAAATCTTATCCAGCTTGGAAAACCATTCTGACTCCAAGAACCTACACTGTACGTAAGAAAATGACATAGGTACACTGAGTTATGCCAGTAGAGACCATTTTGATGTTCAATTGTATTCTCCTGGATATGTTTAAATTTCTCAAAGCAAGGAAACAGAAATAGAACAGACCACTTAATGTTTCTTCTGCCTTTATAGAGAGAAGTGTTATTTTCCTACCAGAGCAGACATTATATCATCACAAGGATTTTGAAGAAGTGAATTTCAGTTCATGCATTCATCTATAGAACACAAGGATGAAGATGAACATTCACATACACACTCACTTTTTTTGATGAATTGCATTTTATTACAAGAAAATATGTAAAGTCTTAACATAAATGTCACTGCACGTGAAGGAGAATTTAAATACTAGAAATAGCACAACATACACTCCTTCTTTCCTGAAAATTCCTTGTTTCTTAAGGAGAAAAAAAATTAAGAGCTTACTAAAGGTATTTATACATATCAGATTAAACCATATTATCCAGATTAAATCAGATTAAACCCACCTAGAACTGAACTTGGCCAATAAATTTAAGGATAACAATAAATATTTCTATAAATACATCAACAGCAAGAGGAGAGCTAGGGAGAATCTCCATTACTTGTTGGATGCTGAGGGCAACTTGGTGATTAAGGATCAGGATAAGGCTGAGGTACTTAATGCCTTCTTTGCCTCAGGCTTTAATAGTAAGACTTGTTCCTTCCTCGCCCTGAGCTGGTAGATACGGATGGGAAAAAGAATAGGCCCTGTGTCATCCATGATGAGATGGTTTTGGACCTGCTCTGAAAGCTAGACACTCACAAGTCCGTGGAGCCAGATGGATTGCATCCTAGAGGCTGAGGGAGTTGGCGGATGTGGTTGCCAAGCCACTCTCCATCATCCTTCAATAGTTCTGGCTAACTGGCGATGTCCCAGCAGACTGGAGTCTGGCAAATTTGACGTCCATCTTCATGAAGGCTGGTAGCTACAGACCTATCAGTCTCATCTCAGTGCCAGGGAAGGTTATGGAACAGATAATTTTGGGAGTCATCATGGACCAGTTAAAGGTTAACCAGGGGATCAAGCCCTATCAGCATGGGTTTATGAACGATAGATCCTGTTTGTCAAATCTGATTTCATTCTATGACAAGGTGACCCGCTTAGTGGATGAAGGTAAGGCTGTCGATGTGGTCTACCTGCACTTCAGTAAAGCCTTTGACACTTTCAGCCACAACATTCTCGTGGAGAAGCTGGCTGCCTATGGTTTGGATGGGCAGACACTTTGCTGGGTGAAACAATGGCTGGATGGCCGGGCCCAAAGTGTTGTGGTCAATGGAGTTAAATCCAGTTGGTGGCTGGTCACGAGCAGTGTCCCCCAGGGCTCTGTACTGGGGTCACTTCTGATTAATATCTTTATTAACTATCTTGATGAGGGGATTGAGTGCACACTCAATAAGTTTTCAGAGAACAACAAGTTGGGAGGGAGTGTTGATCTGCTGGAGGGGAGAAGGGTACTACAGAAGGACCTGGATAGACTGGGCCAAGGTAAACTATATGAGTTTCACAGGACCAAGTGTTCGGTCCTTCATTTTGGTCACAACAACCCCAGGCAACCCTACAGGATTGTGAAGGAGCATCTGAAAAGCTGCCTGATGGAAAGGAACCTTGGTGTACTGATGGACAGTTGGCTGAATATGAACCAGCAGTGCAGCTGAGTGGCCAAGAAAACCAATGGCATCCTGGCTTGTATCAAGAATGTTGTGGTGAGTAGGACTAGGCAAGTAATCCTGCCCCTGTACTTGGCACTGGTGAGGCCCCACCTTGAATACGGTGTTCAGTTTTGGGCATCTCAATTCAGAAAGGACATTGAGGTGCTGGAACAGGTCCAAAGAAGGATAGCAAGGCTTGTGAAGGGCTTGGAGAATATGCCCTATTGAGGAGAGACTGAAGGAACTGGGAGTATTCAGTCTGGGGAAAAGGAGGCTGAGGGGAGACCTTATTGCTCTCTTCCAGTATCTGAAAGGTGCTTACACTGAGAGTGGGGTTGGTGACAGATGACAGGACACGGGGAAATGGCCTTAAATTGAGCTAGAGGAGGTTTAGGTTGGATATCAGGAAACACTTCTTTACAGAGAGGGTTGTTAAGCACTGGAATAGGTTCCCCAGGGAGGTGGTTGAATCATCATGTTTTTAAAAAATCATTTGGATGTGGTGCTCAGGGACATGATTTAGCAGAGGGTTGTTTGAGTAGTTTGGTTAGGTCATGGTTGGACTCAATGATTCTGTTTACTTTCTTCAGACTGTTGGTAGTCTATGTCTTCAGAAGTTGTCCCACTGTGTATATTCCTGAATTCTACTGCTTTCATAGATACAAATTACTTTGGATTTTGTGGAATTATATTATCTTCAGTGAATATGTTTTTATCTTAAATCTCTCAAATGGCCCAAAATATTTAAGTTCACAATATCTACTGGGTTTTAAATGGATGAAGCTGCATAAATGTACTAAGCTTCATATCTTCATTTAGCAATGACTGTAAAGACATCCTCAGCAAATCCAAATGGAATTCACAGCTAATCTTTGAATCAAGGAACATCAAGGAAAAGATGACTGGTATTTGTCCAGTTTTTATATAATGTCAGACTAAAAAGGGATTTGAAAATGAAAGTTAATTTCTGCTTAATGTACATATCAGCATAATACAGACTTTGATATACATAAAATAATACCTTGAAACCTCAGTGAAGGTCAAGGCTCCATTGCATTTGGCTGTCTGCCAACACAAAGAAAGTGACAATTATTCCCAAAGGCTTAACAATTTAGTCCTGGAAATGATTACTTAATTGCAAAACTATTTGTAATTACTCACAATTGATGAGTCTGATTTCATACACAACTGTTAACAATTTGTTGTCTTAAGAAATAGAAAAGAAATAAAAAATAGAAAAGAAAAATAGATATAATAGCTCTCTTTTGTAGGCATAATACTGGTGCTGAACAAAGTCCTTTTTTACTGTAAAAGTCACAGTGCCCATTCCTGAGCTGGAAAATGAATCAAGATACTTGTATCCTGAATTTTACCTTAACTTTCATGTAATTCAGGATTTATTTCTTTTAATCAAATGATTTATCTGTAAGCAATAGTTGTAAAGCAGGTATTTCTGTTTTATTCTAATCTATTTTAGTTTATAGATCATTTAAATGTCTCATTTAACACTTAGGACCAGGACTGGAAACTGAACGGTCTTATTTTTAAAATGCCATGAGTCAACTATAGTGCTTACTCTCAGAAAGTAATGATTCTCACAGAGATTCTAGTACAGATACTGGAAAAATTTATAAATCCCTTGAAATTATAATCAGTCTGTCTGAATCAGGCAATTTTAGGATGCCATTTATGTTAGGTAATAACTGAAATGTTTATGAGTTTTTTATCACTTCTCTAGTCAGATTGCCTGAGACTCAAACTCTGTCAGTCTTTTGTCTCTTGTGATTATCTCAAGTTATCTCATATCTGCTTTGTACTTTTCCATGACTTAAATCCCTCGACTTATTGTAATCTTCACCCTCTTGGGTTAATGTTAGATTATACTCAGTTATTAATGTAAAGAGTATTTATACAAAGAAAAATTTTTAAAGGAATAAAAGCTGATTCAGCCAGTGGAAGACAAGAAAAATAAAAAAAATAACATTTTTTATTTTCGTATCTGTAAAATATATACTGCATTCCATAGATCTAAAAGCTACCTGACTTCCTGTTTCAGCAAATATCACACTCAAAAAACAAATGCTAGTAGAACACAGTAGGGATAATTATACAGGGATAATTTAAAATAGGGCATTCTGCATTGTGTGACTTAGATATACATCAATTATTGCAGAGGCTTAGGTTTGTAAGCATAATTAACTATTAACAATTAAATTAAGGACGTTTGAATTCCCAATCCACTGTGAAAGAACTGAGCAACTAAATGTAAAATATATAACAGTTAAAATAGTGAAAAAATACATGCATAATTCACTTAATAGAAAACAGCAATTGTGCAAAAGGTCCTAATTCTAGCTTCTTTTCCAAAGTTAAGTTTAGAAGCCTTACTTGAAGCACTCATTCGAACACTGTAACTGTAAAATATTCTATAGAAAAAGAAGGAAGGAAGGAAGGAAGGAAGGAAGGAAGGAAGGAAGGAAGGAAGGAAGGAAGGAAGGAAGGAAGGAAGGAAGGAAGGAAGGAAGGAAGGAAGGAAGGAAGGAAGGAAGGAAGGAAGGAAGGAAGGAAGGAAGGAAGGAAGGAAGGAAGGAAGGAAGGAAGGAAGGAAGGAAGGAAAAAAATGAAAATCTGAGGCTGGTTAACTCAGACAGAACTATTTGGATAGGGTTTAGCTGCTCTGAAACTAGTTTGATCAATAGTAGTTCAGAAATCTCACAATCATTTCAATTCATAATTTATAATTTTATAATATAAATATAATTTATATAATTTATATTTTTATAATCATCTAAATTTATAAGATTGAAGATCAGTGTGATCAAATGCAGATTATTCCATCTACCTTAATTCTCTACGCCCTTCTGTATAGCAGTCTGTGAACAAAATGTTAATTTAATCTTAAAGTATCTAATGGGAAAAAAAAGGAAATTTTGTCATATGCTGACTAAGAAAATGATGTTTAGGAGTACTTATCATCTAGCCTGTTTAGACAATAAATTCAACAGAGGTATTTCCTTTCATCTGCTCAGTGGCGGAGATTCTTCTGTGCTACATCATCTGGATCAATCTCAATACTTTAAAGAGCCTAAAATTGATAATTAAAATGAATTGATATGCATTCATGTAAAAATCTTTGTAAATTCATTAAAAAAAAAAAAAAAAAGAACTAGTTAGACACCTGCAATGAAACAAGATTAATTTACAGCAGGTTCTTATGTTTACTACATTTAACTGAAATTCTATTAAAACTTTTGTATCAGGCATAAGAAAATATGCCATGCGTACTGAAAATAAATGCTGAAAAATATGTTCCAATACCTAATTTGTGAACTGATCAGAATTAGTTTTAGGTAGTATACTTTGTTTGAACTCCTAATATTTTTTGGAGGTATATACTATTTGCACTTTATCTTGCCATTTAATATTCTATAAAGCAATGGATAGATCTTACAGGAATATTCATATCATTATTATTGACTAATACAAACATGAATTTAATGAAGTAATTTTTTTTTTTTTTTTTTAATTTTCTTTTTACGTTGCCTGTTTGTTCCCTCAAGATGCTGTACTTCAGTACTGATTCCTGGGTAGGAAGCTTGGACTATCATAGACCACTAGATCAGAAGATATCAAGAATAGGCACTTGAAAATGATTTGCAATCAAGCTGCCAAAGCAGAGATTCTGATGTGGTACAATTTCAGTTTGATTACTCAGATCCCCTTTTGAGTCATCATATAGTCAATTAATATGTTGTTGAAAACCATGTAGTATTCTGTTTCCCTATCTAGTAGTGTTTATTAGAAACTAATAGCAAGAGTGATTTGTCACAGAGGAATATGGAGGACAGTTTCTAGTTACAAAGGAGTGTGGAATAGCACCCCTTTTAGAATGCTATCAGGCTTCATGGGTGCCAAATTCTCTTTTAACCCACAGTGGTGTCACTCATTAGTAGGAAAAATGTAGCTTACATGCTGATAATAATGTGTTTTTCTGTATAGTAGTCCTGAATGGAGCTAGTGTATAGGGTGAGGAAAGGCTTTGAACAGAGCACACCTCTCTATAGACCATATAACGAGTATAAACAAATATTTTGATTTCCAAGATAGTTTCTAACATAAAAGTTTCTAAACATAAGTTTCTAAACATAAAAAGAATAATTCAGAAAGCAGTAGATTTAAGAACTGGGAAACAGATGTTAATGCTTCCTCTTGTTAAATTTTAAATAAATATTTATATTTCTTGAGGTTGGTGATGCACTGGAACAGGTTGCCCAAAGAAGTTGCAGATGCCCCATCCCTGGAGGCATGTAAGGCCAGGCTGGATGTGGCTCTGGGCAGCCTGGTCTAGTGATTGGCAACCCTGCATATATCAGGGGGATGGAAACTATATGATCTTTGAGGTTCTTTTCAACCCAGGCCATTCTATGATTCTGTCTTTCTATGATTCTTTGTTAAAATGGCATAGTAGAAGCAGAATAGTCTGGCTTTAAAAATACACTATATAGGGAAGCATAAGCTTCTAAAAACATGTTTTCAACATTTTTCTATCCTTTATTTTACCAACTTTGCAAGAACATTGCATAAAGAAAATAGCTAATGTAGTAAAATATATATTTTTAAAAATTATATTTCTCAGAAATTAAACTAGCATCAATATTTATTAAATTATTATGTTTATATTATAAATGTGATTAGCATACCATATTTACTGATAGATTCTTTTTAGTCAAGAATCATGTACGGTTTTAGTAAGCAAACTAATAGTCATCTTAATCTAAAAATAATTTCTATTTTATTATTAATCAGTAAACAAATATAAGATTTTAGAATAACTGCTATCAGTATATCTACAATGCTATTTATTTGTGTCTAGTAGATAATTAATACAACTATTACTGCATGGACAGACTTCAAAAGAAATTAATTCTACTCAAGCTAAGATGTATATGGTGAAAACACCAGTGTCAATGCTTGTCATTTTAAAGGTGTTCTGTAATCAGTAGAAATATACAACAAAATCAGTAGAAAAATACAGCAAAACAAACCAACCAAAAAAACATTTTTGGTATTGGCTTAAACAACCTGTTTGAGATACTTTTTACAATAAGATCAATCATAATCTACTGAAGCATGCTTTTCTGTTCCTACTCACAGTAGAAGCCTGTATTGTAAAAGTTTACATTTGTTCAGATGAATCACACACACAGTCATTGTAGCAGGTTTTTGCTCACAGTTTTGACAGCATTTCAAATATGCTAAAAGGATTTTAGTAAATTCGTACATTCTTCGTTCTATTATTTTTATTTTACATTTATTATACTTAAAATAAGGTTAGCAGATATGTCTGGTGAAAGAAAAGTGTAAAGACAATCCAATATTTGGGGCACAAATATTTCATTAGTTTTGAGAAGGTAAAAAGGACTCTCTTACATGAATATAATAGCATGCAATTATGTGATGTAGATTTTATGTTATTCTATTCAGACAAGAATTGAAGGAAAGTGGCTGCAGGGAAGTGACAACACCCAAGAAAAAAGATGCGTAAGTGAGGGTCAGGTCATATCATTCCTATATTCTTAGTACTAAATGTTTTTAGTGCTGTCACTTCTGCTACCTGCACACAGTATTCTGCATATTTAACCGCTCTGGGCTGAATTTCTTTTGAGCTTTTAGTTTTTTCACATTTCTTTCCAGTTCATAGCAGAAAATAGCTATGTTTTAAGTTTAGAACAGAAAAGAATAGTTTGATTGGAAGGGACTTAAAAAAGATGAAGTCCAAATAACTGACCACTTCAGAGTTTAAAAGGAGTTAAATGTTAAAAAGTTAAATGTTAAAATGTTAAAAAAAGTTAAAAGTTTAATGAGGGTATTCTCCAAATGCTTTTGGATACTGATTAATATGAGATATCCACCACCTTGCTAGAAAGCCTGTTCCTGTGTTTGACCATTCTCTTGGTAAAGAAATTTTCTCAATATCTAGTCTGAACATTTACTCATGCAGCTTTCTCTCATTTCTGCATGTGCTATCATTGGTTGCCAGGGAGAGGAGATCAGAACTTCTATCTCCATTTCCCCTCCTCATTCTGGGGGTTACCTCTTGATGTTCCCTCTTAGCCATTTTTTCTCCAAAATAGACAAATCAAGTAACCTCAGACTCTGCTCACAGTACATGCCTTCTACCCCCATAATCAGCTTTGTTTTTGTTCTTGTTTGAACACATTCAAGTATCTTAATACAACTTCTATATCAAGGAGCCCAAAATGGAGCATAATACTCAACACCAGGTCACATCAGTGATCAGTCTCACAAATGCAGTGTGAGAATTACCTTTCAGTGTCAGCACTTAGTCGAGTTAGAGAGCTCTCACAGTTTCTTGTAGCATCAGGATAGTTCTCCTTTATTGTGTTCAACATACCATTCACTTACAAACAAGAAGCTCCTGTTCCTCTAACAGTTCCTCTAATCAGTTAATTGGCCCTAGCTTCTCCCAAACAACAGTGATAAAAGATGAAAGGTTTCTCAATTGTGACAAGATTAACGCTGTTTGCTCTCTGTCTTACACTCCAGTCTCCCAAAGTTTCTCATAGTGATAAGGTCTATCAAAGAGTCTGATAAGCTCTTTGGTGAATCGCTCACAGTTACATCTTCCTCCACATTTCAGCAAGCTGATATTACTGTGTTTAAAGTAACCCAAAATGTAACTCGACCTCTTGGCTGCCAGAGTACATTGCTGACCAATGTTGCTGTTGACCAGTACACTCAAGGCTTCTATTCTCTCCAACCACTCATCTCCCAGTCTGAACTTGCATCCAGCATTACTCCACCTCAGCTGCAGCACCCAGTATATTCCTCTGCTGAATTTCAAACCGTTTCTGTTTATGTAATGCTTCAATCGATCTAGATCCTTGTGTAATGCCTTTCATCACACCAGAGAGACAACGGCATCTATGAGTTCAATATTGTCAGTGAATTTGCTAAGGATACAATCAAATCCTGCATCCAAATCATTGATGAAAAATGTTGAACAGCATCAGCCTTAGGACTGAACCCTTGAGAACACTGCTTGCTGACTGACCATCAGACAGATGTAGGCCCATTCACTAACAATACAGCCATTTCATCATCCGAAATTCTGACAGAAATACTGCACTGATTACTTGGCTATTTCTTTCTGTATCCCTCTGTGTTACTGAGAGGATTGAAGAAAACATTACATGTGCTCCCAGAGTTCTCTTCCTATCTTCTCAGAGCCTCAAAATGTCTTTTGATTGTTCTCAAGCTTCTTGTTGCGACATTGTTGGTATTCAGAAGAAAGAGCAGTAGTGGGCAATAATACAAAGGCTGTACTAATCTTATAGAATTACAGTTGACATTCCTGATCCTAGTCTCAGGGAGGCAGGATACTCTCAACTATATTTGAAAAGTTGTGGCAATCAGGTAAAGTGGTGAAGTCCCTGGTGAATGAAAAAAATGATGATGAAATCATACCCACTTTTAAGAAAGGTAAAAAAAAACAATTATAGGGACTAGCAACCTATCAGCCTCACCTCTTTGCTTCCAAAGGTCATAGAGTAGGTACTCCTGGAAGCTATCCTAAGGCACACAGAAGATAGGGAGGTGATATGGGAGAAAAAGCATGGCTTCACCATGGGCAAATCCTGCTTAACTAACCTAGTGGCCTTTTGTGATGGTGCCACTCAATGGCACACAACACAACACAACAATGGACAAAGGAAGAGCCACTGATGTCATCTACCCGGACAGTAAAGCCTTTAATGTGGTACCCCACAACATCCTTCTCTCCAAATTGGAAAGATATGTGTTTGATCAGTGGGCTGAAGGATTGAGTCCTGAGAGTGGTGCTCAATGTCTTCATGTCTGGATGGAGATGAGTGAAAAGTGGTGTCCTCCAGGTGTCAGTGCTGAGACTGGTACTCTTTAATATACTCATCAATGACCTTGACAGTTGGATCAAGTGCACCCTCAGCAAGTTTGCCGATGACATCAAGCTGTGATGTGCAGTTGGCACACCAGAGAGACAGGATGTCATCCAGAGGGACCTAGACACGCCTGAGCAGTGGGCCCAGGGTCCAACAAATGAGGTTCAACAAATCCAAGTGCAAGATCTTACACCTGGGTCGAGGCAACCATCACTGTCAATACAAGCTGGGGGATAAAAGGATTGAGTGCAGCCCTGCTGAAAGAGACCTGAGCATACTAGTGGATGGGAAGCTGGACATAAGCCAGCAATGTATGCTCACAGCCCAGAAAGCCAAGCATATCCCGGGCTGCATCAAAAGAAGCCTGATCAGCAGGTCAGGGGAGGTGATTCTGCCCCTCTACTCTGTACTGTAGAGTCCTCACCTGGAGTACTGTTTCCAAACGTGGAGTCCTTGGTACAGGAGAGACGTGGACCTGTTGGACCGTGTCCAGAGGAGAGCCACACAAACTGATCCAAGAAACAGAACCTCTCCTATGAGGACAGGCTGAGAGAGCTGGGGCTGTTCAGCTTGGAGAAGTGAGGGCTACAAGGTGACCTAATAGCAGCCTTTTAATATCTAAAGGGGAGCTACAAGAAAGAGGAGGTCAGACTCTTTAGCAGGATCTGTGGTGATAGAACAAGGGGAAATGGCTTCAAGCTCAAAGAGGGTAGACTTAGATTGGGTATAAGAAAAAAGTCTCTTACAGTGAGGGTGGTGAGGCACTGGAACGGGTTGCCCAGAGATGATGCCCCACCCCCGAAGACTTTCGGGGTGAGGCTGCATCAGGTCCTAGGCAACCTGGTCTAGCTGTGCATATGCCTGTTCATTGCAGAGGAGTTTCTACTAGATGACCTTTAAAAGTTCTTTCCAACTTCAAATATTCTGTAATTCTATGATTCCATGTAACATCTCTTTTAAGACAATCTTGTTTACAGGTAAGATTCTCCTTTACCTTCCAGAGGGAATTTGTGATTACAACTTGCTATTGTATTTTCATGGCACTGGTCTTAAACTTGCCCTTGCTACAAGGTTGATATGATCTTGCTTGGAGAACCTGCAAAGCACATCTTCTAACTTCACCTCCCTTATCTCCATACCTAGAGCCTAACCTCTACTGAATGAATAGTGAATACTGAATGAATAGAAGCTGAATGGGCAGACAGGGGCTCCACTTACTGCTATGCGCAATAACTTAGTGCCACTCCTTGTTGACCTTCAAGTTGCTGAACTTATTTTGATGTAGATTAGATTCTGCATCTGCCTTAGTATTGGCTGTGCTAGGTTGGTATAGGCATGCCAGAGCAGGCAGAGCACAATTCTATTGAACTATCACTTTCTCAAACTCCCAGATTCCTCAGTCTCCTCACTTCTTCCTGGAGTTTGGATACTAGGCAGAGCAGTTCATTTACCTGAGCACACTTTCTGTGGGTATACTATTCTTGCTACATCTCAGGAAATAGCTCCAGGCACATAGCACGGTCTGAAAGTTGAAAGCCAGTTGTTCACATGAACGCCACAGAATTCCAGCTGACTAGCTTCATTGGTCCTACTGGCTGCCAGTGGAACAGAAGTAGAGGGCACAGCTCTCTGCCAAGTGGTCAGCGTGTCTGTATCTCCTCTCTGTTGTACACCTGACAGAATATATGTTAATGCATTGCCATTGGTTGATGAGGTCAACAGGGCTGTAGCCCAAGCTTGCTGGTGAGCAGAGCAGGTCACCCACAGGCTCAATGCAGTTTCTTTTCTGACCAGGGCCCTGTTTACCTGTTTACCTGTTTATCCTGGAGGTAGCACTGTCATTCATAGATGAGTTTCTTGAAGCTTCCCATGGTTTAAACTGGCCAGAGGGTCTGCTGGTATTGCCCAACACCCATCTAGCCCTCTCTGAAAACACTCATCTACTATTGAGAACGGACAGAGTGTGAGAGCCCAAAACACACTCAGGCACCCTCTGGGACCTCCCAGGTCTTGTGCTCTTTTAAGCACTTAGTAGTTTACTAAGAGAGGCCATTATGCATCGTAGAGATTATAAAAGAAACGTTTCTGTGAAGAACATAGCAGATGTTATTATCCGCTGAGACTGTTCATTGTTGTAACATTAGAAATATAAGGCTCAGGTGTATGAAGTGGGCTGTGCTAAACGAACCAGTGGTCTAATCAAAAGGAACTCTGGCAAGAGAAGATCTGTTAAGACAAGTCCCTAGTATAAATGATATTCTTCACCAACATTACACTTTCTTCTATAGTAGAAATCAATTCTAAGAATATTGAAGAACAATCCTCCTCCTCTCGTTTGCAAGTACTCCTATAGAGTGAGGTTATATTTTCTTTTGAGGCGAACTATTGCAGCAATTGTGCATGAAATGAAGGGCTGAAGACACATATGTAACATTTCATTTTATGTTTTAAGTTTGATGATTTTTATACACAGCTTATTATTAAGAGTGTACATCTCAAAAAAAATCAGGGCTTCAATATGGAGCTGTTCAGGCAGAGGGTTTGCATCAGGCCCTCGTTTGCTTTTTGTATTCACAACCTTACTGCATGGATATTCTTGCGAGTCCTCATTCACTGAGTCAGCTCTTATAGAAGCATCATTGTTCTTGGAGACTTACACAGGTTACAGGCTGCTTAAGAAATGTGAATTAGATGCAGCAATACAAAGGAATGATCAGAAGAACTTGAAAACTCATATTTTATTGGTGTGGAGTTTTTGTGGTTTTTTTTTGTCTGATCAACTCTACCTATCTCTATAGTACCTATATCCAGATTAGCCCCAAGCTTCAAAGAGTTTTAACAAAGCTTCAAAGCAGGCAATTTATGCATCATTACTATTTGACTTTGAAAGTATAGTAAAAAATGATTTTTTGAGAAATCCGAAACAGATTTCCAAGAAATTGAATTAAGCTGGAGAAAACCTGCTACTTCTCTCCTAAGCCTTTTTTTTTTTTTTTTCCCTCATTCTTTTTGTGTTTTCTTCATAGCACAGAAACAAACTACCTTGCAGTCCTTTTCAGGGTCATTTTGTCATATCACATAAGATGCAGTGAGCTGCACATTCAGTATAGGTCTACGGATCAGTTCAAGAGATCACTACAGATTTTCAAGTACTCATTTCCATGTAGCAAGAGTGAGAGCAATTAAGATGAAAGAAGCTGATGTGACACTTTTTGTGCCTCTGCTGGATAAATATTCTGCTGCATAAACAAGTGGACCATCACATGATATTTCTGTGAGATTGAAAATGACTACAGAGAGGACAGATTTATAGGTTGTCCACTGCTCCCCTCCTTATGGTTATGTATCGGTGAAAATCAGCATTCATGCTGCATCCTTGGGTCTCTTTCTTAAAAGTCCATGTTCTACAATTTTCTATCAAAGGAAGGCATATAAATATCCATTCTGTGTCTGACTTTAAAAAGACCCAGACATGATTAAGGGGTGATGCTAGACACTTCTAATCTATTATGATATTCTCTTGAAGGTGGCAAAGTGCATTTTTCTGTAATGATTAAAGTTTGTGTGGTTCCAAATCCACCAGTATTTCCAAATCATAATGTTTCTGTTGCAGATGGATAGCTAGTCAAATAAACTGGCAGCTGTACCAGTACAACATAAATGCCTGAATGAGAATGTAACAATTGAGATGTCTTCATCAAGTGACCAGACAAGTACTGTACAGATAAAACCCTTCATTATCCACTGATGATGAATAGTAGAGGTATCTTAATGTTCTAACTGGAGAGGGTTGCAATTTTCTAAACATGGGTTTATTTATGTAAATGTGATTAACCGACATTCTGAGCACATATTCAATATTGAACTATAAACATTAAAACATGCAACATGCTTGTGTTTTTGAGAAAATACTGGCTTTTCACTTAAATGGAGGAAAAGTGAATTATGCATTACAGTAAATCAGCTTAAAACTCCTGGAATAGTTAATGAGAGCATCCACAAAGGAAGGTGATGTAACAAAACTAGTCCGCTTTAAATCTAATTCTTCAGTGAAGTCGGATTAGTTTTGGTGGTGGTCCTTCATGAATCAAATACAATTTATTTGTTTAAAGATAAACTGAAAGAATGATAGAAAGTTCTAGGCTGGAAAGGATTTCTGGATATACTCTGATCGAGCCTTCTATGGAAAGCAGGGCTTTAGACTAGGTGAGACTAGGTGTGTCACCGTGTCAAGCTGTCTTAAATATTTCTAGATTCCATCACAGGTCAGAGCAGCATATCCTATTTAATTCTTCTGAAGTTTTTTTTTTTTTTTTTTTTTTTTCCCACTCAAATATGAATGGAATTTCTCCTGAAAAAATCCTCACATCTGTTGTCTCTTGTTCATGTTACAACCTTGTGAAAAGAATGACTCCTCTACAACTATCACACAGGTAGTGTGAAGCTCTGATTAGATCCCTCCTGAGCCTTCTCTTCCCTCAGCTGGAAAAAACAAACAAACAATCAATCAACAATTCCTTCAGCTTTTCTTCATAGGTCAAGTTCTGCATCACTCTAAACATAATGATCTTTCTCTAATCCCTCTGCAATTGTTCAGTCTTTCTTGTACTGCAGTGCCAAAACAGGACATAATATGAAAGGTTTGACTTTACAGGAATAAACAGAGAGGAATAATCTCACCCCTTGCTCTAATGGTGATAGAGTTGCTGCTGCAGCCATGGACATGGTTTGATTTTGATGCTGCAAGAGCACACTGCTGCACACATTTAGTTCACTGTCCACCAGTACAGCTTCTTTCCAGCCTGTAACTCTACAGCTTGTATTACTAGTTGGAATTATTCTATTATAGCTGTAGGACTTGCATTTGTCTTTGTTAATGACTTTTTTCTCCTGTCCTCTGTATCTACCTCTTCTCCCAATGTGGTATAACTTGTAAATCTAATTATAGTATATTCAATTCCATCAGCCAGATTGTTTTTTAAGACTCAATGAATTGCAGTCATGACCAGTTGCTAGTTTGATATACTAATCAACACCTTTTGAGTTCATCAATTTAGGCAGTTTTCCATTTATCTTGAGGCTATTATGTCCAGTCTGTACCTTACAAGTTTCAAGAATGATGTGAGAGAATGTCAAACAACTTGTAAAAGTCTAGATAAATGGATGTCCACTACTCTCCTCCATTAACTGAACAAACCATTTCATCATGGAATGCAAGCAGATTGGTTAAGCACAAACTGCCTTTGATAAATCCACGATGGCTTTCTCCAGTCTCCTACTTGTCCTGCATTTGTGGAGAAAAATTTTACAAGAGGATGAGTTCCATAGCCTTTCCAGGGGCTGAAGTAAAACTTCCAGGTCTTTATTCTAGTTTCCTTTTAAATATACATATATATACACACATACGTACCCTTGATGGACAGATTCACCCTTTCTTGACCATCTGTGATTTCCCATTATCTCAGTAGCTTTTTAAAGTTGACAGAGTGATATTGCATTAATATCTTCGAACTGTGTTATACGCATTCCATCACATCCCATAGACCTACATATTTTATTAGTACAAATGCTCGTCAGCTCAACTCTCCTCTACCATCAGTGATTCATCATTTGTTTCATCTTCACTTCTTGGAATAGAGAGCTGGCAGCTGACCTTACCTTTAAACGTCAAAGAAAAGAAGCACTTAACTGCTCAACAAGATTGATTTGTTTTGATGCCTGCTCCTTTCCTTTGCTCCCTGTTCCCCCTACTTATGGAAACAAACATTTCTTGTGCTTTGAGCAATGTACATTTGAAAATCTCACAACACTTCTGGGTCCCTATGCTTTTCAAGATAGGCTCTCATGGAAGTCTTGACAGTTCCCTGAGCAAATCATTTCTAGGAGTTGAAATCTGCACTTCTGATGTTGTTTATTTTGCTACTTGTCTTCTTCTTCATGCTCCTTAGGAAATTAAACTCTATGGGTTTTTTTTTTGGTCGTGGCAACCAAGGCTGCCAATAATGGTCACATTGCTAAACGAGCAATTTTTATTTTTGTGCAGTAAATATAAGGAGACAGTTTCCATCAAGGTAATTTTTTTTTTCGTGGGGAATAGATATTAGTACTCTGATTTTTGCTAGTGTCATGTTGAGAAATTTGCTAATCATGCAGAAATCAGTCTAACACCTATGGTATAAGTGCCTATGTTTTTTTTTTTTTTTTCAAATCTGTATTTTGAATGGTCTTTTTGAATGGAATCTATGAAGACATTAGTAGAAAGAATGTGTTAAAATATCTATGTGTTTGTTTTGTGTATCTTGGGTTTTTATTTGTTCTGTTTTTGTGTTTTTTGTTGTTCTTGATGTTATGTTCATTTAATACAAACAGCATATACAAATCACAAGGATTTACTGATCCTTCTGAATGCAGCTGTCTCAGGAACTTAGGGTAAAGGAATGTTGCAATAATTAATGTATTTATACTCTTCTTCTTCCCAATCTACTTACAGTTTACTGCTTTTACGTTTAGAACAAAGAATATTCAAGGGTCAAAATATTTTCAAAAATGTGTGAATGAAGAAATAACACGCTTTTGTTTTCACAACAAAAGCAATAAAGGGTTTTTCAAAACAGTATTTTCCTGTAGCTGTGAATATAGATAAAACAGTAAAACTGGAGTAATATAGTGCAGGCTGGAAATCTAGCTCACTATGGGGCAAGAGATTATTAGTGACATTGACTTAATCTCACAGATGTTTTAAAGTGAGGCAAGCAGTTCAGGTTAGATGTCTATACTTTATGGAAAGAGAGAAGGACTGAGACCTCCAAAGAGTTATTTCATTTTTAAATAGTTATCTATTAGAAACATGATAAATGCATCTCTGGAGATACTCCTCTCTCTCATGTTTGCAGAGGAAGTTTAGATGAACTGTGAAGATATCTAAATTCTTGATACTTAAGTTGAAGTGAAATGAATTTTATCCTCTGTACCAGCCCCTTGTGAAGACATTAATTAGATGAAGGCATCACAGATCTATTTTCTAGTAGATATGAGGAACATAGACTGTCACACTAATGCAGCCCCTACAGACAGCAATATGACAATGCTCAGTGAGTGTAACAAGTTTGTTGGCGGATTTGTTCCTGACAAATACTTTGGCTGTATAAATGTTGACATTTATAGAAATAAGTAAAAAAAAAAATACAATGGAAGAAAGGAAATTTTAAATGTTACTAATGTTCAAATTTCAGTTATGCTCGTAAAAATCAACCCAAAAAATGGAAGTGAAAAATATTATTCATTAATGTGAACAATTTCAACCAGTCATACCACCTAGTCAAAAATGCTAGACTTTACTCACATTTGGTTTCTATTTGTAAAATAGTAAGTCCTCCCACTTACCCTTTGGTCAATAAAAACAAATCGACACTGTGAAATCAAAAACTCTTAATCTATTTTTTTGAGATATTTGTGACACCTTCATGTTGCCCATCAATGAATTTAAAAGGGATTAGCTTAGATTTCAACATCTCAGATAGCAGAAATTCAGTTGGATTTGGTGAATTCCATTTGGTGCATCCCTTTTAACAGAACCACAGTACCATACATTAAATATATTCAGAAATGTTCAGAATAGGATGGGTAATTCTTCAAGCCAAATTCAATAACAAGTAGAAAAGGGCTTGTATCATCTCTCTTGCAGTACAAGCCAGTAAAATACACTTTTTGTAACATCTGCTGGATTACTGAAATTTCTTCTCTACAGATCTGCTATAATAATGGAAGTCAATAATTTTTGTAGAGGCATTAACTTTTGGTGACTTGCTTTTTACTACTTTCTGTAAGCAGCCTTTACTACCTGCACTTTCAGTGACTCACACACAAAGTACAAGTGTGTCTCAGATATAATCATGTAAAGTCATATTCTTAGATTCATAGATGTTCTGAGACTTAATATGCAGTGCTGATGATTGGCATCCAGATGATTCTGTCCCAAAGTATCATAGCTTTCCTAAAAAATGATCATAATGGAGATAATTGCCCATAAGCCACCCTCTCCAGTTTAATGTTAGTGACAAATCGTTGACATGCTGCTTTCCTCCTAAATTGGTGTAGACTGTATACTATTTTGTAAGTATACTATTTTACAGGTATATTATCGTATAAAAATAAATTTTTAGTGATTTCTCAGCCTGCTTTGTAGTGATAATTCTGTAAAAGTACTGGCAGGTACCATCCACTGACCTGCCAAACATGCTAACAGTTCTGATATTGTAAGAGTCAACTCACTACCTCTTAATTCCCATTCAGCACTAGAAAGCAGTATGGTACTTCTATTAAGAGCAACTGAGTTGTTCATGTGGGGCAGCGTTCTCTTTTTACAATACAAACCAACACACTCTTGGCTGCTAATATCGTTACTGGTTGGGATATATCAGTCTGATAAGATGTAGGCAGTAGGGAGTCATTAACAGCATATTCTTTTCCGACAGCACTAGGGCCTCATCAGCTTCGAGCTAGGTTTAGCAACAGTGAACTATTCATTCCATAATGCCAAAGGTTAAATAAAAACTTTGCACTCACTCTCCTTAAATGAGAGCGTCTATAGATTGTATAGATTGTATATGTGTAATTGTATATATTTTTAGTACTTTCTTGATTCCATTATGAAAACATTGTGCAAAATGTTGTGCTTTATTCTGCTATAAAGTATTATTTGTAATAATATATATTTATTTATATTATATATATATATTTATTTATATATTTATAAAATGTATCTTTATTATATAAAGTATTATTCCTTCTAAAGTTAGCCGGTAATGAAAAGATGTGTACATTTTATTACCAAATCTTTTCTAAAGAGCTTTGATGAATATAACATAAATAATAAATAATATAATAAATAAATAACTGACAGTATGAAAGGGCCCCCATAGAAAGATTTAAATGAACAAGCTTGCTATTCCAAATCTGCTTTGTTTCTAAGTCTATAAAATTCATCAAATGTTTTGAAGTCAGTATTCATGTTTCTTAGGATACTTTTTTACCACACAAAAATTATTTGAAATAAAAGAAGTATGATTAAGTATTGTTCAAGCAGTAAAGTGTTCTGCTTTGGTAAAAAGGTTTTTAGCTTCCTCTTGCAGTTTAGCCTGTTTGGTATTTTGTTTTGTTTTGTTTTGTTTTTGTTTCCATGGCAGAATTATTCTATTTTAAAACTTGTTTGCATCAGTGATCAGGCAACAGGAAGTTTTTTACATGTGGCTGTTGTTGAAAAGAATTTATCATACGTACCAGCATCATTGCTGTCAAAGCTGTCTTCTTACCCTGTTCTTTCAAGTGCACAGATGTCTTAAAACACATTACAGCTTATAACAAAATGTCCTGCTTTTGGCAGGATATGATATGTCTAGTTTTTTGTTCTATTAATAGTAGCATAATTCACTAATTATTTAAAGCAACAGATTATTCCACTCCAGTTTCTCTTCTGTGATTTAACTATCATACTTACACAGTAAATGACTGTTATTTATGAGTTTTTTGATTTCACATTAGGCAACATTTTCTAGGCTTTCAGTTTTTTATGTCACTATTTTATGATCTCAAATTATAAGTACAAACGCTGTTTTCTTTTTTTTTTTTCTTTTCCTCCTTTTTAATAACAGTAGTGTGGAAATAAATTTATTTCATTTAAATATTCTGGAAAGTCATTAAAAAGATCTTTCTATGATGCACATAATCATGTAAAGTAACTCAGTATTTTCTTGCTTGAACGAATCTGATTAGATTAGCAAATTAGTTGCTAAAAGTAAAACATAAAGATCATACTCAGGTTTTGCTTACCAAAAAAAAAAAAAAAGAAAAAAAAAGTTGTTTAAAGAGATGCCATTACACTAAGAAAAGGCAGAAACCTTTTTGTTTTTTTAATAATAACTCAGATTTCTAAATCCAAGACAAAATCTAATGTAAAATATGTTAAATATATATGTAGATACATGTGAGATTTTACTGAAAAAGTCACAGAATGTAGTTCAAATGCTACATATTTGGAAAAAAAATAAGAATGCATGAAAAAGAACAAAATTTGACATAAATTTTGTAGGTTAGCTCCAAGTTACACTGACACAAGTGTTTTACCCAGACTATCTATTTAAACTGAGTCTCTCTGTGTGAGATGTAAAAACCTAGATTTTATCTACAGAAGTCCTGAACAACCATAATAATAGACTAAATCAACTGCTTGAGAATGTTTTACTATATTGTTAATGTAAACTGAATTGCACTTTTTATCTTTGTATTGCATTAATGAAAATGGCCATTTCTTTGTAGTATTGCAATGGAAGAATGAGATAAATAGGAGGATGTGAAGAATGCTATTTTCTGTGAAGAACTCTACAATAAGAATTTCCTGGGGAACTGCTATCCTTTTGCATAAATAATCACAGAATCACAGAATTGTAGGGGTTGGAAGGGACCTCCAGAGATCATCAAGTCCAACCCCCCTGCCAAAGCAGGTTCCCTACACCAGGTCGCACAGGTAGGCATCCAGGCAGGTCTTGAACATCTCCACAGAAGGAGACTCCACAACCTCCCTGGGCAGCCTCCCTGCTCCATCACCCTCACCGGAAAGAAGTTCTTACGCACATTTGTTCAAAACTTCCTATGCTGCAGCTTATGTCCATTTCCCTTGTCCTGTCTCCATGTACCACTGAAGAGACTGGCCTCAGCACTGTGGCCCCCACACCTCAGATATTTATAAACCTGGATTAGATCTCCTCTCAGTCGTCTTTTCTCAAGGCTAAACAGACCCAGTTCACTCAGCCTTTCTTCACAGGGGAGTGCTCCAGGCCCTTCACCATTTTTGTGGCCCTCCACTGGACTCTTTCCAAGAGATCCCTGTCTTTTTTGTACTGGGGAGCCCAGAACTGGATGCAGTACTCCAGACGAGGCCTTACCAGGGCAGAGTAGAGGG
Source organism: Tetrao urogallus (assembly GCF_951394365.1). Lineage (NCBI taxonomy): Eukaryota > Metazoa > Chordata > Aves > Galliformes > Phasianidae > Tetrao > Tetrao urogallus. The sequence goes on along the minus strand of NC_136813.1, from coordinate 44,949,815 downwards.
GGAGGATCACCTTCCTCGACCTGCTGGACATGCTCTTTTTAATGCACCCCAGTAAGCCATTGGCCTTTTTGGCCACAAGGGCACACTGCTGGCTCATGGCCAACCTGTCATCCACAAGGACGCCCAGGTTCTTTTCTGCATTTCTTTCTTTTATTTTCTAATCTTTATACACAGTTTCAACATTTGATTCTTTCTGGTTGTGAGAGGTGGTCTCCAAAATGTCAGTCTCTGGTACTGAGAACACAGACATTTCATTCTTACATACAACTTATTTTACCTTTTTACAAATGTGTACTTCATTTCAATAAGCAGTACCTGCTTTTGATTTCTTCAGACTTGAAATCAGATGCTGTGTGAATTGCTATTCTGAAACAGAGAATAATGAATGAGTCAGTGAACAAAAGAAGCTTCAATTAAGAAATCAATTGTGTAAAGGAGAATAGATGTAATACATACATTACATAATAGTGTAATACATACATCTCCTGTTATATCTTGGTTTCATGTATCTACATGGTATTACAGAAAGCCATCAATGATGTCTTAAGCAGGCAGCAGGAAATTGCTCAGTAACATTTCAAATACAGCTAAGGGTCTCCTGAAGGGCTAGGACACCTTCTAATTTTCCCAGAGCCCTACTTCATGACAGTGTGGTTAAATACACTAGATATTGAATTAGCTGGAAAACCTGTCCTACCCTTGTTCTGTTGTTTTGCTCCCCCTCCCTTGGCAAGACGAGTTTTCAGGTTTCAGTTGCACAGTCTCCAACTAAAGAATGCTAGTCATAGAGATAGATAGCTCTTCTTCAGAGGTATTCTAGAGCTTGGTTAGTTCACATTATTTGCTGGTGTACCATATTCAAACCAGCAGAAGAAAAGGCCTTTTAGGTTTTCATTTTTAAGAGAACAAAGAACTGTAAATATATGGATCAGCATATGACAACAGGAATGGACAAAAGGAGTGGAAGATGTACCACCAAATTATCTATTCCCAGTAAAAGAATGAAGTTAGCATTTCTGGAACAGCTTATGGATGTTTTAGATAGCAAATTCACTTTTTTAAAAGTGGCACTACTTATTTCCGTTGTTGAATAGGAAATTCAACTAAGTCAGAAAAAGTAATAATTTATTACAAAGTAATTTCTTCTTCAGGAGGACAGTAAGGTTTATACGTGAAAAAGAATTCGGAGTGCCTACAAAGTGAAAAAAAAGGTCAGTTGTGCAATATGTAGAGCTATTGAATTTTCTTATCATTCATTGAACATATGAAGATCATATGAAATTTCTAAACATGAGAGGATTGTACCAAGACACAAAAGAATTATTAGTAAAAAAGAACAATTTATTCAAAATAGAGGAGAAATTAAATTTTGAACTTTTCCATTATCCCTTCAACTTGTCCTATCTTCCTCAGCAGAAGGAAGTCTGCACAAAGCCTGTAAAACTATTCACATATACATTTTAAAAATTGATATGAATGAATCATAATTGTGCTGCGATAATCTACTTTAGGACATGACTGACACTTCAAAGCTATGCTCTGATTAGTTATTTGGGCATTTGGATTACATTATGGCTATTCATCAACTTTCGGCACTGAGTCTTTGGAGCATAATCACTAAAAACTCTGAAAATCCTGTGGCTATGATGAATAAAATAAATGGATGCAGTGAGTAATAATTACTTCCTCTGTTTAGGTTATTCCTATCTCAGTATCTAGTTGCAGACAGTACTCTTTGACTTCAGTTTCCATTTTTCACTTTGTTGCTCCATACCCTGGGTCCCCACATTTTCTGTGACCTCTGCCTGGTGAAAAATAAGCTCTCTACAAGTAATCACAGTCTGTGACTGTAAAAAGAGTTTTGTCTTTTTTTCCCTCGTGTAGGACAAAAACCACAGAAATAGATAATCAGAGAATGGTTGAAGTTATCTGACCCAACCCCCTCAAACAAGCTGGACCACCTACAGGTGAATGCTTGGACCATAGCATCTTTTTAATATCACCAGTTATCGACAGTGCACAACCTTTATGGCCAACCCACGTCACCTCTCACTTGCCATAGTCACCCAAGATCTGTGAACTAAGGTTTCTGTTACTATTTTTAAAAATTATTTAAATCTTTCTTACAATTAATCAAGATTCAAATTCTCATTATGCCTTGCACTTTCTATCTCTCCTCTCTAGGGTTTAAAACTATACAGTGACCACATCATTATCACGTGTAACTCCGATGTGCCGCATAACATTCATTGTGTTAGAAGGGTGATGCACTTCCCATGGGTACTATTATTATCAAAAGGATTGTATGTTGTATATCAAAAATCCCATACATATCAATAACAATGCAGAGTCCATTTTCTGGGCTCTACATACAAGGTTAGTACAGTCTATTGTACTTCAAGGAGTACTTAGGAACCACGAATGTGATAGGGTAACTAGGAACATGAGGAAAGAAATTCCTTTTGCAATTGAAGAAACCTTGATTTGTAATGTGAAATTAACACGTGGATTATAAATTCTGCACATTTTCAAATAACAATATGAACTTTATATAGTCTCAGACCTGATGAGATAGACAAAAATAACCAGAAAAGTAACTGAAAATAAAAGGAAAATTGCTGCAGAAATAAATACAGCTGGCTGACAAAAACTATGCTTGCCATAGAAAATGTATATCAACATGTGCTCATGAAGGGAGCAAATTTTTTTAAATTTTCAAGGTTAGCACCAAATGGAAGTCACTTACTTTTGCTGCCTCTTTTTAAAAAATGGGAGTAGAGTTAGGTGTCATAGACATAGAATCATAGAATCACAAGGTTGGAAACAACCTGTAAGATCATCTAGTCCAACCATCTCCTCATCACCATTGCCACCACAAGCACTAAACCATGTCACTCAGCACGTCATCCAGACACCTCTTGAACACTGCCAGGGACGGCGACTCCACCACCTCTCTGGGCAGGCCATTCCATGCCTGACCACTCTCTGAGAGGAATAGTTCTTCCTTATGTCTAATCTAAACCTCCTCTGATACAACTTGTGGCCATTACCCCTTATCCTGCTCGTTGCCTGGGAGAAGAGGCCAATTCTCTCTTCACCACAGCCTCCCTTCAGGAAGTTGTAGAGTGCAGTGAGGTCTCCCCTGAGCCTCCTCTTCTCCAGACTGAACAATCCCAGCTCCCTCAGCCGCTCCTCACAAGACTGCTCCAGACCCCCCACCAGTTTTGTTGCCCTTCTCTGGACACACTCCAGGACCTCAACATCTTTCCTGTAGTGAGGGGCCCAAAACTGAACACAAAACTTGAGGTGCGGCCTCACCAGTGCTGAGTAAAGGGGGATGATCACCTCCCTGCTCCTGCTGGCCACACTATTTCTAATGCAGGCCAGGATGCTGTTGGCCCTCTTGGCCACCTGGGCATACTGTCGGCTCATGTTCAGCTGAGCATCAACCAACACCCCCAGGTCCTTCTCTTCTTCACACTCATCCCCAAGCCTGTAACGCTGCATGGGGTTGTTGTGCCCAAAGTGCAGGACCTGACACTTAGCCTTGTTGAACCTCATGGTAGGAGCATTAGAGAGGAGGAAAGAAAAACAAACAAACAAGCAAACAAACAATATCAGTAACTGTGATAAACACAAGAATTCATACAGAAATGTCTAGAAAGGAAAGAATCTATTAAAATAGCAAGGCAGTGTTAGCTAAATACGTGAGCACGGGAGGGATAAAGGAAGTGAAAGAATGGAAGAAGCTCAAATTAAGGATGAAGAAGGAACTTCATCAGGCTTTATCAGGAAAGATAATAATACATGTAATATATTAAAAACTCTCAATAGATAACACTAAATCAGGAGGAGCTGTTTACGCTGTCCAGAGTAGAGTGGTCTTGCAGAGAGACCTGGACAAATTAGAGGGCAAGGCAATCACCAACTGTTAAATGACACTTAACAAGAGCAAATGCCAGTTTCTGCATCTGGGACAAAGCAACCCTGACTATCAAACAAGAGTCTGGAGAGCATCCCTATGGGAAGGGGTCTGTTCTGTTCAACAGCAAGTTGAATATAAGTGAATAGTGTTCTCTTGCAGATAAAATGGCCAACTATACACTGGGATACATAACAATGCTTGTCTTTCAAGGGAAGAAACTTTTCCACTCTGCTCTGCTATTGTGTGGCCTCACCTCAAGTACTATGTACAGTTCTGGAGGCCATAAGGGGGTCCAGAAGGGTTTAAAACTATGAGGACATAAAACTTGTAGATAGCAATCAAAGGAGGGCTACAAAAAAAGGTGAAGGGTCTAGGGGGGCAGATGTATGAGAAGTGGCTGAAGTTTTTTTTTTGTTTTTTTTTTTTTTCAGCTTAGAGAAGAGGAAACTGAGAGGAAGCCTCAAGGAATCATTCAACTTCCTCATGAGCAGGAATGGAGTGTCAATTGTTCATGGACTGGCTCGGCCTGGTTCCATGATTAATGGGGTGGAGGGACCCCCAGATCCACACTCCAGAAAGGGATAAGGGAAAAAGAGTACAGAGATGGGCTCCAAAACAAAACAGAGACAACAATCTGAGAAAAAAAAAAAAAAAAAAAAAAAAAAACAACAACAAATTTACTAAATTAGATATCAGAATGCAAGATAACACACTGTGATACAATATAATCATAATTGGAGCTAATAAATCAAATATATGAGAGAAAGTGCTGCTTGATTACCTTCTTCATAACTCCATTGCCAGTCTGATTTTCAAGCACCTGGTGAGGGTGTGGTAAACAGCTATTTTTTTTAATCAATTAATTAAATAAGAATTGTATTTTCTTATTGCTGTTATCTAAAATCGTTCAAAGATAATACCTTAGTGTTGCATGTAGGCTTCACCCTGCTCTTGAGAATAAATTGAAGTGGCAATAGTAAAGAGATATAATAGGTCACATTTGGCATGTGAATGTATGAAGTGGTTGTGTGTTCAGTGAAAAAAAACAAAGGTCTAACTATTATTAACTATGCCACAGGTGCAATTTCTTCAAAAGGGGAATAACAAAAGTGGACATTATCATTCTAAGAATGATAAAATAGTTACATAAGAATTTTCTAGAGAGAGATTTCTAAATATAAAAAGCTCTGAAACTGCTGAAGAAAAATTAACTTAGGGTCACAATTGCTTTCAGGATGACCATATGATTTCAGGGAGCCATATAAATATTAAGTTACACTAGGAATGTTATGAAAGTCAAAGACAAATATTTTGAGATAGCAAAAAAAGTTATTAAGAGGTTGTAAAGACAGGAATAGAATACTTAATAGCACTTTTGAGCAAGGAAGCTGATAGTAACATGTCATTGCTCTAAACATCTCTATCCTATCTCATTTAATAGTGTGGAAAAAGGACTATGAAAAGCAGCCTGGGAAGGCTGTGGAATTGCCACACTGGCAATACCTAAGCCACATAAGCTCTGAACAACATGATCTGACTTTGGAGTTAGCCCTCTTTGAGCATGAAGTTGGATCAGATGACTTTCTGGAGCTCTTTCAGTCAAAATTATTCTATGATACTGTGATTCAGCTTGTCATAAAAGTTTTAAGAAATTATCATAGTGTACCCTGAAAAAAGATAAAAGACTGTTTAAGCATATAGTGAATATGAAAGTTGAATGAGTATCACACTTCTGTTCTGTAAGAAATTCTGCATATTCTATGTAATTCCACTGCCATATAAGGTAAAATACTTAAAGCAAAGAAGAAAACAAAAATACAGAAGATCAATTTTTGATATTTCTTAGAAAACAAAATTCTGAAAACAGCAGTAACAAAAAAAAAAAAAAAAAAAGTCCATAGTCCTTTTTCACAAAACCTTTTTTATAATATTTTCTTAAAATATTGTTTTAAAAAAGAATCCTTAGGGCTTTTTTTCCTAAAGTCTCCAAATATAACATGTTGTTTGTGTCAGTGTTTTACATTCCATTCCACACTTAAATGAGCAGTTTTCTACATTACTCTGAATTCTAATATTTCTGAGCAAATGAGAACAAATTGAACAATAACTATTTTTTATCTAAAACTGTTAGAAAAACCTTGTCTTTTTTTTTTTCTTTTTTCTTTTTTCTTTTTCTTTTTTTTTTTATAAATAAATGTACTTGTTCTAGGATCCATCTCAATAAATATCATCTGGGTCATGACAAGCCCTGCTATCAGTACAGGCTGGGGGATATAAGGATGGAGCACAGCCCTGTCAAAAAGTACTTGGGGGTACTGATGGTAGGCGGCTGTATATGAGCCAGCAGTGTGCCCCTGCAGAAGCCAACCATATCCCGTGCTGCATCAAAAGAAGCATGGTCAGCAGATCAAGGGAGGGGAACCGGTCCCTCTACTCTATGCTGGTGAAACTCCACCTGAAGTACTGAGCCCAGATGTGGAGTCCTCAGTACAGGAGAGACATTGACCTGTTGGAGCATGGTCAGAGCAGGGCCACAAAAATGATCCAAGGGATGGAACATCTCTCCTACAAGTACAGGCTGAGAGAGCTGGGGCTTTCAAGCCTGGAGAAGGCTCTGGGGAGACTTGAGAGTGATCTTTCAGTACCTAAAAGAGGTCTATAAGAAGAAAAGTGTCAGACTGTTTAGCGGCTCTGTTGTGATTGGACAAGGAGAAATGGTTTCAAACTAAAAGAGGAGAGATTTAGGTTGGATAAAAGGAAGAGATTTTTTACAGTAAGGATAATGAGTCACTAGAACAGGTTGTCCTGGGAGGCAGTGAATGCCCTGTCCTTGGAGACATTTTAGACCTGGCTGGACCAAGCTCTGGACAACCTGATCTAGCTGTAGGTGCTGCTATTCATTCGAGGGGAGCTGAACTGGATGACCTCTAAAAATCCTTTCCAACTCAACTGATTCTATGATTTTACAACAAATCAAAGCAAAGAACATAAAGCTGAAAATCTTGTTTCTAATTGTCTTTCACAATCCTATTTAGAAATTCCTGATTTAAGATGTTACAGAGCTTTTGTTCCTCTTAAAGAGTATCTTGGAAGACACAGTTGCATTTCATCAAAGTAATTTTTATAGAATTGTTATTTATTTTTCTTGCACTGACTTTTAAGAATGTAAAACGAGTATACTCAGTATAAATTTGCCATAATATTCTAAAAGAATGCAATTGCTTGAAAGACACTTCTGTAGATACATGATCTGCTTTTACAAAGCATTCACAGCTGAATGTAACTACCACTATGTATCCACAAAAAAAAGTAAAACACTCTCCTTCTTGACAATGATACTTCTCACTGAATGTTACATAATTTAGTGTTAAAGTTGTTAAATTTACAGCCAAGACAAATACATGCAGTGGATTTACATACATGTAAGACATAATCAAGCAGGAATAGTTCAATTTAATATAGGCTCAAATACCTTGGTCTGCATTATGTAGAAGATTAATAATATGATTTAGCTTTTTTTCTGTGATTGTAGTTGAAATATTTCAAAATAATAATTCCAAGGTCAGTAGGTATTCTCTTTCACATACTGAATTCTTAATGATATTTCATAATAACAGCCATCAAAAGTCATTAGTAGACTTTATTCTTCTAAGGAGGAGAAAACATGAAGTTCTTGTCTTTTGAAGGCATCTTTAAAAAAAAAAAAAAAAGAAAGAAAAGAAAGAAAAAAGTAATAAAATATCTGGATGAATAAATAGAGTTTTTAGTGCTCCATTCAGGGTAGAAAAATATATTCTTGAGGGAAAAAAAAAAAGCATATTTGTAGTCACAACATGTTCTGGGTTTTGTGTTGTGTAGAAATTGGTCTTTCTCTGCAATGTTATTAAAAGCAGAGGAAAAAAGAGGAAGAAGAAAAAAAATATTTGAAGTGTTAGCAGCTGCAGAAACATGTATTATCACAAAGAATATCAGGCAAGTAAAATTCCGGTCTCTAAGAGTGTCGCAAACTCAATATGCTTTATGTAATGATATGCTGAAATAATGAAATGCGAACTGAACTCCAAAACCTGAAAGACAATTATATTAACTTTTATATATACTGTGAAGCATTTATATATTTTGAATCTTTATTCAAATGTAAATAAAGAGCAGAATATTGTAAATGACATGCCGACCTTCAGACAGTTACATGCTACTGTCACTGAAGACTTAGTGACTGAAATCTAGGAATCTAGACTGAAATGATAGGAATGTTTTTATTTGAATAACACTGTTGTGTTTTCTGTACTTGAAGTGTAGACTTGGCCTTGCATCTTATGTGCAGTATCCCTGACAGTGATTACTTCCTTTAGTTCTGAGCTGTGATTGCAGTTACTAGCTGTAATACTGGTTTTGAGCCAGTTGCAAGATCAAATGAGTGTGGTCGTCAGTGGGTCCATGTTTGGATGGAGATAAGTAATGAGTGCTGTCCTCCAGGGGCCAGTGTTCGGATTGATACTCTTTAATATTTTCATTAATGACATTGACAGTGGGATTAAGTGTATGCCCAGCAAGTTTGCCGATGACATCAAGCTGTGATGTGCAGTTGGCACACCAGAGAGACAGGATGTCATCCAGAGGGACCTAGACACGCCTGAGCAGTGGGCCCAGGGTTCAACAAATGAGGTTCAACAAATCCAAGTGCAAGATCTTACACCTGGGTCGAGGCAACCATCACTGTCAATACAAGCTGGGGGATAAAAGGATTGAGTGCAGCCCTGCTGAAAGAGACCTGAGCATACTAGTGGATGGGAAGCTGGACATAAGCCAGCAATGTATGCTCACAGCCCAGAAAGCCAAGCATATCCCGGGCTGCATCAAAAGAAGCCTGATCAGCAGGTCAGGGGAGGTGATTCTGCCCCTCTACTCTGTACTGTAGAGTCCTCACCTGGAGTACTGTTTCCAAACGTGGAGTCCTTGGTACAGGAGAGACGTGGACCTGTTGGACCGTGTCCAGAGGAGAGCCACACAAACTGATCCAAGAAACAGAACCTCTCCTATGAGGACAGGCTGAGAGAGCTGGGGCTGTTCAGCTTGGAGAAGTGAGGGCTACAAGATGACCTGATAGCAGCCTTTCAATATCTAATGGGGAGCTACCGGAAATCAGGAATCAGACTGTTTAGCAGGGTATGTGGTTATAGAACAAGCACCTTAGCATAATAAACTTTAGATTTTTAAATTAATTTTCTGTAGCTGATAATATATATAGTTTTATATAGGCGTATGCATACATTTGTTTTCCTTTTGTTTTCTTTCGCTATCTGGTGTTCTTCTGATTATTCTCATGTCCAGCAGCCCTGCTATTTTCCAGGCTCCTAATCAGACCAGTGTTTACCTTTCATTTTCACGTTCACTTGAGTTATGTAACTAGTAAGCTTTTCATTTTCTATTAACAGTTAATTAATTGATTCATCTGAAGTCTTTAATTTATAAATAAATCTTTTGATTCTGCTGTTCCTTAAGCCTATTAAAGAGCAAAAAATATCATAGTTTTATGCTTTTCATGCAATATTGTTCTGTTTAGATATTTTCTAGTCTTTCTTCCTTGAATGTTCCTTGTGTGCACTGGGATTTAGAAGATTCTCAGTTTCAATAGTAATGTTAACAGATAGATTTAGCTTTTTCATGGATAGAAATGAAGAGAATACAAGTCCGCTAAGGCTGGAAAGATCTTAACAATCATAACTCCCAGTTCTCTGCCTGTAGGAGACTGAGCAACGGAAATAAGCAAGACTGGAGAAGATATCTGACTTACGTCAGGAAACAGGAATTTTCAACCTTCTTCCTCAAAGTGAGCAGTCTGTTAAAAGAGAAGTTATCAGTGCACATGACGGGTAAAGAATTAACATTAAACTTCAATAAGAGAGTGAAAAAGGAGTTATCTACAAAACAAACTGAACTACTGCTCTGAGTGGAGAATTGAGGTAAGTGATAGAGCTTCCAAACATAAAGAGTGGAATCAGGGCACTTCACTATAGGGCAACATGGCAGTGATAAAAAAAGGTATTACTGAGTTGGAAGTATATTGCAAGGAGAGGGTTGTAACTGAGATGATTTTTATAGTGTTTCCAACAGACTGATTTCTAAAGTTTAGGAAGGTATTTCAAGCCAAGTATTTCAAAGATTGCACAATCAGTGGTTTATTTTACCAGAACAGATGCATTTTGATGGAAAACATAGAATCTGTCAAACTTGCTATATTCTGTCTTGCCTCTGTTGAAGTTTTTAAGGGGATGAACATGCTGTAGTTAATTTAAAAGCAGTTACCTTTGCCCAAAGGTAAAGTGATGATTTAATGTGCCAACCATGTCAGAGAAGACTTTGTAGCAATATTTACCACGTACTTCTGAATCAAGCAGTTTGAATGGATTCAGGATGATGGTAACTTCTAGTGCAATTTTTGTTATGGTTGCCATTTTTCCTTTTTCTTCTTTTTATGTCATGAAGATATCTCATCTAATAAATATTTCAAATACTTCTTCATTTTTTTTTCCTTTTCAGTGATGCTCTGTTATCTAATAGACACTAAAGAAGTCAATCCACTCTTCTGAGCAAAAAACAAAAGCCTGCAGCATAAGCAGATAAAGCAAAAGATTCTCTATTAAAACAGCAAATAGTATAGAAAAGCATGCCAAGGAATATGAATTTCCTAACAAAACATAGCCATCCTTTAACTGATTCCAAATGTATTAGCTTTTAGTATTTGCATACATACGACTATCTGAACTTCCTTTTTCCTCTGGATCTTTTGCTCAGATCAAATGCCCCTCCTTAGGGCAACTCTCCTCTCCTTAGAGAACAGAAAAGAAAAACAAACAAACAATATCAGTAACTGTGATAAACACAAGAATTCATACAGAAATGTCCAGAAAGGAAATAATCTGTTAAAATAGCAAGGCAGTGTTAGCTAAATATGTGAGGAAAGGAGGGATAAAGGAAATGAAAGAATGGAAGAAGCTCAAACTAAGGATGAAGAAGGAACTTCATCAGGATTTATCAGGAAAGTTAATAATACATGTAATACATTAAAAACTCTTAGGCCCGAATAAATTGAAAAACTGTGGAAAAATAAATTTAGGTCCCAGAGTGACTAACAAGAGAATTTTAGATAGTTTACAGTGGAAAGATCCTACAGCTAGGGAAATGAGATGAAAATAAGCAAACAAAAAAAAAGCAGATAGGATAATTTTTTGCCATTACAGCTGAAGTAAAAAATTTTATAGGTATTTTTCAGAGCTTCATCTACAAGGAGAAACTTGAACTCTGGACCAACATATGATGAGAATGTTTCCTACAGCCCAGTGGCCCAGCATACTGTTCTGCTTTGAAGCCATCCTCATCATCCTCCATAAATTTTAGTTTTCCAAATTTTAGTCAATAGAAATCAGAACTGCCTATCTAATACAGAACAGAGTGGAGTGCTGAGGGAGCTGGAAGACATGTTTCCAAGGCCAATCTGTACAATCTTTGCTAAGTTGTGGCAACTGGGAGAAGTGTCTGAAGAGTAAAAGAGTGAAAATGTCACTTAAATCTTCAAGAAGGGCAGGAGGGAGGACCCAGGGATCTACAGGCCAATTATCTTCACCTCAATCCCTGGAAACATGATGGAATAGCTAGATCCAGAGCGTAGTGATCAGCAGAGCAAAGTCTAGTTGGAGACCCATGATGCACAGAGTACCCCAGGGTTTAATACTGATTCCAGTCATTAATGACCTGAATGATTGGGTAGTGTGCATCTTCAGTAAATTTACAGAGGCACAACACTGTGGGCAGTGTTCATCAGAGGGCTCTACTTCCATCCAGAAGGACCCTGACAGGCTGAAAATTTGTGTTGACAAGAATCTTATTAAATTCAACAAGGAGAACTGCAAAGTCCTGTACCAGGGGAGAAATAATCCCAGACATGGTACAAGTTATTAGAATTATTATTAGGTATTAGTTATTAGAAGGTTATTAGAATTTCTGGCTGTGTTAGGCAAAATACTGCCTAATGATAAAGAGAGGTGTAAAAGAGTTCAGAGGAGGTACAGGAAGATATTCAAAGGATCCTTGAGGTTCTGTCCAACCCAAGCCATTCTATGATTCTGTGATTCTGTGGTTGGATTGATGGTTGTGTAAGTCTTCTCCAACCTTGATGATTCTATGACTGACCTTGAATTTCAAATAAGAGCTCAATTTGAGTACACGTATTTCAAATACTGACAAAATGCAGTCTATGCTTGATTTGGTATTCATCCTGAAACACAAGTGTTCATAAAATCCCCAAACTTAAACATTACTTTTACTTATTTGGATTACTGGAAGACTGCATACTTGAAATTCAAAACATTAGATAGTCCCTATCTCTAAAACATAGTGTGAAAAGATAACAGAATGAGAAATAAAGAAAATAACAGGTAGGATGAGGAGATAAAAGACAGTAAGAAGCAACAAGAAAACAGAGAAAAAGAAATTCTCTAGAAGTTACAATTTCAGAAAAAAAATTGCACAGAAACAGCAGGCCAAGCTATTTCCAGTATACAGTCAAAGCACATTAGTTCTTGTCTTTCTGCCTTTAGAATGAAAGATGAGGAATGCAGACAGCTATGGAAGATGTCTTTTTATGACTGAAAACCTGATATAACCATCTAAGAATGGGATTTCAGGCTAAGAGATTAAATAACTCTGGGAAAACTAGAGTAGTTTTGTGGGAATGCTTTTTAGAAACTTGATTTGATCCTGTAATGCAAAGGATGAAATTTCATTTTTCCTAAAGATATTGCTTGAATATAATGTATTTTGGCATTAAAACAAAACTCATACACCTACAGGACTCCTAGTCTACATTAACTCATTAGAATGACAGAGTTCTCTTTGCTTCAGCCAATTATGGAGTGAAATGACAGCACAGTCACATCAGGAATAAAGCATTCCGTGCCAGTGGGAAAGTAGCTGAAAGATTATCAGTTATAAATCTGGCTTAATTCATCAAATGCTTCTGTCAATGATTTACAGACCAGTTTGTCCTGGTTTCATGACTAATGGGGTGGGGGACCCATGGACCCACACCTTGAGAAAGAAGGAAGGGGGAAGGGTAGGGAGCTGGAAGATGGGCCTAAAAAGAGGACAGTGGCAATAGTATGAGGAGGAAAGCTAATTTACTAAATAAGATATTGGGATGCAAGATAACACAATATAATACAATATAAATCAAATAAAATGAGAGAGTGTTCAAAAAACTGAAAAGCTTACTCCAGGTCTGAGCTAGGATGAGCAAAAGGAAAAAGAGAGCAGCATCTTGTGATCTGCAAATAGTTTTATCTTTCCCTCTGAATGGAAAATGGAAACAGAACAACGCAAAGTCCTCTGGGGTGTGTAGTATGTAGTTCTTCTCTTCTGAGAACCAGGTACCTGCAACAATCCATGATCCACAGAAAGGGGGCATTAACTCTTTAACTCCCAGTGTACAACATGATGCTATGTGAAATACAAATAACAAAAGTCATAAAGCCATGACAACTTTCTTTGTAAACATGCATGTGTGCTTAACATTATGAAGGAGAAATGAAAAAGAGAGAGCAGACCTCTGTGTAATGAAGAGAACAGTCCAAGACATTTACAAGTTTCTGTTTCTACATCAAATGTTCTACATGGAAGTTGACCAGAGGAGCTACTAGGATATAATCAAAGATCTCTTTGCTTGTTCATTTTTTGTTGGTGGTTTTCTTATGCTTTATTCTAAGTTTTAGTTGACACTAATGAAAACTGTCAGTGCATGGCTTTTATTTTCTCAGCATAAATTTGACAGTTTTCTAATTATTCTGCTTTTTAGTAAAGCATCTGGTTTCACAGGAATTGTTATATGGTTTACCATTTCATTCAGTAAAAAGCATATACTCATCTGAAGAACTCTGGGGGTCCTCCTAAAAGAAATACTCACTCTTTGTCTCCAGAAACCTAAAATACAGAAAGCTCATCTGGCAGACAAACATGATTTTACTACATCCTTGTCTCTCACAGCTGGAAAAGCTGTCAGATGCTAATTCTCCTTCAAAGAAGAATTCAGAATATCCTCAGAATATTTCATTTGTCTGAGTTTGCTTCAACTGTTCATGCCTTTGTCCTGCATGTCTCTTTCCTCAATGACAATAAGACTGGCACTAAGATCTCCTTATGTTTATTAAAATATATGGATATAGACTCTGAATTTATTATAGTGATAGTTCTCTACACTCATGAAAACAATCCTTGAGCTAAATACTCATTTTTATATTAGTGACTTAGTCTTAAAATATGTTAAGAAATTTCCCAGTAAAGATTAATAATGAATAAGACTTTAAAAGACTGTAATAGTTTCAAATGTTATTTGTTCTGTTACCAAAAGTCACATTTTAAATGTCTACAATTAGCCTTGTCTCATACAGAGATACCACACTGATTGTTTCCTATCAATAGATTTGTTTGTTTGTTTGTTTGTTTGTTTGTTTGTTTCAAAATAACAGCAGATTTTCAAAATGTAGTTTTGTTCTAGAAAGACAAAATGTTTTCTTCTTGGATTTTATAACTACACTATTTCATAACATAACCCATGGATGTTCAACTTTCTATCTTGCTTGGGCCACACTGAGTGATGAAGAATTATCTTGGCCTGCAGTTCAAATATATAATGTAGTTAGTATATATAAATAGCAAAGTTTACTTTTTAAATAATTTTATTAGAACATTAAAAAAAACGTAAAACTGGTGGGATATTTCAACTTGTTTTTGTGAAACTAATGCATCAGTCTGGTTCGATGGAAGTGGGTGAAATTCTTATCAGGTACTCAAGGTGTTTGTCACAGATTTTTGATGAAATTTTGCTCTTCGTGTACTTCATCTTGAAAATAGTTCTTCACAAATGTGTGTAATATCAAAAAGTGATGACATAAATAAGGTGTAATTGTGAAGTGAGGGATATTTTTTTCTGGTAAGATAGGTCTTATAAAAGTCTAAAAGCAGTGCTAGTCCACTTAGTGTGAAGGAAACAGAAAAAAGGTAATATTTGCACAGATTTTGTGTACATCATTATTCATGCATAAGCCATAAAAATTATACCAAATGGATCTGAAGAATTTGAGCGTACGAAAATTTCATTTGTGTTATCCACAGATGTTACAGTATGAAAGAAAATTGACAATATGTAAGTTCTATTGGCAATATTCTTTGGAAATGAGGTTTTCTCATTCACGTCTGCTTCAAAGTTAATTGAGCTTTAGATTTTTATATCTCACAAAAAGTTATCTTGTAATGCACAAATGTGGCATAAAAATGTTAAAATGCAAGTAGAAACAAATCTGCATTTTTACTAAGAAATACAGAACATTCAAAATTGTCAAAAATGTCACTTAAAAATAAAGCATTGTAGACTATATGAATTACAAATAATGAGGCCTTCAGAAAATTGTGACCCTGACTCTTTATATTTTACTGTAACACTAAAAATATAGCTTGTCATATAAGTTCCAAAATTTTATTAGCCTATAATATATTGTTTGCTTTTAAAATGCCCTTCTTAATTATTTATGGCAGTGGAGCAGACTAATTATGTTTCTTAGATAAAAGCATACAGAAGATTGATCTTTCTTTTTCAGTTGCATATAAACATTACCTTTGATGAATAGGAAATAATTGTTTTAATTATTATATTTTGCCTGTATTAGATAGATGAAGTATAGGATCATAAATGAATGAAAACATTATTCACAGATTATATTTATGACTGGAAAATTCACATGGAATATTGAGAAGAAAAAAATAGACACTATATGCAACCACTTGTCAGAAATCAGCTCTTATGCAGCAAACTTATCCAAACTACTGGAGCATTCTCCTGATTTTCTGGATAGTATCTAACATTTTCTGCTTTAACTTTTGAATGTGTTGTCGTTTTTCTGGAAGTAAACACAAGATTGCATAGAAGAACACTTATAATACAATATTATTGTTATGGGGAAACCTACTACATACTAACACTCATATTCACAAAATTGAGATACCTCATCTTTATAAAATTGAAATAGGTAGAAGCTCTGGATGCCGCGAAAAGGAAATATCTGCTCAAACCTTTACTCACTTCAGAACTACAACTAGATTCAAAGGTATAGGATTGTCTAGTTGAGTCCTGAATATTTCCAAGAGTGCAGATTATAGGGCTATCCAAGCAACCTGTTCTAATGCTTAGTTTTGCTCATTGTGAAGAGTGAGTATCTTTCTTATATCTAATTAGAATTTCTCTTACTTCAGACTGCGTATATTACCTCTTGTCCTATCAACTGTGTGCCTCCAAAAAAATCTTAGCAAATCTGAACTACTTTCTCATAGATCGTTCTCCTGTCCTCAAATCACTTTAGTGGTTCTCTCCCAGACAAACTTGCTGCAGATTGTCAGTATCTTGCTTGTAAAGGGAAGTTCAAAACTGGGCATACTACCCCAAATGCAATCTGAATCACTTCCTCCATGATACATTTCTATTCTAGTAGATATCAAGGTGGTTAAAGTAACTCTTGAGAACCAAAGCTTATGATTTTTAATCCTCTCGTTACTGAAGGAAGATTTTGCTGATTTATTGTTCTTAATCTTACTGCTGATAGCAGACATCTGGCATGTCTTTTTTGCTCGATTCCCCTCTGATCCTGGCTCATAAATTCCAACATAACCATCACCCATTCAGTGCATTAGTGAATTAGTGAATCATAGAATCACCAAGGTTGGGAAAGACCTCTACAATCATCTAGTCCAACCATCCACCTACCATCAATATTTCCCTGCAGATCATGTCCCTTAGTATATCTACACATTTTTTTAACACCTCCAGAGATGGTGACTCAACCACCTATCTGGGCAGCTTGTTTCAGCGCCTGATCATTCTTTCAGAGAATAAATTTTTCCTAATATCCAACCTGAATCTTCGCTGATGCAACTTGAGGCCATTCCCTCTAGTCCTCTGCTAGTTATGCAGGAAAATAATCTGATTCCCACCTCACTATAGCCTTCTTTTAAGAAATATCTTCTCAAGAGACTACATCCATTCAGAACTGTAGCATGTTTCTCAATTTGTATGCATTTGTATAAGCCTCTGTGGGGACTCCAGGTTATTTTGTGGGGATGTGTGTGAGACTTCCTTACCATATTCCTAGTAGATGTTTCTGCTTTGCATTATTTTTTACACCATTTTTCAACATTTTATTCATCCATCAGCTAGCCTCATTTAAATACCTCCTTTAAAAACTTCTCTGAATGGAATAAAAGGCATTTGAATTTTCCCTCCAAAATATAAGTTTTTGTTTTATATCTTTATAAACTGGCATTGATGGCCACAGATTCATGACTGTTTATACCATCTGCACACTACTATCCAAGAATATTTAAGCTTTTAAATAAAATTTCAATCTATAAAAGAAAATACAGATTGAATATAATGGGAGTTAACAGGTTAAAGACTGTTAAAGTAATCTTTCAAAATGGATTTAGGAGCCTTATTTTGGGTTGAAAGTTGAAAAAATCTTAGCTGTAAGTAGCTTCCTTGTCTTTATGTGTTTAGTTATAAATGCTTTAACTTATCTTCCCTAGGACATTTGTTGTCTTTAGGTGAAAACACTGAAATTATATTTTAAATTATTAACTGCTCAGATAAAAATCTTATAGTATGTACGGAAAATATATAAATTCAGGGACTCTATTTCTTCTTTGAATACTACTTTTGCTGAAATGGTTGGCTGCCAGATGAAACCTGTAAATGACACTTTTACGAGTCTTTAGCATTTAGTTATCTTCAGTGTAAAAGAACTTCTGAAAATTGTAAGAAAATACTTTTTTTTTTTAGATTTTACTAAGTAGACCAAATAGTCCTTGTTTTTTTCAGAATCCTCAGATTCCTTTATTTAACTTCATTTTTCTTATAGATGTCTATACAGTGATATCAATGTAGCAAGCTCCAAACTTAGAACCCTTAGCATTGTTTGTATTATGACAGATTTATTAAAGACAAGAACAATGAGTGTGTTCATCTCACCTGACTAGAAAAGTCTGTGCTGAAAGGGTTGTCTACATTTGAGCTATTTGTCTGGATGCCCTTCCTTGTAAACAAAAACAAAAAAAATTCCGTTGAACAATTCATGTAATCTATTTCAGGTATCTGTTTTAGGAAGAAACAAATAAGTCCTAACAATACCATAGACTCTAAAGAGAATTGAAAAATGAAAAAATGTTGACTAGATGCAGATATATATATTGTAAATGACTTGTGGATCAAGTCACTTTAGGCTTTCTTTCTGATTAATAAAGACACAGTGGTATGCTAAAGGGAAGTCTTGTGGGTCAAACAAACATAGAGGGCATCAGTTCCACAGCCAGTGCAGTGGAAATGTCTGAAGCAATTTACTTGGCTCCTGGCCTCTGGAGTACTTCAGAAATAAAGCTCGCATGTTAGGATTAAAACTGACCTGCTTACAGAATTTCTGTAAGGAAACATGAAGATTTTCACCAAGGTCTGTATGTACACTGAAGTGTTCCTTACACTCGGGGCATATAAAATAATTCTGTTTCTTTGTGTTCATACAAATAAATTAAGTTCTGAGAGTGAGACTCGCTTCAAGAGAAAATATTGGAAGTTAGGCGACCACATGTAGTTTAGTAATTTAAAAGCTGTATTTTTATTGTTTCTGTTCTTGTTATAGTGCTGATTTTTATTTTTTTTTTTCTTTTTGGTTGTTTGGTTTTAATGAATAGTGATTTAAAAAATATAGTCAGTGGAGCTCAGAGAACTATTCCATTGACCATATTCTAGAGGCATAACTCAGTTTCCTCAGCGCAGATATCAGGAGCCATTTTCTATATAAAATGGCATCTCTATTGAATTCCAGCTAAGAAACTATTGTTCTTTCAAATATTTTGTGCTGTATCTTTTAGCATTTATTTATGCATCTTTCTCATATACCAGAAGACATGTGAAATGACCTTTGAAATCCACATGCTGCAGACAGTTTTCTTTTAAATGTGTATGAACTGTAGGCTGATTCTCTTATGAAACCACTGCCCACTTCTCCAATGTGTCAGATATCACTGTTGTGCAGATATGGCCATTGTGTTTCTTTATTTCACAGATTTGAAAAAAATTGTGAAAAATGTGACAGAATTTAATTATCTTTGCATTTTCCATTGTGCGTAAAATCCTTGGATGGACTCCAGAGGCTTGACCACACATGACAACCAAGAATTTTCTATTAGATAGAGCTCACCAGCACATATACTAGTCTTTTTCACAACCCCTGCCCTGCTCTTTTTCATGACTCTTCTTACTAAATCCTGTAGCTACTCAAAATGATCTTCTTGGCCTGCTTAGGATGTCAGGGGAGAACTCACAAAAATAGACATCTGTATTTACCAATCTTCTCTATTCCATCAAAGGAGAAATGGAAACTTTCTCTATATCAGATGTGAAGAGAAAAAGTATGCTTTTCAGTTTCATGATAACTAATACACAAAAAAAGTGAAAACGAATTATTTTAAAAAAATTAAAAGCTATACGTCTCAAATCAAAGAGAAGCCTTCACATTGAGTTTCTAACAGGTCCATGAAAAATATGATGTACTTACAGTAGGACTATCTATGATTGAGGCTGTATTATTAGACTGGAAGATAATGTATTGACCCTGAGAAACTAAGTAATTCCTTTTATTCGTAGGGAACATTATAATCAGGAAAAGACTGTGGATATAAAAAGATTCCTTCTAGAAAGTCATGTATGTATTCTTGAAAGACACTTTATAATATATTAAATGCGTGTCTGTAGGTGATTTGCAGCTTCATCTTGCCTTTAAACAAATAATAAAGACTTTTCTGTTGTTCTATCATTCCTCTATTCAGGTAAGTCCAAGTGGGAATCTAATGAAATTAGTCTAGTAAGTCTAGTATCCTTGGCAAGGCATAAGTTCATGATCTTGGCATATCCAGTGTATTAATAAGTGTAGTGCATGTTTTGATGCATGTAGTAAATTAAAATATTTTAGATAAAAAGAAAGATATTCATTTATTATACAAAAACTTTTGAATTCTAGAAATAGTGGTCCAATACATCATAGTCTTCATGATTCTTTAGTTCTTATGGGGTTAGCCGGTTTCCGAATGAGAACAGTCAGGTCCTGCCATGACCTTAGAAAAGTAGGACAGTTTTTCCACGTTCTTAATGCAACTAAATTTATTATTAAGGGGAGAAAAAGCAAAGTATATTATCAATAAAACTTTTATCTCTATTTTAAGGGAAGGCCAAGGAACGAAAAATAAGGAAATCAAAGAATCCTAAAAATAGCAAACAGTGGTACCTAAGACAAAACCTTACATTGTGTAACTATTCAAATTATGTAGTAATTACTTTGAGCTCTTATGATGATACTTTTTCATATAAATAAAAAACATTTATCCTAAACTAGTTGTCTAGACTCCTAGTCCAGTAGCTATAGAAACATCCAGAGACAGACAATTTTTCTTCAGCAGAGGATGGGATGCTGGACATCTAGAGACCTTCTTTTACACAGAAGAAGGAAAGATCAGGAAATTTGAGAAGGTGTTTTTGTTTTTTTTTTTCCATTGCAGGACTTAGTAAGAAGAAAAATGCCTTTTGAAAGAACCTCTCTCCCATTATCTATTCACAGAGACTGAATACTAAGACCTCAGGACCTCATGCCTTGCTTTTCAGTGAACAACTATTAGACAGCTATTATGCTGTTTCTGAAAGGGTAGCACTTATCCCAGCAATCAACATAAAAGTTATAATAGAGAAAAGAATATGCACAATTCAAAAATTACTTAATATGTAAAGCAATAATTACCTAGCATGCTTTTAAAATATCATTAGGAGAAATGTTCCTATTAGCAAATCTTTTGCATTTAGAAACATCATTTTTTTCTTTGTTGCCAATCACTTGCTTTGAAATATCTGGATCTGGGAGAATTTTTAACACGCTCTTGTGAGAATCCTTCGTTTTTGTTTTTGGTTTTTGTTTTTTTTTGGCTCAAAGCTTGCTTCCTGAGGTATTTCTTGTGATAAGACTCTGAGTGATTTGTTGAGGAGGCAACTAATGGGTGCTAATCGTGTGACAATGGATATCGCTTTGGGAACATTTGAAAGCCCCTTCCTCCAGAGCTGCTTGCTCTGTAGAAGAGCAGAAGAGAGTGCTCAGGAGTGTTCACTGGCGAAAGATCTGGCCTGTAACTAAACAGCTCCAGCTAGGTATAGGAAAACTGGGGAATGATACCATCGTGTCCTGTGAAAAACAGGATGCAGATGGGCATCTCTGCTCCCTCTTATCTGCTGGCAAGGCCCGGAAGATGGGAACAAAGGAGTTTCTGCTGAGATCCCAGAGCCAGAAGCTGCCACTCCAAGGAGAGCTGACTCAACCACTTTGGATTTGAGCTGTCACTCCAAAGACAGCTGACTCAACCACTTTGAAACTATTGAAAAGGGGCCATCATCGCCATTGTCGATGTCGTGGTCATCAATAGAATAACAATGTCCGACGACCCACCACTACTGAAGATCAAAGACTGAACTACGAACCTCGCTGGATCCATGGTGGTGACTATCTCCCTCTTGCTGCCTATAAAGACTCCTTGCTTCTTCTAAAAGGGTGGTCAGGCACTGGAATGGACTGCCAAGGGAGGTGGTGGAGTCACCGAGCCTGGGGGTGTTCAAGGAAAGGCTGGATGTTGTGCTGAGGGACATGGTTTAGTGGGAGCTATTGGGAATAGGTGAACGGTTGGACTGGATGATCTCTTAGGTCTTTTACAACCTTGGTGATTGTATGATTCTATGATTCTATGATTTTCTATCTTTTCTATCGCCCTTCTTCCCTTCCCTATTATCCTAATTCATAATAGTGTCCATCCTCTCCTTTCCCATCTCCCTAATTAAGATTTGTAATAAACTGGTTGGACCAACATTTGAACCGTTGTTTCTTACTCTCACGCCGGGTATATAGATAATACAAGAACCTCCTCTCCCTCCTATAAATTGGAGCGAGACAACTCTGTAAAAAATAAAAAATATGTAAACTAACAGCTATGCTTCTGAGCACAAACCATTAGTTATACTTTTGACAGTTCTTTGTGACACTGAGTTTGGACTATCGTATGTCTAAAATGCCTGTGAACTACATGCATTAATAAGAGTTCTGTTGCATGTTGTTTCTCTGATTTGCCTCTTCTCAAGACTAAAGAAAACTAAGACAGAGAATAAGAGATCATTCATAATAGTGATCATGTATGCCAGAATTAGGATTGCCTCTGATATCAAAGAATATTTGATAACATATTTTATTTTATTTTTATATTTTATGTGTTTTTGTTTTATTTTGTGAATAAGTAAACTTATAATGCAGATAAAAATTTCCAGTGATCCCTCTTCTGCAGATACTGTCTCATATCATCTAGTGCTGGCTCTCTTACTCAGGGTTTTGTTCAACTGCTGGAGTCACCAATTTTTTTAATTTAAATCAAAATTTTTTGAGTCACATAATGCTTTTTGCACTATCCTTGTAATCTGCAAATCTTCAGGTTCCTCTCTAAGGTAAAATTTCTTCCTGCCTTTTAGTCAACACTAAAAGAAAGATAATATTAAAAAAAAAAAACACCACTACCACCACCAACAAAAAAAAACAAAACCACCAAATAATGTCTGAATATTAAGTTAGTGTGAAATTCTTACAATTTAGAATAACTGCATCACTGAATTAGTTAATAAACACAGGTTGTTTTTTTTTTTCATATTGTTTATAAAAAATATTGAACTGTTTTTGCAGTTAGAAATATGGTCCTTTGAGATATTTCTTTTAGATATCTATTATTTGGTACTATTAATTTCTTATTTAGTCTAGCACAAACCCAGAACGTGAAATTCTGTCCTTGCTTTTCACCTCTGTACTGTGTACAAGGCAGCATAATTACAGAACATTTATTGATAATTGTATTTAATTTAACCTGAACGAAAATTAAATCGATGCAGTACAAAAGTTTGTAAAGCCTATGCAGAAGCCTTAGATATTTTTCTACTACAAAATGGTAGAGATACCACTGACTAGAGATATCTGAATAGCTTAATTCATTTGCTAGGTTTGCCTAAGTTAGTGTAGCATTATTTGAGGATATTAACTAATGCATATAAACAGTATAGTCATGCAAACAATGCACTGTTTAGACTAGAGCTGATACAGTTCCAAATTCATGACTACCTCCTGCCTAACTAGCTCAGACAGTTTTGCACAAGATACCATACTGTGGACTGGACATACCTGTAGGCTGCTAAACCCATGGTAAATCACATCTACTTTGTCCAAATTTCAGAGTGGTTGAAGCTCTTTAAGAAGGATTGCCAGTTTCAAAGAAAATTTTAGAAAATTCAGGAATAAATATTGTTCAGGAAAAAAAAAAAAAAGTTAGAAATTTCTATATTATTACTCCAGAGTAAAATAATTTTTCACAAAAAATTCCAAACTTGTATAAATTTTTACAACATAAATTATTTACCTCTATTCAGAAAGCCAGTATCAGTATGCCACACAGGAACATCAATTAATTGAATTTACTTTCATTCATTGCTAAAAACAGATGTAAGCAAATGCATGTTTATACAGGTAAATGCACTTACAAGTGCATATACACAGCAACATACACACATGCAAATCTGTTTTAAATGAAAAACAGACAAACAAGCAAACAAACAAACCAAAAACAAAAACAAATACTGTGTATTTCTGGAAAGGTTGGATTTGATTTCCCTGTCTTTTAAGACAAACATATTTTTATGGTAGAAATTATTCTCCAGCATGCAGTTGTGTATGAGCTATAAGAAAGGAAGAATCAAACAAAGTGCATCTCCCTGTGTTTACTTTAAAAGAATAAATGGTTCTTTCTGCCTGTTGACGTGTATCTTTCTACACTATCAAATTCTCCTACTTTTCTAACCCATATCTTTAGCAGCTTGAAGAAATTCACTTTAATTTCTCATTTTGAATTGTCCCACTAAGTTGGTTGCTAAAGTCCGCCCTAGCTTTGGCTGTGAGATATCTCTCTCTCATGTGAATTTCATAATGTACATTATCCAAATGAAAACTAGTTGTATTTTTGGAAGATTTGTTTTCAATTGTATGAGAGATGTAGTATGACACCTTGAAGAAGCACAATAGCAAGAAGTATTCAGGCAGGATTCAAAAGAGAAGAATTCACACTGCCTTTTAGCTTGGTGCAATCACAGACCAGCTTAAAGTCCAAAGTGAAGAAACATGATATGTCTAATAGATAATCCAATAAGTGGTTTGACAACAAGCCTAGGTTCATTATTTATAGTTTTATCACTTTCAAAGTGTTAGTTTCCCTTAACTACAAGTTAGTAGCATGCTGACATAGACATTTCTATTAATACTTTTAGATAATAATCAAAAGACATGAGATATCTTTCCAATATATTTGCACAAAATCTTGCATATCTTTTAGGTTCAAAAAATAGACAAAGTATTCTAAGTATCCTGAAGGCATACTGAAAATACATACGTAGTAAAAATAGTAAAAATGGACATTTCAATTTGAGACTACTTCTAACATTATTATCTGGTTTTACTTTGAATATGGAAAAATCAGTTTTTCCCATGAGACAGTTTTGTACTGTTTCCTATTAAACACTGGAAAATATGCCGTTAGTAAAATTCCCTAATTTATTTCTTCATTTAATTTTGTTCCCACTCTTTAATATTAATTTTAATAATTGTATACATGCATATCTACAATTGAGCTGTAACACAAACTTTTGAAGTACTTGATTTCTTGCTTCTTTCTGCATATCTTCCACTTGAACTAGTTTCCTAATATTATCTGTAAAAGACTTCTTGATAATATGTCTGAAAATCTGTCACTATCACAAAATCATAGAATCACAAAATCACAAGGGTGGAAAGAACCTCAGGAGATCATTGAGTCCAGGTTCCTTGCTAAAGCAGGTACCCAACAATAGGTCACACAGACAGATGTCTAGATAGGTCTTGAATATCTCCATAGAAGGAGACTCCATAACCTTACTGGGCAACCAGTTTCAGTGCTCCATCACCCTTACTGTAAAGATATTGTTCCACATGTTTTTATTGAAATTCCTATGTTCAAGTTTTAGGCCATTCCTCCTTGTCTTATTGCTATAAACCGCCAAGAGATTGGTCTCATGCGTTTGCCTCCCACCTGCCTTTAGATATTTATAAACATATATCAGATCCTCTCTCTGGCTGAACAGACCCAAGTTACTCAGTCTTTCCTCATACAGGAAATGCTCCAGGCCGTTAATCATCTTTGTGGCCCTCTGCTGTACTCCCTGTCTTTTTTGAACTGGGGAACCTGAACACAGTATTGTAAATGTGGCCTCATCAGGGCGGAGTAGTGGGAGGGGATAATCTCCCTGGACCTGCTGGCCACACTCTTTTTAATGCGCTCCAGAATTCCATTGGCCTTCTTGGGCACAAGGACACACTGCTGGCTAATGGCCAGCCTGCTATGCTCCACAAGAGCTCATGTCCAGCAGGTCATCTCCTAACCTGCACTGATGCATGTGGTTATTCCTCCCCACCTGCAAAACTCTACACTTGCACTTGTTAAACCTCATCAATTTCCTCCCCACCCAACTCTCCAGTCTGTCCAGATCATGTTGAATAGTAGCACAGCCTTCAGGTGTGTCTGACATTCCTCCCAGCTTTATATGATCAGCAAACTTGCTGAGGGTGGATTCTATCCCCTCATCAGGGTCATTGATGAAGATGCTGAGCAAGACCAAACCCAGCACTGACTCCTGGGGAATACCACTAGTTACGGGCCTCCAACCAGACTCTGTACAGCTGAAGACAACCCTCTGAGTTTTGCCAGTCAGCCAGTTGTCAATCTCTCTCACCATTCACTCATCTATCCCACATTTTCTAAGTTTCATAACAAGGATTTTATGGGAGATGGTGTCTAAAGCCATGTTGAAGTCAAAGTACACGACATCCACTTCTCTTCCCCCACCCAGCCAACCAGTGATGACATCACAGAAGGATACCACATTGGTCGAACATGACATCCCCCGGTGAACCCATGCTGACTACTCCTGATAACCTTGTCTTCAAACTGCTTGGAGATGGCATCCAGATCAAGCTGTTCCATCACCTTTCCAGGCATGGAAGTGAGACTGACTGGCCCGTAGTTTCCCATATCCTCCTTATTGCCCTTTTTGAAGACTGGAGTGACATTGGCTATCCTTCAGTCTTCAGGCACCTCTTCTGTTCTCCAAAACCTGTCAAAGATGACTGAGTAGTTCAGCAATTACCTCTGCCAACTCCATCAGCATATGGACACATCCCATCAGGCCCCATGGATTTGTGTATGTTGATTTTGGCTAGACACTCTCTGACCAGATCCACCTCAACCAACAGAAAGTCTTCTTTTACACAGTCTCTCACTTAATTCCAGAGTTTGAGACTCCAAGGGCTAGTCTTAGCATGAAAGATCGAAGAAAAGAAGGCATTCAGAATCTCTACCATCTCAGCATTCCCTGTTAACAAGGCACCACCTCATTTAGTAGGGGAAATCACTAGCTATTTTCTTTGTTTACTGAATGCTTAGATTACAATTTTACCCTGTTTTTATCCTCTAGAAAGTGTATGAAACAATAGCTTTGTTTATTTCATAAATTGTTTTTAAAGAACTGTATTATAAACAGTTTTTGATATAGTATTTATATTTGTCACTGAAAAAGAAAAGTCACTCTTTCCAGGTAACTAACTTGTATTTTCTAGAAGACTTCTACCACTGATAAGATATAGAGACAAAATACTTGCGTAGTTTTGGTTGTGAAAAAACACACAATGCCCAGACAAAACTTTTTATAGATTTTGATCTGTTCTTGCCCCCAGACTCAGATTATAAAAACAAATCAACAAACTAACTAACTAACAAACCATCTTTCATCTTCTTCTGTTAGAATAAACACACTTAAAATACTTTATGTGAAATAAAAGGAATATTCAGCTGAAACACAGTTTCAGTTATCAGTCCTAAAATGATTAATGTTTGACACTATTTATAGCCATTGGAAATGGCTTCTACAAGTTAACTCTGTGGCAAAGTACCAAATTGCATTAGTTTCTTGTTCAAAGAACACTTTAACTGAATGCCCTTGAGCATAAAACTGGGTGTTACTTTGAACTAACATGGAGCTATGCAACCACTTCAGATTTTCTCTTTATCTGTTCAATTTCTGCACATTAGGGTATATTTCTCTGCATTATGTGATGGTTCTAGTTCACTGGAACAACCAAACACTGCCAAAGAAATTTTTACAATCTTGTTCTCTCTCCATGGACTGAGTTCCTTGGGATTCAGTCCTGAAGGGTAAAAGGGTCAGGAAGGTTGGCTTCTCCACAAGAAGGAAGTTTTAAAGGTGCAACAGCTGGCTACCTCCTTGAGGCCCACCTGATCTCAGATCCACACGAGGGTGCTAACAGAGCTGGTGGAGGTGGTAGCCAAGCTGCTTTCTGTAATCTACCAGTGTTTGAGGTCCAGAGGACTGAAGACTTGCCAGTGTGACTCCCATCTACAAAAAGAGTTGTAAGGAGGATCCGGGGATCTACAGGCCTATCAGTGTGAGGGAAGATCATCTTGAGGGAGATCACACAGCATGTGCAAGACAACCAAGGGATCATGCCTACCCAGTGTGGATTTGTGAAGGGCAGGTCCTGCTTGACCAACTTAATCTCCTATTATTTAGTGACCCACCTGGTAGATGAGGGAAATGCTGTTGATGTGGTCTACCTAGACTTCAGCAAAGCCTTCAACACTGTCTCCCACAGTATTCTCCTGGAGAATCTGGCAGCCTATGGCTTGGACAGCTACACTCTTTGCTGGGTAAGGAACTGGCTGTAGGGCTAGGCCCAGAGAGTGGTGGTGAGTGGAGTCAAATCCAGCTGGTGATTGGTCACAAGTGGTGTTCCCCAGGAGTTGGTGCTGCAGCCTGTCTTCTTCAATATCTTTATTGATGACCTGGAAGAGAGCATTGAGCGCACTTTCAATAAGTTTGCAGATAATGCCATTTTGGCATGAAGTGTTGATATGCGTGGGGGTAGGAAGTTCCTACAGAGGGATCTGGACGGGCTGGATTGCTGGTCTGATGCCAGTAGGATGAAGTTCAACAAGACCAACTGCCATATCCTACACTTTGGCCACAACAAGCCCAGGCAATGCCCCAGGGTTGGGGCAGAATGTCTGGAAGACTGTGTGGAGGAAATAGACCAGTGGTGTTTGTCAGTGAGTTTACAAATTAACTCTGTGGCAAAGCACCAAATTGCATTGGTTTCTTGTTCAAAGAAGCCTTTACACACAGCAGTGTGCCCAGATGAGCAAGAAGGCCAATGACATCCTGGGTTGTCAGAAATAGTATTGCCACCAGGAAGTGCAGGGAAATAATCATCCCCTGTACTCAGCACTGGTGAGGCCACACCTCAAGTGCTGTGCTCAGTTTTGATCCCCTCACTACAAGGCACTAAGGCCACAGAGTGCGTCCAGAGAAGGGCAAAAAGCTGTGAAGGATCTAGAGCACAAGTCTCATATGGAGTGGCTGAGGGAGCTTGGATTGCTCAGTCTGGATAACAGGAGGTTCAAGGGAGACATTATAGCTCTCTACAACTATCTGAAGGGACATTGTGGTGAAGTGGGAATTGACCTCTTTTCCCATGTAACTAGCAACAGGACTAGAGGGAATGGCCTTAAGTTGTGCCAGGGGAGATACAGGTTGATCATTAGGTAATACTTCTTCTCCAAGAGAGTAGTCAGTGCTGGAATGGGCTGCCCAGGGAGGTGGTGGAGTCATGGACCCTGGAGGTGATCAAGAATCATTTAGATGGTGTACTAAGGGACATGGTTTAGTAGGATATACTGATGATAAGTGGGCAATTGGACTTGTTGATGTTGGATCTCTTTTCCAACCTTGGTGATTTGATGATTCTGTGATTCTTGCTAGAGTCAAGTAATATCTCCTATGTATAATATGTAAATAGACTGTGCCATGCTTTTATTTAACTAGTACATCAGCCTTTCTCTTTATAGTTTTCCCATAAATGCTTTGAGAGGATAAATTAGAAAACCCTCAGAGTAAACCATTATTAAGTATAGTTTCTACTTCTTAAGAAAAATAACCTTAATAAAGTAGCACAAACCATAATCTTTTTGATATATATATCAAGCATGCATAGGTAGACAGACTGAAAGCATTATTTATTCATTTTATAATAGCTTCACAAGCTGCAGTATCTTCCAGTTCTGCAATGGTTTATTGGTGATAAGATCAAACTGACTAGGGATTATGGTGGTTTAATACCAATAGGCACCTAAACACCACTAAATCACTTTTTCATTCCTTCTCCTCAGAAGGACAGTGGGATAAAATATGATGAAAAAAAAGCATGTGGATTGCAATAAGGACAGAGATATCACTCACTAGTTACTGTGAGATGTATACTAGCATAAGAGAGATAAGTGCAATGTATTTCTTATTGATAACAAATAAAACACTGAGAATTAAAAGCAAACTAAATCCATCTTCCCCTCCATCCACCCTCTTCTACCTCCTCTCAATGAGTTCTTCCTCAAGAACTACTCCAACATGGGTCTATACCATGGGCCACAGCTCTGGCCAGGTACTACTCCCATTGAGATCTCTCCATGGGATGTGACCTCCTGCAGGCCACAGCCACCATTTCCATCATGGGCTTGCATGTAGAAATCTGCATGAGCATGTACTTATGTGCATGGTACCCCATGGGCTGCAAGGAGACATCTTCTCCACTATGGGCCTCTCCAGGGGCTGAGGGGAACTTCTGCTCCATTTCTGTATCACATCCTACACTCCTGACTTTAGTGGCTGCAGGGTTTCTCTCATGTTTTCTCACTCCTGTCTCCCAGCTTGCTCTTTCTGTGCTCTTGCACAGCAGCTATTTCCATAACTATGATACCACAGAGCATAGGAAATATTCACTGACTAAGCTCTGGTGAGTGGCAGATCCCTTTTGCAGGCAGTTGTAACAGGCTTTGAGCTGACGTGGGGCAGCTGTTGGGCTCTGTTTACAAAGGACACCCCTGCAGCCCTCAAGCTACCAAAATCTCATCATATAAACCAGATTTGGGGGTCTTAGTCATTTCATGCTGAGGTAAATCTAAGTTACTTGCAAGTCACCTGAGTGTATTGCAAAGTAATTATTTGAGTGGAGCATGTGGGATAGAGAGCCGCACTCATTGTTGCCTGTGCCTGTATTTTTGTAAAAGCCTGCAGCTTTTCCGTGCAGAGTTCAATCAAGAATTGTGATCCAGGAATAACATTTGCAACAAACCCCTCAGCCAGAAGCATATCTAGTTTCTGGATATACCTCATGCCTATGTATAACACAGGCACCTAACTGCTCGTCTCTACCAAGGCTGCAGTGTTTCTGAACTGGCATAAAAGCCAAACTTTAAGTTTCTGGACGACTGTGAGAATAGAAACAATTCAAAGAAATGGACTCTGAATAGGAATCTTAGGAGTTCATAGAGGTATTTGGCACCTAAAATCATGTTCAACTATAACAAATATTCATAATTTCCTTGTGAATAACATTTGACTTTTCATAAGCTTAAATACTTCATGGATTTTAGAACAGATGACTGGCAGAAACCGTAAAAGAAGAGACTGGATGAAGAGTTTCTTCATTTTTGTCAATTAAAAGCTGCACCTTGTACTATATTATTTTTGATGTTATTTGTATGGAATCTACCCATTTACTGTAGAAAGTGTGCTGATTTTTTGTTGTTGTTTGTTTGTTTGTTGTTGTTGTTGTTGTTTTATGGTGGTGATAGTTTACCAGCACGGTCCCATTCATAAAATAGTTGCATGAACTGTGCTTAAGGTTTGTACAAATGACAAACTGGAAATAAAGGAAAAATAAAGCATTCCTCAAACCCTTGTCTTGACACAACTCACTCGAAGATATCACTCTTTTACACTTTCTGAGTGAAATGAACTTTAGCTGTAGTAGTTCTGGAACAGCTTGCTTATTTTTTGACATTTGGTGGTTAAGAAGGAAATATTCTTATGATCACGTACCCACAAGGTAAGTCTGATTGGCAAAGGGACATTCTACAGATTTTGGGGGTTGGATTTCAAATCTGAAATCTAAAAAATCAAGGTTTTAGAATTTGAGACTTCTTATATATTCAATTAAAATTTAATTTAATATAAACAATGTTTGTTAATGAACACAAGGAACATTTACTCATTTGTTTTAAAGCTACGCTTTTTTCCACTAGACTTTTTTAATACATTAAGTATCCATTCAGATCAAGACAATTTGTTATAAAAATAAATAAAAAAATCAAATATTTTGGAATGTAATCAATATTTTTGATGGATTAATTTGATGATCTTATATTTGTGACACATATGATGCATTTTGCAAATAATGAAGACACTCTTTTGAGACCCAGTAAAAATACATCACAATATTTATTGCATTTATTTATAATATCAGCAGTTCTTTAATATTTATTATATATGCAGGACTTTTAAAATATTTCTTCTAGCAGTAAACTGAGCTTGTCTTCAAACACAAGTACAGCAAGTCATAAAATCATAGAATCATAAAAAACTTGAATTGGAAGAGACCTTAAAGATTGTTTACTTCCAATCCCTCTGCTGTTGGAAGCATCGCTAACAACTAGACCAGGCTGCCCAGGGCCCCATCCAGCCTGGCCTTGAACAGCTCCAGGAATGGGGCACCCACAGCCTCTATGTGCAATATGCTCCAATGACTCACCACCCTCTAAAAGAAAAATTTTCCCCTAACATTTAATCAAAACCTCACTTTTTTGTGTTTAAAACCATTCCGCCTTGTACAATCACTATCAGACCATGTAAAAAGTTGGTCTCTCTCCTGTTTATAAGCGCCTTTAAGTACTGGAAAGCTGCAATGAAGTCTCCCCAGAGCCTTCTCTTTTCCAAGCTCAACAAGTCCAGACTCCTCAGCCTTTCATCATAGGAGAAGCACTCAAGCTCTCAAAATGATATCATCATAAACATAGAAGTGTTTGGTTTGGAAAGAATCTTAAACATTATTTAGTCCCAACCCCTCTGCCATGTGCAGGGTTGGCAGACACTAGATCAGGTTAGCTTATGCCCCATCCAGTCTGGCCTTGAGCACCTCTAGGGATGGGACACTCACAGCCTCTCTGGGCAACTTGTGCCAGTGCATCACTGCCCTCTGAGTAAAAAATTTCTTCCTAATATCTAACCTAAATCTCCCCTTCTTTCATTTAAAACTATTTCCTTTTGTACTGTAACTATTAGAAAATGTAAAAAGTCAGCCTCCTTCCTGCTGATAATATCCTTTAGATCATACAGCAGCCCTCAAATCATACAGTTAATTCAAAATAGAATTCTCACAAATTTTATGGCATTATGAATTATGTGGTTTTGATTTTGTGGTTGATTGTGGTTTTTACTTTTGTGAATGAATGCATTAAACAATGAAACAATACAGACAACGTTAAATAAGTGGAAGATAAAATGCTTAAGTCACTTTCAACAAACATACTTTGTAATTGACATATAAATTATAATCATATCTTACTTCTGTTATATTTTCATATTAAGTGTTTCCTTACCGTACTGAAGTATTTGTAATTCACAGGTGCAGACAACAGCTGTAGTCCCCATTATGCACCAACACATAGTTGTATTTCCAACAGAATATTACTATATGCTACATAATTTATTGGGGTAAAAAAAAAAAAAAAATAAACAAAACAAACAAACATAAAAACTATGGATTCTTTCATGTATCAGAAATGTAAGTTATACATTTGTACATGCATCTCATAAGGTTTACTGAAGTATTAATGACAGATTTCTGTTTTGCAAATTTGATATCCATTATTTATTTTACTTCTTCTCACTCTACAATAAATTCATTATATAGCAACTAAGAATGTCATTTCAAGTTGTAAAAATTACTGTAAAAACAGCTATTGAAATCAATAAGTAGCTAAAATAATGTTCCTCTATTTAAAATCTTGTAGACAAAGAGATGTAGAATTAATTCACACAATACTCTCATCTCTCTATCTCTTTACAAAAAAATAAAATAAAATAAAAAATCCAAGGATTATCTTATACATTAACCTGAATTTTCTTAGGTTTGTTATGTTTTTTTTCTATTAACAGTTTATTTAACAGTTTAGATTTTTTGCAATGTATAACATTCTGGTGTTGTATCTCAAATCCTATCTTTTCTCTGCACACTATGGAGGTTTGCTGGTTAATTTGTTTTCCTTCTTCATAAGGTGCAGTCAAACCCTTCTCTCTATCACTTCTGCTCAGTTCATTGAAATTAAAACCAACACGTCCTTGAAATATTTCAAACAACAGTCAGATTTAATCTGCACCTGTTTTTATGAATGACTGCCATAGATAATCAATCTGGTTCAGTACAGTTGTCCTTGAAAATGCAATCTTCTCAAACTGCCATTTTTAATGGGCTCTTGCTCTAGCACACTATAATTAGGCTTAGTGTCTTATGTGTTGCAAGAATTAATCTTTGCAGAGTAAACATTCTTTAACGCTCTTCATTCTGTGAATCTTACAGCATGGTTTGCTACTGTCACTGAAGAGGTGTAAAATGTTTAATGCCAGATATTAAGTCATCAGATTATGTGTTTTCAAAATTGCTAACTACATAGAAAAACTAACTTGTAAAAGTACCGTGTGATATTCCTAATAAATAATCAGAGGAAACTAAGGTTGATAGTAAAAACAATCAAATAAAGAACACTTAAGCCTTTGGTTGTCTTTTTGTTTGCTTGGTTGGCTGGTTCTTTTTCAGAAAAAAATAATAATAATTTAAAAAAATCATTCAAAATAAGTAACAAATAACAAATTAAAAAGCAATTAAAAAACAACAAAACAACCATTCCCTTATCTTTTTCTATGATGACCTTTCTTCCCTAGACATTTTCAATCTTGTGAACAAGTAGTTTTATCTCATTCGTATTCAGCGAAATACGTTAGAATTTTTTTACAGAATACATTGTATGGTGATTTTTTTTTTAATGTGTTCTTTTCCATTAGAGCTCAACTTAACCTCTCCTTCTTATTAGCTTTTGTTTATTAAAACTGAAACTGAAACTACAATGTCCTCAGGACATCTGAGAAGATAAATACAGTTTTCTTTGCCCTTAGTGACTCACAGGTTTTAGCCTACCCATTTTTGTCAAGAAGTGGAACATAGCATCCAGTTCCGTGAAGAATGTGGATTAACAAATGCATTTAGTTTTCAGTTGCATATATGCTTATTTACTTCAAACAGGTATGACCATAAACACAAAAATTTATTTTGTGAGCGTTATGGTTTTATGACTTCTGTTATCAGTATTCTACATTGTAACATCATGTAAAGCACTGGGAGTTAAAGAGGTAATGCTCCAGTTCTGTGGATCATGGATAGTTCTGGGTACCTGGTTCCCAGAAAAGGAGAACTACATAGTGCACACACCACAGGACTTTGCGTTGTTCTGTGTCTGTTTTCTGTTCACAGATCATGAGACATCCCCTCTCTTTTCCCTTTCTGCTTGCCCTGGGTAGATGTCTCACCTTCAGCATTAGAGTAAGGCCTTTAATTTCGGACACTCTCTCTCATTTTATTTGATTTATCAACCTCAATTCCAATTACACTGTATTATATTATGTTATCTTGCATTCCAATTTCATATTTAGTAAATTAGCTTTCCTCCTCAG
Source organism: Tetrao urogallus (assembly GCF_951394365.1). Lineage (NCBI taxonomy): Eukaryota > Metazoa > Chordata > Aves > Galliformes > Phasianidae > Tetrao > Tetrao urogallus. The sequence goes on along the minus strand of NC_136813.1, from coordinate 44,915,016 downwards.
ATCGTTGCTGTTGTTCTGTTTTTAGGCCCTACTCCTTACCCTTCCCCCTTTTCTACTTTCCCCTTTCCTGGGATGTGGGTCTGTGAGTCCCCCCACCCCTCTAGTCAGGGAACTGGACTGAACCAGCCCGTAAACTGTCAACAGTGAGAAATGCCACTGACGTACTTGATGTACAGCTCTTACTCACACATTAACTCTAGACAGAGAATCTCCTTTAGATCTCATCCAAATCTTTCAGCCTTTTCCTGCCAAGCTACTTCTTCCACAGCCTGTCAAGTTCCTTCATTCAGAGCTTGTCAGTGCTTTACAAAATGTCTGTTCTAATATCTGTCTCAGAGTAAAGGGAAATGTTTCTAAAAATATAACATTTTCCTTTTTTATCCAAGAACTACTTAACTTAAGAATTTCATCTTGCCCTAATAAGGATCTATGAATAGTTACCTTTGAAAGAATAATCTTCAAACATCAGAAGTTTTCTCTGATTCAAGGGAATATGTAGGATTTTTGCACAGCATAATTTTAATGTGACCAACTGGGAATTTTATTGTGAAAAGGTAATGGAAGGTAATAGGACAGCTTTCAGTCATTTCATAGAATCATAGAATTATAGAATCACCAAGGTTAGAAAAGACTTAAAGGGTCATCCAGTTCAACTGTCCACCTATCACCAATAATTCTCGTAGAAAAATCACAGAATCATAGAATGGCCCGGTTGAAAGGGACTGCAAGGACCACGAAGCTACAACCCCCCTGCCTCAGACAGGGCCACCAACCTCCACATTTAATACTAGACCAGGCTGCCCAGGGCCCCATCCAACCCGGCCTTGAACACCTCCAGGAATGGGGTATCCACAACCTCTCTAGACAGTCTCTTTCAGCACCTTACCAGTCTCTTGGTAAAGAACTTCCCTTGCTATACAATCTAAATCTTCCCTACTGCAACTTAAAACCATTTCCCCTGATTATCGGACTCCACTTGGACACAGAACCATTGATCACCGTTCTTTGCGACCTTTCAACCAATTTCTTATCCACCTAATGGTCCACCCATCAAATCCACATCCCTCCAATTTGGAGATAAAGTTGTGGTGGGGGACCATGTCAAAGGCCTTGCACAAGTCCAGGTAAACCACCACACTGGTTGCCTTCCCTTTGTTCATCATGGGAGTCACCATCCCCCCATCACAGAAGGCCACCAGATTGGTTAGACATGGCCTTCCCCTGGTAAAACTGTGCTGGCTGTCTCAGATCACACACTCATTCCTCATGTGATCAAGCATGTCATCCAGGAAGATCTGCTCCTTGATCTTTCCAGGTCTCAGAGGTGAGACTCACTGGCCTGTAGTTCTCCAGATCCTTTTCTTATAAATGGGAGTGATGTGACCCTTTTTCCAGTCACCTGGGACCTCACCTGGCAATCACAACTTTTCAAATATGATGGAGAATGGCTCAGCAACCACCTCAGCCAGCTCCTTCAAAACCCTAGGATGCACGACATCCAGCCCCATGGACTTGTAGGCATTCAGACCCATGCGGCAGTCTCGGGCTTTCTCTGCTCCTACAGTGCAGGTTGGGATTTACTGCCATGGTCCTCTCCTAGAGATTTAGGGATACAGGGCTCAGGGATGTGAGAAATATTAGAATCCTGGCTACCAGTGAAGACCAAGGCAAAGAGCTCATTCAGTACCTCAGCCTTCTCTTTGTCCATTGAAGCCAGTTCTCCTTTTACATTTACCAAAGGAGGTAGACTTGCTTTGGCCTGTCTCTTCTGGCCAATGTACCTGTAGAATGTCTTCCTATTGTCTTCAACATTTCTCACCAAGTTCTGTTCTGCCTGCACCTTGGCTTTCTTGATCCCACGCCTGCAAGTCCAAACAACATCCTGGTATTATTCCCAGGTGACAGACCCTTGTTTCCATTGCTTGTATGAACCTTTCTTTGCCCTCAGCGTGCCCAGCAGGTCCTTGCTGAGCCATGCCAGTTTCCTACCTCTTCTGCCTGCTTTCTTATTCAGAGGGACGGAGAGCTCTTGTTCTCTCAGAAAGGCATCCTTGAAGAGCAGCCAGCTTTCCTCAACATCTTTGTTTTTAAAGAGAGCATCCCAGGGGATTTTGGCCAGCAATTCCTTGAACAGCTTAAAGTTCATCCTTCCAAAGTTCAGGGTCCTGACCCCAGTCTTTTCCAGGCCCACATTCCTCACCAGTTCTAAGCACAAATGGACGATCACTTCCCTCTCTCTAGGCCCAGCCCTCCAGTCAGTTCCTTACCCAGCAAAAACTGTCCAAGCCAGCTTCTCCAGGAGAATACTGTGGGAGACAGTGTTGAAGGCTTTGCTGAAGTCAGGGTAGAACACATGAGCACCCTTTCTCTCATCTATCATATGGGTCACTAAATCATAGAAAGAGATTAGGTTGGTCAAGCAAGACCTGTCCTTTCACAAATCCGTGCTGTCTAGGCATGATTCCCCAGCTGTCCCACACATGCCATGTCATCTCCCTCATGATCATCTGCTCCATAGCCTTTCCTGGCACTGAGGTCAGGCTAATAGGCTGTAGATCCCCGGATCCTCCTTACGATCCTTCTTGTAGATGGGAGTCACACTGGCAAGTCTTCAGTCCTCTGGGATCTCTCCAGCTGACCAGGAGCACTGATAGATGATGGAGAGCAACTTGGCTATCACCTCCTTCAGTTCCCTCAGGACTCTCGGGTGGAATTCAAGAGACCGCCCCATAGCGTCACTCCATAGCACTGCCTGAGGGCTCAGCACCACAGTATCACCCCACAGCACTGCCCCATAGTGTTACTTCATAGCGTCACTTCAAAGTGCTTCCCCTTTGGTTAACCCCAAAAAATCCTCCATAGCACTGTTCCATAGCTTCACCCCATAGCTCTGCACTGTAGCACCCTACAGCATCACCTCTTAGCACTGCCCCAGAGCATTGCCCCATATTATACACCTGTAACATCACCCCATAGCAGTGCCCAATAACATCATCCCACAGCGCTGCCCCCTAACGTCACCCCTTAGCATCTCCCCATTGCACTGTTCCATAGCATCACCCCATAATGTAATCCAATGGCAGATCCCTGTTAGATGGATAAGGAATTGGATGGATAGTGAGATCCAAGTTCTAAGTTAATTATTCTATGTCCAAATGGAAACAAATAAGGATCAGTTAATGGCACAGATAGAGGTACAATCCCTTGAAATCCCTCAATAAGTTTGTGAATGAACCAAGGTGAGTGGTGAGAAGGAAGGGCTGATATTCAGGGGGACCTTGACAGGCTTGAAAAAAATTCACCAAGGATAAATGCAGTGTCAGGGACTTCATGGATTGGAGCAATTCCCAAATCAATATTGTCTGGGTGCTGAATTGGTAGTCCTTCTCATAGAGAAGGACTTGGTGATGTTGCTGGATGAAAAACTGGATATGCGCTGGCAGCGTGCACGTGCAGCCCAGAAAGCCAATAGTATCCTGGACTGAAGAAAGCCAAAGGAGATGATTTTCTTCATCTCCTGCACTCCTGTGAGGCCCCACCTGAAATCCTGAATCCATATGTGAGTTCCATAGGACAGAGAGAGACAAATTAGAGCAGACCAGAGGAGGGCCATGAATATGACCAGAGGGCTGACGTACCTCTTCTACTAAGAAAGGATGAGAGTATTGAGATTGTTAGTCTGGAGAAGAGAAGGTTTTATGAATACCTTACTGCATGCGTGCCCAACTCTATGGCTTGCCTGGGCTGCACTGAGTGAAGAGGAATTGTCTTGGGCCACATATATGTAGGTCACTCCAAAAGTAATGCCTCCCATTTATTTCCATAAAAAGGACAACAAATACAAAAAACACTGTTGGATTGAGCAAATTTTCAACTACAAAACACTATTTTTCCACATAGTCACCACTATTAGCTTTTTATGCATTTTTGCCAACTATGAACAAGAGCCTGCATGCTGCGCTTCTTTAAGTCTGTAACAATGGAGGTGAGCTACTGTCACTGTTTTCACTATTGAAACAGGCTACCTATTGCCTAACTGTGCTGACATCCACTGTTTGGGCTCTACAAAAAATCAGTGTTAATGAATGTCAATGGGTGCCATTTTTTTGCTTGTGGAGGAATTCAGTGACACAGTTTTGATTCATGCACGCTTCCAAGCCTTTCTGTCAGAGTGCCCCTCTGCTACCACGTCACACAGCAGTGAAAGGTAATGTAAGATTAGTTGGAAGGCTCCACCTCTACTGTCATGCCTCCATCATTCAGCTCTGACATCATAAAATAGGAGGCATTATTTTCGGAGCAAACCTCATTGAACATACAATATAGTTGAATATATAATATAGTCAGTGTATATAAACTAACAAAACTTTTTTTTTAATTTTTAGTGTTTTTAATTAAAATATATACTAAGGAGAGTAACACAAACATACAACAAGTGGGATATATGACCTTGTTTTTGTGCACCTAACACATCAGCCTGGTTTGATGGCAGTGCTTGCAATTCCTAGTGAGTTCCCAAGGTGTTCAGCAGAGGTTTCTCAAAAAATTTTACTCTTCCTGTACATCATCCTTCGAAATATTTGTTCACAAAAGTAGATAAAATGATACAAATAAAATGTGGTTGTGAAGAGTGGGATATTTCTATATGGTAAGAGAGATCTTATAGAAGTCTGGTAAAGATATCACTAAAAATGTTATGATTATTTCAACAATCTTGAAACATATTCTCACATTTCTTTATCAAATGGGAAAGCATAGCTGCGTATTCTCTGGTGTTCACAGGACTGTTTTTATCAAGATCCGTAAAGTTATTTGCCAGAACTTGAGTTGTCACTGCACTGCATCCCATGTTCTTGTTTCAGCCCAGATAGGGTTAATAGCACCCTGCTGTTCCATTGGCACTGAAGGACCAGGCCTGGCCACTTGGCTGGAAGAGCTGCTGCCATGATGGTGTGGGGCTGGGGCAGCTGCACTGCGAGCTGTGCTTTGCCGTGTGTTGGACATGTCTGCTTTGCTAAAAATGGGCTTTTAGTATAAAAAATACTATTTTAGTATAAAAAATGGGCTTATAAGGAAGATGGAAAGAAAATTTTTACCACTACTATGCTGAAGTGACAGAATAAGGGACAATGATTTAAAACTAAAAGAGAGAAGATTTTAATTAGACATAAGGAAGAGGACTTTTTTTTTTAACCTGGAGAGTAATAGAGATGCTGGAACAGATTGCCCAAAGAAGCTCCTTTGCCAGGAGAGCTGCAATTAGATGGTCTTTAAGGTCTCTTTCAAATCAAATCATTCTGTGATTCTAAGCTGTGGATTCCTGTTGCGGTTTAACCCTGGTGGGCAGCTAATTACTACACAGCCACTTATTTACTCTCCTCACAGTGGGATGGAGGAGAGAATTGGAAAGGTAAAAGTGAGAAAACTCATGGGTAGAGGTAAAGACAATTTACTTGGTATTGCAAAAGCTGCTCATGCAAACAGAGAAAAGCCAAACAAGGAAATCATTCACTGCTTCCTACTGGCAGGCAGGTGCTCAGCCATTGTCAGAAAAGCACGGCTTTTGCGCACATAACACTTACTTGAGAAAGTAACTACCATGACTCCGAATATTTGTCTCCTTCTTCTTATTTTCTTACAGCTTTTATTGCTAAGCAGGATGTCACGTGGCAGGGAATATCCCTTTGGGTCAAGTGTCCCATCTGTGTTCCTTCCTATCTTTTTATTGATAAGAAGGCAAGGCAATATGAGAAGCAGAAAAGTCCTTGACTTAGTGTAAACAGCGCTCAACAAAAACTAAAATATTGGCAAATTATCATCATTATTTTCATAAAAATTCTAAAACACAGGGTTAGGAACATTATTACCTCTATCCCAGCTAAAACCAAGACAATGCCTCATCCATGGAAGTGTTCAAGGCCAGGTTGGATGAGGCTCATAGCAACCTGATCTAGTGAAAGACGTGCCTGCTGATAGCAGGAAAACTGAACCAGGGGATCTTTAAAGGTCCCTCCCAACCCAAACTGTTCCATGACTATAATTCTACAATTCTACTATTCTATGATTCAGGTTGCCTCTGGGTCAGTATGAACTTGTGAACAAATACTAAGAATGAAATCAATCAAAACAATGACATGGAATGGGAGAGAGACTAAGGCTGACTAGAAAAATAATTTGACCTGGAAATAAATACAGATATATTATAGAGAAAAGTAAGGATTATGGTAAGAAGATAATAAAGGTTAACTGATCTATGGCAGTGTGAAAAAAACAGTTTCTAGCTGGAATTATTATTTAAACTGAGGAAAATAAGAACTCCAGGGACATATTTTGGTGAAAACAACAATGATAATAACAAAATTCTTCAAACCCACATAACGATGAAAAATCATGTAAAAAGACTTGAGAAAATGACTGGATGAACAACATGTAATGTGGGTGGCAAAAGCAAAATTTGAATTTTTACAAGCAGAAGAGCAGAAGACTTAGCTAGTAAAGTGTAACTGTTGCCTTTTTAAGACAAACATCTCAAGAAATGTGATTCAGATGCCTTAACACAGATACCTAGTTTTATTTTAGTGGCACCCTTTGACATAGCTTTCAGTTTAGAGTGGATGTCTCAGATGTATTAGGCATTTGAAAAAACAAAAAACAAAACCACCTACAAGTCATTTTGAAACATGTAAAGATGCTTAAAAAGCATTAATGCTTTTAGGTAATAAAAATCTGAACAAAAGCATTAAAACAAAACAAAACAACACCAACAAAAAAGCCCCTAGCTATATCATTCATTTGAATCATATTGATCCGGTTGCCTATACAATTCAACAAAATGAAATTTGTGATGGTCTAAGATCATCGTAATTCACCTGCAAAGTAGCTTACAGCAGAAAGCCAAAGGACTCCCATAGGATTTATTATACATCTGCCCAAAGAAATTTGAATTAATATATCCATAAGGATTCAGATACAAATGTATGAAAACCTCTTTCCTAAATAGGTAATGGAAACTTAGCAAATAGAACGAGCACACTCAGTCACAACTGTAGTAGCTGCATATACAGTCATTTTTAATCCATTTCTGAGCTCTGAAAAATGATCATGCCTCCAATCACACATAAAAACTCCAGTATGATTTGTATTTGAGTTCCAAAATTTTACTTATAACCTTCGAAAATATTAAGAAAGAATTTATGATCATCTGTGGTGCATACCAGAGTCTGTCATGAACAAGTAAAAGACAATCAGGATTCACCATTTCATCAGAATGTCCTTACTTCATGCTCACACAGAAGTTTTAGAAAACTAATGTGTTAACAAAATATCCCCCTAGCTTCTCCTTATCTTTACAAGCCATCAGAAATAACATTAATTCCTAACGTTGTTTCTAAAGCTTTCTCCTTACTTGTGCTGATATATATATACACAAGCATGCACATACACATATGTACACATATATTTATATACACACACACACATATGTCCACAGAGAAGCCATGACAGCCTTGTGCAGAGGGCCCAGGAGAATCCCATGAGGTGCAACAAATCCAAGTGTAAAGTCGCACACCTGGGCTGTGGAAACCCCTACTATAATTGCAAGCTGACATCAGAAAAAGGGTCAAGATGCATGCAAAGATTATGAAATCACATTTTTTTTAAGTAACTGATCAACTTTAAAAGTTTTCAGATTCCTTAGCATTTTGTAAAACCCTAGGATTTTGTAGAATAAAGTATTCTCTTTTCACATTTATCCATATTTATCCAACATCATTGTACAAATTCATTATTGCTTTTCACACATCAACATGATCAAAATGTAGATATGTGTCTGCTCATTGTAAAAGCAGGCTTAATTTGAAATGCTGAAAGCTTTGATACAGAACTTTAAACATGGGAATGTGCCAATCATGTTGGCCTAACACCTGCTTAGAGCCCCCCACCTGAGAGCCATGGCTGCGTGAAATGACACATGACCTCCAGAAGACCTATACAGGCTGTCAGAAGGCAGAATATTCTGCATCTCAAACAGTCGTACATAATCACGTACAGACAATGCAATCAATCCCTTAGTATCTAACTTGGGATGAAAAGAATTCTGGGCAACACTGGCTATGCTGATTAGATTTCCATTTGCTATACTCTAAGCTCAGACACTCAGCTGACAGATAACTGGGTATAGGCAGTTAAATATAGTTACTTTTGAACTGAATCCCATGCCTTAGGCTCGTTTCATTTGTTCACATTCAGAGAAGTGAACAAAGTCCCCTTCCCTTTGACTGTCATTTGCATCGATCATCTTAAACTGTGTTTAGAAATACTTTAGAAAATGTCTTCTCTGAAATACTTTATGTGGAGTATCAAGGAACTTTTGGAGTCATAAACATTCACTTTTTTTCCTCTAAAAAAATCTCAGAACAAGATTTTTAAGGATACAAATCCTTTAAACAGATTTAAATAATCTGCTTTAACCATGAGTTAAGTGATGAGCCTTAATCTCCTTGTTCTTTTTAGTTCTTTTCCATTTCTTTTTCATTAATTGGTAACCCTCAGGACATTAAACTCAATAGTTTTTACAGTAAATTTGCTTCTTCTTTAGGCTAGTATTAAAGTTACTTAATGTACGTGTTGAGAACTAGAGCATTTTTAAAAATACAGTCATTGTATTTGCATTTGTAACATTTGATTAAAAAGAATAACTATTATGCAATATGCTGTTGATTTACTTGTGCAGGGCTTATTAGCTGTGTAAATTGGAATTCAAATAGAAAAAAATAAAAATAGTCTTTCAAATGGTTAATTAAATGTTTTATTTATTTATTTTTTAAAAAATGTACACTACATACAAATTTTATTGCACATTTTTATTTGAATATCATAACTTAAGAAGTATGAACAGACACCTGCATTTTAATTTAAACAATCCAGTTTACTTTTTATCTGCCCTGAGCTTCATGAATGATTTCTGATTAACTTTTACTGAAAGAAAGGCACTCAATTGCCACTGTTGCTACTGAAAACCATTATTCAGTCAATTTCTGTAGGTAGGAAATTTATGTTCAGATGGTTAAAACAGACTTTTGCTTCCTCATGCCAATCTTTTGTAGACAAAAACAGGTCATGTTTTGAAAGTAGTCTACAATTTCATACCAGTTATCTATTATAATTTTAAGGAGAAAATACTGTGGATTTTGATAGAAGAAGTAAATAAATCACAGTAAACAGAATATTACATCTATCTGTGTGAACTAAAAACAAGCCATATTTTGACATGATGCTAAGAAAATCTTGTAAGCAGGTATTTCAGAGATATGAATGGTTTTAATGGCTGAATACCATATGGGTATGTTTTTCAAAGGATATGCTTTAGACAAGATGCCTTCATTTCTCAGTGGCTCGTCATATGAACTGTCACGTGAATCAGAATACAGATTTTTGTCTAGGCAATAGAAACACCCAGAACAGTTGTTAAGATGGGCCAAAATCAGGACTGAGCTACAAGTTTTGAAAATGCATAAGTACAGCAAGACCTAAAACCAGAATAATCCAGGAAACACTTATCTTTTGGCCATTTTTGTGCTGTCATAAGGAGATGCTGAGAGGTATAAGAATTTTCCTTTGTTAGAATCACAGAATCATGCAGTATAGAGGTGACCTTTAGACATACCTAGCACCTCCTCCTTTGCAGAGCAGGTCCAGTTAAAGGACATTGCTTAGGGCTGTGTGCAGTCAGGTTTTGAGTATTTCCACATATGGACATGCCACCTCTCTGGACAAAATACTTCAGTGTTTTACCACCTTTATATTAAGGAAATGACCACTTTTTTGGGGGGGGGAAATTTCACAATATTTTCCATTCTTAGGCCCAATACATCCTTATTTTTCCAGAGCTGAGATGCACCCAGCATCTATAAGACAATTTCAGTGAATATTATTTACTTATCTGCCTCTCCATCACTACTCACTCTCTTTATCCTACATTAACTCCTTAATGAAAAGGAAAAGGAAAATAATTATTAGAACACAAACTACATGAGGAATCCTATTCTTGAAAGTAACTTGATCCCCTGGAGCCTGAATTTTAAATATTATTATTATATATATATATTTTTTTTTACATGGCTCTCATTTTCTTCTGTGTTTAGTTTTGGGTTCAGGTTTGGATGAATGAAAGACTGAAAGACCAGTAGCCCTAGAATCATGTCAGAAAAATGAAAGAACAAAATGCATGAAAATGTTTAACTAATGTGCTCATATTTTTTTATTATTTTCAACTTTCCCAACTTCATTTCACAAAGAAATTAAAAGGGAACAAGAAATTAAACTTTCAATCTGTTTTTCTATTTTTATTTTCAACCATTATACCTTTCTTGTCTAATATCTGTATTTATTTTTAAATATCAATTCAAAATACAAGAAACCCAACCTTTTATTATTGTCAACAGTTCATGGGCTGGTTTGGCCTGGTTCTATGACCAGCAGGGTGGAGGGATTTCGCAAAATCCGCGCCTCCGGAAAAGGGAAACAAGGGACCCCAAAATAATTAAAAACAGCGGCAACAATCTGAGGAGAAACAAACTAATTTACTAAGCATAGTATCAGATAACACACTATAATACAATATAATTAGAATAGAAGCTAATAAATTAAATATCATGAGAGAGAGAATATCCGAAAAGTGAATAGGCCTCACAACAACGCTGAGGTGAGATGCGCAGTCCAGTTGAGCAGCAGGGAGACGGGAGGAGAGTGTACGAAAAAGAGCGCATCAGGTGACCTTGCCAGGAGTTATATCTCCTCTCCCTGATCGCAAAGTCCCCTGGGGAATGTAGTTCTTCTTCTCCTTCGGGCAGGTACCTGGAACATGAGCATTAACAGTTAAATTCCCAGTGCACTATGTGATGTTATGATGTGGAATATCGAGAACAAAAAATCACAAAACCATAACAATTATAAATTGGCAATGCTCTTTTTTTCCCACATTTTAAACAAGGTAGAGAGGAAATGGGGGAATGTAAAGCAAAGGTTATCATCTCTATTGTAAAATTATTATTTCACTTGACACAAGGAATGTGTCATTTTTAAGAGCCTCTGTTTTTCTCATTTTCAGCTTCCTGCATATACTGTATCAGTTGTGCCAAATAGAAAGCCATACTTTCTATGGCATTATTTCAGATAGTTCTGTAGATGTACAGAGATAAGATAGATCTCCTTGATCATCATAACAAGCATGATTATTTTTAATATACAGTCTTATTTGGACACCTTGTGAAGCATCGTAAAGGGAAAATAGAAAAGCGCCTTCTTAAAAAATACAAAAAAAAAAAAAATAAAATAAAAAAATTAAAAAAATCAGCCAAAACCAACTATGAATTCCCATGAAATCTCAGAAAGTGCTGCTATGTATGATAACAGTTGAAAATCTGGCCTTCTCCTTTCAGTATCCATAAGGAAACTTCTGGTTGATTGACAGTATAAAGACCTGGTTCTTCATGTCGATGTATAAATATGAATTTATAACTACTTAAACTTGACACTTTGAGCTTCAACTACCATTCTTTATTATCCTCAGATGCTTTTTCCTCATTACTCCTCTCACAGACTTTTCGTGAATAAAGCTGCCTGCATTCAAGCTTCAAAAGAGATTAGTTTATCCCTTTTAAAACATTGTGATGACTGTATAAGCATTTCAATTTTGAGGAAAATATTTATAAGGTATTTTTTATCAGTTGCCTCTCATTTTATCTTTTTACTTGAGTTGCCCCTGGTGATGGCTAAGTTCTGAAAAAAAAATGCTAGCATAAGCCATCATTACTGAAAATATTATAGTTGTATATGTGAAAAACTCTGTGTCAGTAGGACATAAAGAATAACAGTGTTCACCACTACTGTAGCTTATTCAAATTGTAAAAGCTAATATTACAGTAACTTTCTAATTTAATCACAAATAAGGGCATATTCCTAAGCAGTTCGATATATAATTTTCCTTTTGACCTAGTATGACAGTCTTTTAAATCAAGAAAAAGCTAAAAATGAATTTAATTAAGTTGATGTAGTACGATACTGTAGAAATGAAAAATTGATATGTGTAAAATGTTTCTGAAATATGACTGCTTTCATAGCAAAATAATTAATACAACTGCAGTAAAAGTAAATATTTAACCAATGACAAATCAAACATCCATCTGGTGTTTGCATGATATGAATTAAAGTTACTCTCACAATCCTAGAAGTTTGAAATACTGCAGCTTCCCCTACTTCTTTTGTGAAAGAGTGCTGAGGACTCTGAATAGCAAGTCACTGCAGAATGAAACTTGAGTATTTAGTACAGACAAATCTAACCTGCAGACCACAGGTTAAAAGTGGCCTGAAACAGCCTATCTATTAGCCTGCCTTGGGCCTGTGCCATCATGGCAGTGATTCTTCCCCAGAAAGCAGTCTGGCCCTGCCCCAGGCATGCATCCATTTTTCAGCCAGTTCCCCTCAGCTTTATATTATTTTCCACATTTAATGGCATATAGTATGGAACATCCTTTTGTCCAGAGTAGGTCAACTGTCCTTGTCCTGTCCTCTTGTGCTCCCCCTGCCACCAGTGTGTCCAGCACTGGAAGAACAGTTCAAGAAGCCGAACAATTGAAATGCACCTGGTTCTGTGCAGTATTGGTCAGCAATAACTAAAACATTAGTGTGTTAACAACATCATTTTTTAATGCTAGAGCCAAAATACAGCATCATATCAGACACTACAAAGAAAATCACCTCTGTCCAAGCTGAAACCAGGACAGTACCCTGATATGTATCAGGCACAGCATTGCTAGTGAGTTGAGGAAGTGATTGTTCCACTCTTCTGTGCTGGACTGATGTAACCTTACCTTGAGCACTGTGTGACAATCTGATTGCCACATTATAAGGACACAATGCTATTAGAAGGCTAAAAGTCCAAAAGAAGGCTATGAACACAGTAAACTATTTAGAAGGTAGTGAATACATATGAGAAGTGTTTGAGGTCCCTTGGTATGTTCAGCCTGGAGCAGAGGAGCTGAGGGGAGGCCTCATGACAGCAGCAGCTCCTCACAGGGAGAGGATGAACAGCGCTGAGCTCTGCTCTCTGTTGACAGCAACAGGGCCCGAGGGAAAGGCCTGGAGATGTGTCAGGAGGGGGCAGTGGGGGGTTAGGGAAAGGTGCTGCACCAAGAGTACAGTCAAACACTGGGACGTGTTCCCTGGGAAACTGGTCATGGCCACAGTCTGTCAGAGTTCTTAAGTGTTTGGATTACACTCTCAGAAACATGATTTGAATTTTTAGTGGTCCTGTGTGGAGCCAGGAGTTGAATTTTATGATTTTTATGGGTCCCTTCCAATAATAGAAATTCTATGATTCTATGAGATGCATTATAATGCAACTCTGATGAATACTTAAATTACAGTTCAGATTGCCATCAATACCTTCTAATGCAACACAAAAAATAAGCAAAAACATCAATCAGCTAGAGATGGAGGCTACAATAAAGTGTGTTTCTGTTTGTGAAGGAGGCAGTGACGGCTCTTAAACTGAGAATGAAAAAAAAAAAAAAAAAAGATAGTTGTAATATCTATCCAAAGGCAGTGATAAAATCACACAACCAGTAATGCACTATTTGTAAACAAGCCAGTCACTGATTCTAATTTTTGCCAATAATTTTAGTTCAGATGTTTCCAGAACTGGGACTGTATATCAAATATAGAATCATCACAGAGTAAAAAATAAAATGTTTTATTCTAAGGAATTATTTGCTAGATACTCACATATTTTAGTTGAGCAGGTGATTTCAGTAGTATCTGATTCTAGAAAAAATTAAGGCTGTCCAGTAAGATTACTTAAATAGATCATTTTTTTATAAGTTTGGTGGGTTGGCTTTGGCCAGCAGCCAAACACTGATCCACTACTCACTCCCTTCTCTCCATCACCAAGACAGAATTAAAAAGTTTATGGGCAGAGATAAAGTCAAAGACATTGCTTACCAATTACTGTAACAGGCAAAACATGACTAAGCTCAAAGAAAATTAATTTGATTTATTGTAAATTATTTTATTTCCATGCAAAGAAGATAAAAAGGAAACAAAAATAAAAGAGAAATAAGGAAATACACTGAATAGTTTAATACACACAAACTAAACATTTAAGACACAGTTGGCAAAAGACTTAAATTTCAGTAGCATTTTTGAATAATTAATGTTAGTTGTTTTCTACCTAGCAATATAGCTATTAGTATTAATGCAAATTGCAGCACTGTAGCCTCAGATACCACATTCAAAGCTCATTTTCTGATGTTGCTCTAACATGACTTTTTGAAAAAATGATTTGATTTTCTAAAATACTTCTTGCTCCAATGTTTATATGTAATTATGTCAATACTATTTCTTATAATCTTCATATACCATAATCATATCAATATACAAGTATAATCAATCAGTAAACACATAATCATTTGATTGTCAAATATTATGTTGATGAATGTAGACTAACAATGTCATTTGCTACAATTACTGTTGTTTTCTCAAAATTCTGTTTCAGTATACAATCCTGTATATGCACAATTTTTGTAATCTTCTCAGCAGAACTAATGTAAAGTAACTCCACAGTTTTCTCAGAAACTGATAAAGCAGGAACTCATCCCCTTATTGAGAAACTTATGATGAGTATTTCAAAAATAGAAATGTTATTCTCACTGTGGTTCCAAATGTATTCCTCTTTGCTCCAGAAAATTAAGTAGAAATTAAGCCATTTGACTTTGCACTGTTCCTCATAATTTAAAAAAAAATAAAGTCTGCTTTGACTACAGGGATATAATCACCTTCAGTGTCTTCCAGGACACTGAGGAAAGGGAAGATGCTAAACTGAAATTTATTAATAGAAAAAGTGACTAGCTTTTAGTAAGTCTAAGGTGGGATTACAACATGCTTTATGTAATGCTCTCCAAAATAACAGTATTACTGTCTTTCTGCTAGAGGTGCTTAAAAATTTTAAACTGATGAGCCCCAACACTAATCTCAAGCCTCAACTGTTGGGTTTTCACATAGCTACCGATTAAGTTACTGAGGCATAGAAGTCACCTATATTCTTTCTTCTTCTACCTTGAAACATACAGCATAAATATATAGATACATAATGTGCTTGCTTTATACTGCATCCTACCTCAGGTGGTCCCAGATAGGGTACAGGCAGAGGTGTAACAGTGGCAGGATCAGGGCTGGTCACTCTCAGAGGGTCTGGGTCTTCTTCACTAGCTGGATCCAGCTGGAAGTTCTTGGAGCACTTTTTAACCCTTTACTCTATCCTTCTCCACACTATCACTTGATAAGTCTCTTTGCTGGCAGGAGTAGCTTTTTGCATGAGGAGGGACAATGGTTGGCTGGGGGGAACAGTCTGACAGACCACGGAAGAGAAGAGAGAGAACAGTCCCTTTTGTCATGGGGCAGACAAGCACCTGCACTCTTCCTTGCTGGGACCCCAAGAGGCATCCAGAAGGGGAGGAGAGGAAATGTACCCCCAGGAAGGCCAGCTTCAGAAAGGGGCACCAAAAAAGAACTGTCATTAGTCAATTTCATTGTGCAACACTTCTGAAGGTAGTGCTCATGAGCTTTTCTGAGTGGTTACTGATTATGTATGTTGGCATTGCTGTAATGGCGCTTAGAACTATTTTGTTTAAATTGTTGGGTTTTTAATTGGACTAATGGTGATCCTTGATTTTTTCGTAAGGGTTGATCAGCTTTTACCTAAAACAGCTTGTGATTGCATAGGTATTTGTGTATCATTACACCAACAATTATCTATAAAATTTTACTTTTCTGATTTTTTTACTGGAATACTTAAGAATTTCTCTCCCACTGGCAAGTTTATTTTTAATTAATAATTACTTCTGTCTGAACATAGGGTAGACTGAAAAAAATGACACGGGAGCAACATAAACCTTGAATGATATCTAGTATAGTTAACTTGTACAATGGTGTTAAAAAGTATTTTTTCCTTTATACCGAGTATTAGTGTTTATTAAGTCTTTATCTGAGTTACAAATTTTAAGAAAGAAAGCAACCTCATTCTGTCTGAGCTCTTCACAGTGTAAGAAACAGGGAGAGAGAGTAAGCAGAGACGTTTCCAGTTACTACTCACAAACTGGTTCAGACAAGGTGTCAGTGCAGCCATGTTCAAAGGATTTGGCTAAACACTGACTGTCCAGATCCATCTTGTAAAACTAAGTGGACAGACCAGTTGTTTCAAAGAATTAAATTTTACTTCTGTAATGCAGTTGTCAGATGAGTTGGATAGACTGGGATGGTTCTGCTGCTTAACTGCTATAGTCTCTCCTGCTGAGAGATTAGATCACATTCACATCAAATTAAAAGGAAAACCAGGACATCAGACACTTATCAGCAAAAGAGCCGTAAAACTCTAAACTTACATTTCACGTATTGCCATTATTTCTAGTTCGTTAATCTGGTTAAAGATGATGAGAAGTAGAATTTGAACAATCATAAAATGCTTTTCAGATTTGAGAAAACATAGCTTTTCAGAGTGGCCTTAATATTCCCCTGTCTCTCACTTTTATACATTTTCCCAAGTAATTTTTCCTTAAACCTTCACTTCAGAATGTTATGTATTTTTTTTTGAAGTGATGTTCTAGCTTGAAAGATTACTTTTATTTGGTTTCTGCCACTTCTTTTTCCCATTATTATCTTTTTGTAAAAAAAATGTTAGCTGAATTCTTGCATAACAAATCATAGAATCATAAAATGGCTTGGGTTGGAAAGGACTTTAACAATCATAAATCTCCAAACTCCCTCCTGCATGCAGGATTGCCAACTGCTAGATCAAGTACTAGATTAGACTGCCCAGGGCCCCATTCAACATGGCCTTAAACACCTCCAGGGATGGGGCATCCACAGTCTCTCTGGAGAGCCCATCCCAGCACCTCACCACCCTCTCAGTGAAAAACCTCCCCAGCATCTAAACTAAATCTCCCCTCTTTTAGTTTAAAACCATTTCCCCTTCTCCTTTCCCTATCTACTCATGTAAAAAGTTGATGTCCTTCCTATTTATAATCTCTCTTTAAATAACAGAAGGCTGTAATGAGGTCTCCCCACAGTCTTCTCTTCTCCGGACTGAAGAAGACCAGTTCCTTCAGTCTGTCTTTATAGGAGAGATGCTCCAGCCCTTGAATAATCTTTGTGTCCCTCCTCTGGACCCTCTCCAAAAGCTCAACTTCTTTCCTGTGTTGGGGGCCCCAAACCTGGACACAGTACTCCATATGGGGCCTTAATGAGAGCCCCAGAGTAGAGGGAGACAATCACCTTCCTCTCCCTGCTGCCACCCCTCTTCTGATGAAGCCCAGGATACTGTTGGCCTTCTGGGGTGGAAGTGGACGCTGCTGGTTCATGTTCAATTTTTCATCAACCAGGACCCCTAAGTCCTTCTCAGCAAGGCTACTCTCAAGGAGTTCTTCTCCCAGTCTTTAAACATAACTGGGATTACCCTGAGTCAAGTGCAAAACCTTTCACCTTGTTTTGTTGAACCTCATTAGGTTCACATGAGCCCACCTTTTAAGTTTATGAAGAACTCTTTGGTTGGCATTCCTTCCTTCTGTCGTATTAACTGCATTGCTTTGCTTAGTGTCATCAGCAAACTTGCTGAGGGTGCATTTGAACCCATCATGTATATAATTGATAAAGATGTTAAAGAATAGTGGTCCTAAGACAGACCTATGGTGGACACTGCTTGTCCTGGCCTCCGCTGGGACGTAAAGCCATTAACCACAATCAATTCCTCATCCACCAAAACTCACCCTTCAAACTCATATTTCTCCAATTTATAGAAAAGGATGTGATGAGGAATCTTGTCAAAGGCCTTGTACAAATCCAGGTAGATTACACTAGTTGCCTTCCCTTTGTCCACTGATGCTGACACTTCATCATAGAAGGCCACTAAATGGCTCAGACACAATCTGCCCTTCATGCAGCTGTGCTGGCTGTCTCAGATCACTCACTCATTTCTCACGTGCCTTAATATGTCTTCCATGAGGATCTGTTACGTGATTTTCCCAGGCTCACCAGCCTGTTGTTCCCCGGGTCCTTTTTCCTCCCTTTCTCATAAATGGGAGTGATGTTTCCCTTTTCCCAGTCACTGGGGACTTCACCTGTCAGACATGACTTTTCAAATATGATGGAGAGTGGTTCAGAAACCACAATCAGCTGGCTTCCTTACAATTGTGGGATGCGTGTCATCAGCCACCTAAATCTGTACATGTTCAGTCTCATAAGGCAGTCTTGGACTTGCTCTGCCTTTACAGCGGGGGGCAGTCTGCTCCCCCAGTGCCTACCAAGAGGTAGGAATGAGTTCAGGAATTTGCGGCTCAGGGATATTAGAAATAGGAGAACCCTGGCTACCAGTCAAAACTGGGGCAAATAATTCACTGAGTAGCTCAGCCTTCCCCATGTCTGTTGTAGCCAATTACCCATTCTCATTTATCAGAGCAGGTACATTCTCTTTGTCTCTTCTGACCAATGTAACTGTAGAATCCCTTCTTGTTTTTAACATCCCTTACCAGGTTCAGTTCCGTTTGTGCCTTGACTATCCTAATTCCATCTCTGCATGGCTGGACAGCATCCCTGTATTCTTCCCAGGTCACATATGCTTGTTCTTCCTACCACTGCCAGTAGAAGCCCTTCCTTTCCCTCTTTTTGACCAGCAGGTCCTTGCTGAGCCGTGCCAGTTTCCTGCCACCTCTACCTGTTTTCCTGTAGAATCATGGAATTGCTCAGGTTGAAAAAGACCTTAAAGACCATCAAGTCCAACCACAACCTAACCATAGTACCCTAACTCTAACAACAATCCGCTAAACCGCGTCTGTGAGTACAGCATCCAAACAGTTTTTAAACACATCCAGGGATGGTGAATCAACCACCTCTTTGGGGAGCCTATTCCAGTGCTTAACAATCCTTTCTGAAAAGAAGTGTTTCCTGATATCCAACCTAAACTTCCCATGGTGCAACTTGAGGCCATTTCCCCTCATCCTGTCACCAAAGAGAAGAGACCCACCCCACTGCCACTGCAATCACCTTTCAGGTACTGGAAGAGAGCAGTAAAGTCTCCCCTCAGACTCCTCTTCCCCAGACTAAACAGCCCCAGTTCCTTTAGTATCTCCTCAATAGGGCATATTCTCCAAGCTCTTCAGAAGCCTTGGTGCCCTTCTTTGGACCTGCTTCAGCAACTTCAATGTTCTTTCTGAATTGAGATGCCCAAAACCGAACAGAGTACTCGATGTGAGGCCTTACCAGTGCCAAGTACAGGGGCAGGATTACTTGCCTAGTCATGATCACCACACCATTCCTAATACAAACCAGGATGGCATTGGTCTTCTTGGCCACCCAGCTGCACTGCTGGCTCATATTCAGCCAACTATCCATCAGTACACCAAAGTCCCATTCCATCAGGCAGCTTTTCAGATACTCCTTCACAAGCCTGTAGGGATGCCTGGGGTTGTTGTGACCAAAATGCAGGACCCAGCACTTGGTCCTACTGAAACTCATATAGTTTACCTTGGCCCATTGATCCAGTCTATCCAAGTCCCTCTGTAGTGTCTTTCTACCCTTCAGCAGATTAACACACCCTCCCAACTTGATGTCATCTACAAACTTACTGAGGGTACCCTCAAACTCCTAATCAGTACAGATGTTAAACTGGACGTATTACTGAGCCCTGGGGGACACCACTTGTGACTGGCTGAATTTAACTCCATTGATCACAAGGCTTTGGGCCCAGCGATTCAGCCAGTGTTTCACCCAGCAGAGTGTATGCCCATCCAGACCATGGGCAGCTAGCTTCTCCACGAGAATGTTGTGGGGGACAGTGTCAAAGGCTTTACTGAAATCCAAGTAGACCACATTGACAGCCTTACCATCATTCACTAAGCAGGTCACCTTGTTATAGAATGAAATCAGGTTTGTCAAACACGATCTGCCATTCGTAAACCCATGCTGATTGGGCCTGATGACCTGGTTGATCTTTAATTGATCCATGATATCTACTAAGATTATCCATTCCATGAACTTCCTTGGCAACAAAGTGAGGCTGATAGGTCTGTAGCTACCAGGATCATCTTTCTGGCCTTTTTTGATAACGGACATCGTATTTGCCAGTCTACCGGGACATCCCCAGTTAGCCAAGATTGTTGAAGGATGTGGAGAGCAGTTTGGCAACATCTGCCAACTCCCTCACCACTCTAGGATGCAATCCATCTGGCCCCATGAACTTGCGAGTGTCCAACTTTCAGAGCAAGTCCAAAGACATTTCCTTATGTATTATTCAGGGCCTATTCTGTTCGCCATCCCTATCTTCCAGTATAAGGGGTTGCGTGCCCAGGGAGCAACTAGTCTTCTAGTAAAGACTGAGACAAAGAAGGCATTAAGAACCTCAGCCTTATCCTGATCCTTGATCACCGTGTTGCCCTCTGCATACAAGGGATAGAGATTCTCCATAGCCCTCCTCTTACTGTTAATGTATTTATAGAAATATTTATTGTTGTCTTTGACCTTAGTAGCCAAGTTCAGTTCTAGCTGGACTTCAGCTTTTCTAATTTTCTCCCTGAACAGCTTCACTACATAGTTGTATTCCTCATAAGTTGCTTGCCCCCTCTTTCAAAGACCATAAACTTTCCTTTTGTTCCTGAGTTCCAGCCAAAGGTCTCTGTTTAGCCAGTCTGGTCTCCTTCACCGTCAGCTCATCTGCCGTGATTTGGGGATGCTCAGCTCCTGCATCTTTAAAATAACTTCCTTGAAGTACTCCCAGACTTCCTGGGCTCCCACATCCTCCAGAACTACTTTCCAATGGACTCTCTCAACTATGGTCTGAAAGAGACCTTTAAAGATCACTTACTCCAACTTCCCTGCAATGAACAGGGACACCTACAGCTAAATCATGTTGCTCAGAGCCTAGTCCAGCCTGATCTTAAATGCCTCCAGGGGCAGGACTCCCACCACCTCCCTGGGCAACCTGTTCCTGCGTGCAGTGAGACAGCAAGCCTCCTTGCTATACAGTCACGTGTATGGGAGCCAAATGGTTGCTTCATGCTTAAATAATACTTAAAAATACTTAAACACACACCCTTGCTTGTGTAGGACAGACCCAGCCTAGCCCACTGCCACAGGCTTACCAGCCCAATGCCTCCTTACTTTGCCACATGCATGGGTGGCTTATGGCACCCACACCAAGTAATCCTCTCTTGTGAGAGCTGGTGGCCTCTGCCAGGTCACTCTCCTCTCCTGGGTTTCCCCAGGGAAAGGAAAACTGCCCCAGTACTTCAAGATTAACTGTTGTGGATCCGGTTCCAAAGCAGCAGACCTTGGCTACTGAGTGCTAGTTCTAGGGTTCAGCTGCTTAAACCAGTACTGGGAGACAGAGAGCTCTTGTGCTCTCCGAAAGGCATCCTAAGGAATAGTCAGCTTTGCTCCACTTCTATGTATTAAGCTTCCCAGGAGATCTTGTCCAACAACTACTTAAATAGCCTGAAGTTCGATCTCACAAATTTCTGGGTCCTGACTCAATTGTTTGCCAGGCCCACATTCCTTGAGATCACAAACTCAACCAGGGCATGGTTGCTGCAGCCCAGGCTGCCTCCAATCTTAATTTCTTCAGTAATCTCCTCCTCACTGATGAGCATTAGTTCCACCAACAGTTCACATCCGGCAAGTCTGTCCCACACCTAAACCAGAAAGTTGATGTTAATGGACTCTGGGAGTCTCCTGAATCACTTGCAGCTCATCATATTTTCTTCCCAGTGGATATACAGATGTTTGAAATCTCCCATCAGGAAGAGAGTCTGCAAGCAGGGCACTTCTTGCAGCTGAAGCAAGAAGGCCTCAGCAGGCCCCCCTTGATCAGGTGGCCTGTAGTACACCTTGACCACCAGCTGTACTTTGTCTTGTCTGTAGTTTTAACCCACTGGCTCTCAACCTCTTCAGAGGGAGCTCCTCACAGTCTACTCACTTTTTAACATAGAGAGCAACTCCCCCAACCTCTCCTACCTTGCCTATCTGCTCTTAAAAGCTTATAGCCCTCAGTGATGGTGCTATTCTTGTTATGTGAGTCATCCTACCATATGTCCATGATAGGAATAAGATCATAGCTTTCCAAGTCCATCACCATTTCCAGTTCTTCCTGCTTATTTCCCACATGCATGCATTGGTATAGACAACCTTCAGCTGCGCTTTTGAACACATTACCTTCCTAGAGGAGTCCTAACACAAACCTCTGGGACAAATCTGAGGTTTTTTCCCTGCTACTTCCTAAAGTGACAGTGTTCTCTGGCTCTCTCTGTCACTCAGCAGTACACGTCCTCCCTCCCCTGGCAGCTTTAGTTTAAAGTTGTTCTTTAATTTAATGTAATTTATATTATAAATAAGGACCACAACAGAAAATCTCTGTTTTTGTATTCAGGGGAATTTTGTACTCAGGGGAAATGAGATAGTAATGTTGATAAAAAATGCTAGATAAGAGATAAGAAAGGCAGATAATGCATTTATTCTGTTGTCAAATAGTTCCATTTCATACTTAACAAGATGAATAGTAAGCATTCTGAAAGAATAGAAACAGATCACTCACCACAAACACCACTGAAAAAAAAATGGTTAGTGAAAAAGATTTATAGCTATGAGTAATATGAGGCTTAGAAAACAGCCTGTCTGGTAAGAAGCAAATGTAATTCAGTCTATGTATTTTACCCAGGATGTAAGAAATTAATTGGTCCTGGTTCAAGATATGTTCATAAGAACAAATTCCTTGTTGCTTTTGTAATACATCAACAAAAGTTTCTAGAAAGGAGGGATCTGATATTTCCTAATTATTATTCTCCAGAGAATCAGCATGTACTGCTGCTCCTCATTCTTTAGAAGACAAATTTGAGAGCGAAATTATGTTTTACTTTGCCCACATATTTGCTGTAATATCCAATTTAAAGCTACTGGTACAGCACAATATCTGCTTTCTGATAGTGATAAGTATCTGAGTGAAAAAATCCTGGCAAATCTCATGAGCAACATGAATTTATTAGATAAATGCATGATACTCATTCCATACAGTAAAAGACTTAGCTAGGAGATTACTGGAGTCCTGTCCTAAAATTCCTCTCCTTTTTTCTATTTTCTGAAATTTGCTTTGATCTCAATCTATTACAAAAAATTATAATCAAATCTAATATTTATATTGGGAACACTAAACGAATGTGTAAAATTATATGGAAGGTGAGTGCATTTTGTTACATAATATGAAAGTGCCTGAATCAAATCCTCATATAAATTGATGTTATGTAGAAGAAACACCTAATAAATTTTGATTGATTTTAATAGAAAACTTGTAATTCTTACACAGAATGAGTAAAAAAGAATCCAAAATACCTGTTTTCTTTTTATGTATATTTAGGTACTTCATCAAAAGGCAATAGAAGCCTTCAACAACTAGAATAAGTGAGTAATGCCCAAAAGAGTTAGGAAAGGCTTCTTAAAACGTGTATGGATTCTGCGTGATGTTCAAGCACTCAGTGTTTTCAGAAAAATACTTTGAATAGAAGTGAAAATGATAAAACAACAAACTTGAATGGTCTTTTCTTCTTTTAAGAGTTTATTTCAAACTGCTGAGAATAAGAACGCATAAGCGATTTGCTGTTACCAGTTTACATAGTTACTGAAGTCAACAAAAGGCTCAAAAAATTATTCAGTTTTGAATTTTTACTGTAGAGAAAAATTTTACAATTTATCTAAAATGACAGAAGCTGAACTTAATTCTGTTTTAAAAATCAATATCTTTTTCTTCTGTTCATACTGAAACTTGATTTTATAATTGATGATGTTCACTGAATTACAAATCAACAATTATACCTGCTATTTTGGTTTGGCTAATGGTTTCATAGCAATGACAGAGGCACAAAAATTCTCCAATTTTCCATACAACATAAAATTTGAATTGCACCCAATATTCTATGTATGCTTAAAATACACTTATAGAAAAACAACGGTTTGGTGGGAGAAATGGCAAAAGATGCCTCTTCTGCTATCTGAATAATAGAGTGTGACTTAGGAGTGCATGACTGTTTAAAGAGTAAAACAATGTAAGTGGAACTCATTTTAAGTGTCTTTAGCTTAATAATTAATTCACAAAAAGTTGTGCTATAAATATTACAGAATGAATAAACACTGCATTTTTGGCATTAACTTCTCCTAAGTTAGAAGTACCAGGCTGTTGTTTTGTAAAATAGCTTTAAAGAAAATAAATGTGCTGGTATGAAAAATGAATGGAAACAAAGGATGATTTATGAATGAAGAGTTGTTTTTTGTGTTGATTTTTCTTTTTATTTGCTCCATTTTTTATCTAGAAAAGATAGGAAACAATTCATCTTCATCTACAGGCATGAGGCTTGCTTGTTTTTTGCTTGCAGAACTTAGCAAACATGTTTTCTTTAACTTAGCAAGTATACTAAGTTAAAAAGTTAGAATAACATAAAAGCTAAAAAAAACAAAAGTTAGAAAAAAAAATTACAAAAAAATTATAAAAAGTATATTAAAGTAGGTGAAAATACATGTCTGTTTTAACTGTACAATTTCAGGGGAGTAAGAGTTTCGTCAGTTAAGTAGGGGACAGATTTTACAAAATAACTTTTGAGAAGTGGTTAGTTAAAGGTAGTAGTAATGATATGAAGGTTTCCAACTGCATAGCACAGCTCAAACTGACTGACTGGTAGACAACTTTTTTTTAAGTTAATAATTTATTAGCTCATATTAATCTTTATGCTAACCAGAGAACAAAAACCTAGTATTCCCACAAAGTTGGATCTGGACCTATATCTTGAATAAGTGAAAGGAGTATTTTCTTGTCAGATTTCTTTGGCTTTGAGCAATTCTGCTGGACACTGAGAAAATATCAAGTATGAATGAACCTCTTCATGCTGGATTAAACTTGTAAATCGAGATAAAGAAGACTGAAAGAGAAGTTCACCCCAAATCCAGATGCATCAGTGAAAAAGAAAAGCAGAAGCAGCTGTTCTACTTAAAACTGATCATTGAGATGTTTCACAAATTTTCAATTAATCCTGAGCAATCATAACTCTCCATGAAGCTCCTATTGTAATTTTTGTCCTTATAAGTACTCTCAGCATTCTTAAAATGCAACTTGAAGTAAAGAGACATAAACAAACAAACAAACAAACAAACAAATAAAAATATTTAAAAAATAAAATAAATGAAAGCATAACTGAATTAAAAAACAATCTGACTAATACAAATATTAAGTCATATGAGGTTTCAATTTTAAATCCTGCCAAGAGAACAGATTTTGATTAGAACACATTAAAAAAAAAAATCAGTCTTTCAGAGAAAGAACAACTCCAAAAATGGCACAGAGTTAGAAGTTATCTGTTGAAGACTGATTTAGTGGCAATTTTTTTCAAGGTAGTAGCCAAGCCACCTATGTTTGCTAAACCTCAGGAGGTAAACAAACCAGAATAAATTATCATTCTATCATCTGATAACAAGTTATATTGATTTCATAAACTATATTAATGTAGTCTTTTGCAAGGAAAATGTTTGCTTACTGTTTAATTGTAAAATGTCTCAAATAAAAGAGATATATCCATGGTCAAACAGAGACTGGGATTAAGACTGGGTATTAATGCACACCAGTTATTATGTCAGGCTTTTTAGATAATGGCTTGACTATTCTTTTTTTTTTTTTTTTAAGGCATGTAAATGATTATGCACCTGTAGCCTAATAGACAGTTTTGTTATTCAGCACGTCAAAAATGTCAGCATAGTTCTTTGATGCATTTATTTTTTAATAATGCTGTTGTTTGTAGGAATCTATTTTTTGTAATTTCTTTACTGTAGTGTCTGAGACTGGTAAGAAAGGTCTCAAATAAACATGAGGTAATCAACATCACTTTGTGGACAGTTTTACATTTGAATGCATTTATTTGGAGCTGTTTGCCTTCAAAAGGGATGGCCCAGGAAAGTTTGTTGTTTGAAGATCTGGCCAAGGAACTAATGATTCTTTCCATATTTTTAATCTTTTCTTTTTATCCTCTTTTATTCTTTTACTCTGTGTAATAGCCATTACCTAATATTGTCTTACATGTAAGGCTCATTAATCATAATTAGCCAATTAGCTGATTTTACCTCCAAATAGATTATTAGTTGTTGCAAAGAAAGCTGTCCATAAATTGACATGTATTATTCCTTTGAGTCTTGGATGACTCCATAGTGAAAGTGACCCTTTCTGATTAGGGCAGGTGCAACTCAGGAGACAGAAAATTATTCACCTCCCTTAAAACCCACTGAGTGGGACGAGACATGTAGGAAAGGTAATCTGAGGTAATGTGCCTTTAAAATATTTTTCAGGGTCATTTAGAAGTTGTTATATGCTGTGAGTGCTCATTTTATCTCACAGAATCACCAAGGTTGGAAAAGACCTTCAAGATCATCCAGTCCAACCATTCACCAATAGTTCTCTCTAAACCATATCCCTCAACACAACATCCAAATGTTCCTTGAACACCTCCAGGGTCAGTGACTCCGCCACCTCCCTGGGCAGCCCATTCCAGTGCCTGACCACTCTTTCAGAGTAGTATTTCCTAATGTCCAGCCTAAATCTCCCCTGGTGAGATTTGCTGCCCTTCTTTGAACATGTTCCAGGGCCTCAATGTCTTTCTTGCAGTGAGGGGCCCAAACCTGGACACAGTACTCAAGGTGCAGGCTCCTCACACTATCCACTCTCTGACACAGAGGGCAACTCCCCCACCCTTTCTACCTCGCCTATCCCTTCTAAAGAGCTAATAGCTGTCAATGGTGGTATTCCAGTTATGGGAGTCATCCCACGTTTCCGTGACAGCAACAAAGTCATAACTATCCAAGCACATCACGATTTCCAACTCACCCTGCTTATTTCCCTTTGTGCATTGGTATCAAGGCACTTCAGCTGGGCTTTCCATCTCACCAGCTTTATGGAGGATCTAGGATCCCCTAGAACAGCAGCATCCCCAGCATTCCCCTGCCCTAGATCATCCCTTCATACTCCACCGTCTACACCCATCAAGTTTGGTACAAGACCACAAACAACCCGCTCAACCTCTGCAGCCCTTATTTTGTCCCCTCCCCCCTTCATACCTAGTTTAAAGACCTTTTAATGAGTCCCACCCGTTCCTTGGTTAAGATCCTCTTACCCCTTGGAGACAGGCTACTTCCATCTGCAGCCATCATGCCAGGTGCCGAGTAAATTGCCCCGTGGTCCAAAAAAACCCAAAATTCCTGTGTTTACACCAACTTCTAAGCCATTTATTTATGAGATGGGTTTTTTGGATCCTCGCAGTTTTCTGCCCTGCAAAAGAAGGTATTGAAGAAAACACCACCTGCACGCCCGCTCCATTGACTATCCACCCCAGTCCCCTGAAATCTTTCTTGATAGTCCTGAGGCTTTTCTCAGCAACTTTGTCACTGCCAGCCTGAACTATCAATAAGAGATAATAATCAGAAGGGCGAATCACTCCAGGAAGTTTCCTAGAAATGTCCCTGACACATGCCCTATGGGAATCACCTATGACAACACCCTTCTGACCTTCTGAGTGGAGGCAGTCTTGAGGCGTGGGGTCGACTGTTTCACCCAAGGCAACCTCAGGAGTGGACCTCCTTCCATACCCTCACACATCTCTACCTGAAGTTCCAGGGCCTCAAACCTATTGTACAGAGGCACCTGGGGAGCTGAGAATGGTCGGGGTGGGGGATTCCCACTTCTCTGAGCCGGTATCCGTTTCCACTCCTCCTCCTCTCTCAAATCGCTTTGCTCTGCTCAGCAATGGCAGGGCAGGGGGTCCACCACTGTCTTGTGAATATCCCCCTGGTGCCTTTCTGGGAGAGAGTTACCCTGCTTTTGCCACTGCCTCACACCCCCCAGTTCCTCACTATTGTTGCTAGGAGTGGGAGAGGACAGGGGGCTCAGCAGCAGGAACTAATCTCCCTCTCACACTTCTTTATGGTCCTCAGCCTCCTCCTTCAGGCCGACCACGAGGCTGAGTAAGTCATTTAGCTGGTCACATCTTACACAAGTGCTGCCTCCATTGCCTGGCACTGCAAAGGCTCTGGCACTCATGACAGCAAGTGACCTGCCCACTAGCATGTTGTTTTGGGATCTCAGTCTGAGTCTCCACATTTTTCATAGCAGCAGTCTCCCCTTCATACATGCACAGGACCTCCATCTGGGTCTCCATATTCTTCTTGGCTGCAGTTTTCCTTTTACTTGTGCATGGGACCTCTGTCTGGGTCTCCACATTTTTCCTTGTAGTGGTCTTCTGTCTGGGTACAGCCATGGCAAGTCAGAAGACTCACTAACACTATTAGATAGCCTTAATCGGGTGTGACTAATCAGCCCCACCCTGCTGCTGCTAGTGCTGGCTCTGCCCTTGCCCTTTTGCTGGGTCGTTAACAGGAGCCCCCACACTTATCACTCACTTGGCAGTGATAACAACCCTCCTTGCTGTGTAGTCCCGTGAATGGCTGGCTTACATTTTCTCCTCGTTAAAACAGCCCACTTGATTCATACACCCATACTCCTCCTCTCCATCCCGGAGGCTTTTTCTAGTCAAGGGGGCGTGGATTCAGAGCCGTTCCCCTGGCAACGCCACCGCCACATCAGCCACTCTCCCGAGAGCTGCCGGGCTGCTTTGTTGTCTTGGAGATCCCTGAATGAGGGAACTGACCCAAACCCACCCGTACCTCGCGATCAGTCACTGCGGTTCTGTCTGGGACAGCTCCAAAGCAGCGAAACTTGGCGATCAAGGTGAAATCAAGTTCAGAAGGAACTATAAACCACAGAATGGATAAGATTTATGGGTGATTGCAAGAGGCTCACTAGGATGAATACTTTCATAAGGGGCTTTGATATTTCTATCTAGAATACTCTATGAAAAGTATGTGCTCATGCCATTCATGCATGTGCCATACAACTTCTCAAAGAGTGAGGCTGAAACAGAAGATATGCTAAAATTGGAAAACATTCTGAAGGACTGCAAGTCAGTTGTTCAGATCATGTAATGTATTGAAAGAGAATTCAAGTTACTGTGCCTGAACAAACCAAACTCACAGGATTCATCTCCAGTGCATCAATATACTGAATTTATTGAATTTGTGCTATTGTATTAAACTGCATATAGACAATAGCCATTCAGGATGCCTGGAGATAAACAGTTTGGTCAGAAATACAGTTATTTCTGTGTAGGATATTAGTGATTAGACTCAGAAATCCCAACCTAAGGTGTTATAATTAGGAAATGTGTCCATCTATTCCTATGATGTGTTTTCTGAAAGTATATATACAGTGTCATTCTTGAATGCCTTCAAGCGTTATGCTTAAGACATGTTGTCTGCTGTCAACTGTAAATTGAATATATACAGATTCAAAGATTTTCCAGGTTCACCTTTGTCTTACAGGTTGTGCAGACATAACTAGCTATGGTAAAATAGTATATTATACCCAGATTTGCTATCTCACATTGAAATAGAGACATAGCTACAACCAAATGCAACTATACGGGTAGGATGCCTTAAAAAGAACGTGTGCAAATTAGAATCTTCAAACACTGACGTTGCAGTGTTTGAATATCACATTTTCATTGTTCCTAATATCCTTGAAATCTATTGCTGCCAACAACCAAATTTGCTTTCACTCTGGACTAGAAATTTCAACAACTGTTCCAAGAATAAGAGAGTTGCTCAGCTGAATAAAATATTCACCTAGAACATTACGCTATCTCTGAAAATAAAAATTATAGTAGCCTAAACAAAAGTAAATATGTAAATTTTTATTTCCCTTATATCCACCACCTGCTTCAAGAGGTTAGTGACTTGAATTTTTAGTAAAGAAGCAGTATCTTAGTATAAAACATATCAACCAATTTTAAATGCCTGCAATCTAGATGTGCAGACCTACATCTCAGCTAATGTTCTTAGATGACCTTGGTAGTCTATGGAGAGAAACAGACACTCTGCTGGGCAGGTTAAAGAAATCACAGACACTGAGATGACTATCTCCGATTTAGATTACATTATCAATTTCAACACTTGCATTTTGGGTTAGAGTAAATACAGATATCTGGTGTATCACAAACATCTATCTATACATTCTGCTACTGAGTTAAGTGTTATGTGAAATATCACCGAATCACAGAATGGCCCGGGTTGGAAGGGATCTGAAGGATCACAAATATCCAACCCCCCTGCCACATGCAGGGCTACCAACCTCCATATTTAATACTGGACCAGGCTGCCCAGGGCCCCATCCAATCTGGCCTTAAGCACGTCCAGTGACGGAGCATCCGCAACCTCTCTGCACAACCTGTTCCAGCACCTCACCATTCTCATAGTAAAGAACTTCCACCTGACCTCCAACCTTAATCTTCCCTCTCTCAACTTAAAACCATTTCCCCTTGTTCTGCATAAATACATTGTTTCTCCTGTTCTGTCCCAAATACACTGTTTTGTCTAGTTTTAATTTGTAATTTGATATCTATTAGTTCTATTTTAGCTTGTATGAAAAAAAAAAAAAAAAAAACAACAAGAACCACCTAGTCTTAACCCCTCTGCCACAGGCAGGGCTGCCAACTACTAGACCAGGCTATCCAGAGCCACATTCAGCCTTTATACATGAAAGAAGTGGCCTGCTCTCCTTCTTGGCCCGTTCTCCTCTTGGGCCGACCCCAGAAGGTTCCTTCCTGTGGTGAAAACTGGAGTGAACATTTCACTTACTTCTATTGATGTCCTGTCATCTTGCTGAAAGCATTCCTTTACCCTAAAAAGAGATTTTTTAATCCGTACTTTATCAATAAGGTTAGTTAATTTCATTCTCTTTTTTCAATTTCTCTATGTTTATTTGCTTGTTTCCAGTTGTTGGTAGCTATCATGTGTAAAAGTAACTCCATTCTTTTAGTTAACATTCTCCGTTGGACACACAAAGTTTTTTAAACTTCTAGCATTATTAGTTTTTTCCTTCCTTGTCACGTGACAATTTTAGTATTAAAAAAGTATTAAAAAGTATTAATAAAATGCACTTTATTTTTCATATTTGGATAATTTACACTGGTATCTAAAGTCTGGAAATAAGAATTTGAATGATTCGATCTACAGTAGATATAACAAGTCAATCAAATTCTGAATGATTGCCTTCTAATAAAACCAGTGTATAAGATGGTTGAAATGCCACCTACTTAGTAGTAGAACTATGATTTAGGTACTGAAGCCCATGATAGAGACCATGTTCTTCATGTGTTGTGATGTTAATGCTCCTAAGAAAACTGTGTTTTTGATGCCTTAACCAAGAATACTAACTATCTTGAATTCCAGGTGCACCAATAAATAAGATTTAAACATTCCAGCTTCCAAGTTATCCTTGAGTTTACTCTTACTTACTTGAGTTTATCTCTGGAGGGTACACTAATGTAAACTAGCAAAGGCAGAAAGGCCCAAATACAGGACAGACATGGAGAAAGGGCTTCTTCAGAAACACTTAAGCAGGCTATACACAAAACATCTCTGCTGTGGATGCAGACAGGATAAACTATTCTTGTGAAAGCTTGTCAGTTCAACCAAATGCCTACCTGGTTTTCCAGACAGTTTAGTATGCCTAGAAATGTAGTAAATCCACACTGAAGTTGGAAACTATTCTAAGAAAGGTGAAAAAATTGTCAGGCCATTTATTGTGTCTCATTAATTCTTGTGCCCTAATCCTTTCGGTTCATCCTTTTTCCATCTTCAAAAATGAAAGAAAAGACAGTAGATAAAATCTTTTATTATAGTAATATGATTGAACAGTGACATATTGACAGAGGCAGAATTATGTTTTTACCTCTAATTCTAACTGATATTCTTGCAAATTCAACCAACGACCTGTCACATGAATTGAAATAGTTCTGTTTGGTTTATATTTTGCAAATTAAAGCCAGTGATGGAAGTTTCTCAAGTCGAAGTATAACATCCTGTACACTTTTGCAACTGATTTGTCCCAAATTTTGTCCTAAATCACAAGTACAAAGATATAGATGTATGCATAATTTAGTAAAAAAAAAAATTGATTTTTTCTTCTTATATTGGATATAGGAATAACTATATGGATATAGTTATATGGATATTAGGAATAACTAATTTTACACATTGTACTGTAAGTGCAATTTGTCCTGATGTTATCAGAAATATGCATTTTACGGGAAAAAAAAATAGCAAATGAATATAAACTGATATAAAAAAATCTTTAGAACTCACGCTGTCAGTGACAAAAAGGTCACATTTCACATTTTCAATGCCATTCTAACATCAAATATTTGATATTTGTTATTTTCTCAAAAATATGTTCTTGGAACACTTTTGCATCTTACATACTTCAGAGATTTTGATCTTCTTGTCATTGGAAGCCTCAGTAAAAACAGTTCAGCTTGAAAGCACATGAAAAAAAAAAATCCCAACTTTATTTCTAATCTTTTTCTAACCTTGTCATTGCTGAATATTGAATGAAACGTTAATGCATTGGTCATGAAAGGCACTGCAACTGATTGCCCTTACAAGTTATGGACGCCCCATTTCTGGAGGCATTCAAGGCCAGCTTGGTTGGGATTTTGACCAACCTGATGTAGTGCAAGATGCCCTTTCCCCTTGCCTGGGGATATAGACCTAGATGACATTTAAAGTCCCTTTGAACCCAAACCACTGTATGATTCTATGAAAGTCAAGGAAAGGAAACATAAAATGGTTTTAAGTTAAAAGAGGAGAGATTTAGATTAGATGCTAAGACAAAATTCTTTACTCAGAGGGTGGTGAGGCGCTGGAACAGACTGCCCAGATAAGCTGTAGATGCCCCATCTATGGAGCTGTTCATGACAAGGCTGGATGGTGCCCTGGGCAGCCTGACCTAGTGGATGGGAATTCATAGAACTGATTTATGTGAATATTTTGAGTAAGAATAGGCAACATGCTTAACTGAAGTGATAACAGATTTTTTTTTCTGGAAGAGAGAAATCAAAGCTACAGATGGAATCTCTACCACTTTTTGAAGTGTTATATTTGGACCAAAAGACAGATTTGACTTGTAATATATAAGGCCAAGCAGGTATTTTTAATCGTGAAGTCTGCTAGAGGAAAAAATAGTTCCTCTAGTTCTTATCTACCTCTATATTATAAACAAAGGGAAGGAAACAGACCTTGATGTTGATATCCTATGTGCTATTGAAAATAGTTTTTTTTTAAAACAAAATCTTTTTAGTGAAAAAGTAGTTTCTTTTTTCTTTGCTTATTTTTTTTCTCTTTATTTTCTAAACAATTTCACCCCTTATACACATAGAACATTTCCATTTGGACTATTGAATACTCTTAGAAATCATAAACTCTGTGCTTGTTTATATACAGAAATTGATGTGTAGATTCACTAGTACTCAGAGCACGTTGATGATACTGTGAAATTGCTTTGACTCCTGTAGCAGAATGTAGTAATCCTTGAATAAAGTTGATTATTTGTACAAAATGCAAACTTTCTTTAAAATTATACATTGTAAATTACAATTATATGCTAGTGCCTGCTTAAACTGATACCTATTTGAATTGCTTTATCATTAATAATATTATTATTTTCTTCTTTTTTTTTTTCCAAGAAGGAATCTTATTTTCCTCCTGAAGGATTGTGATTCTCTGACAGTGAATTAATATATTGTGTATTGCTTGAATACATTAAATGAAGTGTTTGTATATGTCTTTTTTTTGGGGGGGGGGGGTTGTTTGTTTATTTTCTTTCTCGGTTTGTTGTGGGTTTTTTTTGGTTGGTTGGTTGGTTGGTTTTTGTTTTTTTTTGTTTGTTTGTTTTTGTTTTTTTATGGCTAGCTTTACTGTCTATTCTAAAAAGGCAATGGATGACTGTTGTCATGGTTTTGTGATTTTTTGTTCTTGGTATTCCACGTCATAACACCGTGTGGGGGACTGGGAGTTTAACTGTTAACGCTCAAGTTCTGGGTACCTGCCTGGAAGAGAAGAAGAACTACATTCCCCAGGGGACTTTGCGGTCAGGGAGAGGAGATTTAGCTCCTGGCAAGGTCACCTGATGCACTCTCAACTGGACTGCGCATCTCACCTCAGCGTTGTGGTGAGGCCTATCCACCATTTGGACATTCTCTCATGATGTTTGATTTATTAGCTTCAATTCTAATTATATTATATTATAGTGTGTTATCTTGCATTCTGATAATATATTCAGTAAATTAGTTTGTTTCTCCTTAGACTGTTGCAGCTGTTTTTAAGTATTTTGGGGTCCCCTGTTCCCTTTTTCTGTAGGTGCGGATTTTGCGAAATCCCTCCACCCTGCTACTCACGGAGCTGGGCCAAACCAGCCCGTAAAACATTGACAACTGTGTTTATTAATAAATGGAAGGCTCCCTTTAAACCTTGTAATTCATTACAAAATGAAAGTCTTTTTGTATTGGGTCATTTATTTGTTTATTGTTTATTATTATACTTTCATCATTAACTTCTTATAATTGCAACTTAACTCTGCTAGAGGTATGATAGAGATAGATTCATATGAACATATTAAAGCCAGTTTCTTCAGTCATCACTGAGATGTACTTTTAAGTCTGAGCAATCTTGTAACTTCTGTAAGGTAAATGGATTTATTCATAAGGGATTCTTTAAACTGATGTAAATTATCCTAAGAACAAACTAAAACCAATGCAAAATAAAACAAGTAATAGAAGCAACACAATAGCAAAGAAGTGCTTTATCAGTCCTACTTTTACCAGTCCATTGGCTTTGTATTCTGACTCAATTGCCTTGACTCATCTTCTCCTCAAGAGTCAGTGCTATACCACATCCTGTGGAAAATATGATGATTCTAAACTTGCTACTGCTAATGAGCTCTTGTATTACAACTAAATTTGCATTTCCATATATCCTCTTATTACTACGTTAAATTGGATTTTGTCTTGCATATATGAATATACATATACATATATACATATATCAGTCTGGGCCTTAAGTTCCTCATAAATATCTTCATTTAATTTTTTTTTTTCCTGAAGCTTGTTTGTTTGTTGGTTTGATTTTGTTGGTTTGTTTTTGTTTGTTTGCTTATTTTGATGTTGAAGTTTACTTTTTTTTCTAGTCTCATTCTGCTACTAATTTTTTTACTCATGAAGCAGACCTGATGGGTCTGGTGTCCTACTCTCATGGGCTGCTTTGGGACACAAACTCCATGTCCTGGTCCATTTGTCTGTGATCAGTCTGAGAAAAGTATGCATTTCATCTAGTCACCATTTATTTTGTGTGACAGGTGGAAAGGATGCACTGCGTAGAAACACTGCACTCCATTTCAGATGCAAAATGTGACTGAAGAGGAAGAAATGGGAATAACAATGTAGACTGAGCCATAGAATTCAGGTAGATTCCAAAAGTCATAGAACATCACCACTGCTGCATTTTATAAATAGGCTTTTTGTCATTTTCACTGACTGCCAATTTCCTTTTTATGCTTGCTGTTCATTAGCACTTCATACAGCTTTACTCATCATCCTGTCCAGTCATACCAGAAGATACATATTTTAGTTCTGGTGAAAATCTATAGAAAAAAAACCCTGTTTCTCCTGTCAAATGGAATTTCACTTCAGTCTAAAAATATATTACATGAAGAAAATGTAATAATGGTTAGAAAGCTGAGGTAGTATCACTTTTTAATTACATAAAAATATAACAGGGAAGCCAGTGAAACTATCAATAGAGAGTAACATAATTAATAATAATAATAATAATAATAATAATAAAAAGCACTTTAATTTCTGGATTTTTGGATTAATAAAGTATAAAAAGGATAAGCTAATTAAGATTAGTAGTGCTATTCCTTATGAAGCCTGTGACAATAATGTATGTCAGAAGTATTCCCAGATAGGAAGGCAGAAGAAAGAAGGAAACAGGAGTGAAGAATATAAGTGCCAAAGTACAAGCCACAAAGCATCATAAATTACTTCTATGACGAAGGAGTAGGAAATGAAATATCTTTCCTGCTTTTATCAGAACACTAGCAAGATAGAACATAAGTTCTGAAGCTCATTTGGGATTGCTAAAATATTTTAACTTCTATCAGCAATGTATTATCTCTGCCTCCCAGAGTATGGACAGCTACTTACTATGATATAACTTCTTTCACTCCCCAAAGTCCATTCTAAAGAATTATATTTATGTCCTAGACATATCTCTGTTGTGTACTCAGGAAGAAACAAAAGTAGAATGAGATAGAATATGAACTTTTCCCCTGTAATCTCAAGAGATTTCCTCTTATTGCAAAAACTTACGAATTGCTTAAGGAAATGGAAGAAGTTGATAAGGAAATACGCAGGTTTTGAATGTATTTCCCTGTGTTTTACCACAGATTTATTTCCTCAGTAAAGATATTTTATAATGTATTCTGGGTATCAAATCACAGAATCATAGAATAGCCTAGGTTGAAAAGGATTACAATGATCATGTTTCAAACCCCTGCTATGTGCAGGGTCGCCGACCACTAAACTAGGCTGCCCAGAGCCACATCCATGGCCTTGAATGCCTCCAGGGATGGGGCATTCACAATCTCCTTGGGCAATCTGTTCCAATGTGCCACCACCCTCTATGTGAAAAACTTACTCCTAATATCTAACTCAAATCTCCTCCATCTCAGTTTAAAACTGTTCCCTCTTGTCCTATAAATATCCAGATGTACCCCTTCCTGTTTACACACTCCTTTTGAATATTGGAAGGCCACAATGAGGTCTCCCTGGAGCCTTCTCCAAGCTGAACAAACCCAGTTCCCTCAACCTTTCTTCATAGGAGAAGTGCTCCAGCCCTCTGATTATCTTAGTGGTCCTTCTCTAAACCCGTTCCAAGAGCTCCATGTCCTTCCTCTACTGGGGGACCCAGGCCTGGATGCAATACTCCAGATGGGGCCTCACAAGAGCAGAGTAGAGGGCGACAATCACCTCCCTCTCCCTGCTGGCTACCCCTTTTCTAATGCAGCCCAGAACACAGTTGGCCTTCCAGGCTGCAAACATACACTGCTGGCTTATGTCCAGCTTCTCGTCCACCAGGCCCCCCCAAGTCCTTCTTCATAAGACTGCTCTCAGGGACATCTTCCCCCAGTTTGAATAAGTACCTGGGATTGCCCTGACCCAAGTGCAGCACCCTGCACTTGGCCTTATTGAACCTCATTAGGTTTTCATGGGCCCACTTCTCCAGCCTGTCCAGGTTGGCTGGCTGGATGGCTTCCCTTCCTTCCAATGTATCAACTGCACTGCTCAGCTTGGTGTCATCTGCAAACTTGCTGAGGGTGCACTCGATACCATCATCTATATCATTGATGAAGATGTTGAAGAGCATTGATGACAATTGAGTAACGATGACATTTCCTACAGAAGGGGTTCTAATGGAGTAAGAGATAAAAATAAAAAATAAAAAAGTAAAAAAAAAGGTGACTCATAGAAGCCATGGAGATGATCCAGTTTGCTCCGCATTGGTGAAACCAAACCTGGAGCAGTGGATAAAGTTCTCAGCAACTCAGTGTCAGAGAAGACTTACTGAAGAGAAGCCAACGTAGGGCCACAGAACGTGACTGGCATAGCTTTTCTATGAAGAAATGCTGAGATTTCTTTAGACCAGAATAAAGAAAATGCTAACAAGTGATCTTAGCAGTATATATAAATATGTGGATGGAGTGTGAAAAATGATGGAGCTATGCTCTTCTCAGTGATACCAAGTGACAAGGCAAGAGGCAAAAGACGTGAGCAGGAACGCAGGAAGTTACATTTGAATATCAAGAAGTATGTCTTTACTGTGCAGGTTACAAAACTCTGAAACAAGTTGTCCAGGGAGGTTGTGCAGTCTCCTTCCTTGGCTTCTACAGGTACATCAGTCAGAGAAGGGAAGTCCATGAAGGCATAACCCCATAGTGAGTAATATAGACAGGTTGGTAACAACGCACAAGAAGACTGAGGTACTGAACGTTTTTGCCTTCACTTTCACTGGCAACTGCTCTTCATGCAACCCTTAAGAGAATGGGTCAGAAGGCGAGGACTGAGGAAGTGATGGCCCTTCCTCTGTAAGTGAAGGTCATGTTGTGACCACATGAGGAACTGAGACATACATAAATCTATGGGTTCCAACAAGAGGCATTCCAGATTCCAGATTCCAGAATTGACTGATGTAGTTGCCAGTGCCTTTTTCAATGATATTTGAGAAGTCTGGAAAAAAGGCAATGTCACACTAATTTTTAAGAAGGGTAGAAAGAATGATAAAAGCAACTACTGACTTGTCAGTCTCACTTCTGCGCCAGAAAAGATCATGGAACAGATCCTCCTGGAAGCTATGCTAAGGCATGTGGAAGACAGGAAGATGATGTTAGACAACCAGCAAGGATTCACCAAGGGTAAGTCATGCCTGACCAACCTAGTGGTCTTTTAAGATAGTGTAACTGCATCAGTGAGCAAGGAAAGATCCACTGGTGTCATCTATCTGGACTTCAGTATGGCCTTTGACATGGTCCTCCACAGCATCCTTCTCTACATTGGAAAGATATGGATTTGATGGGTGGACTGTTTGATAGACAAGAAAGTGTTTGACAGATCCTATCCAGTGAGCAGTGGTCAATGGCTCATTGTCCAGATGGAGATTAGTGAAAAGTTGAGTCCCTCAGGGGTCAGTACTGGGGCTGATGTTCTTTAATATATTATTAATTACATTAACAGTTAGATCAAATGCACCTTCAGCTAGTCTACAGAT
Source organism: Tetrao urogallus (assembly GCF_951394365.1). Lineage (NCBI taxonomy): Eukaryota > Metazoa > Chordata > Aves > Galliformes > Phasianidae > Tetrao > Tetrao urogallus. The sequence continues at coordinate 44,876,184 of NC_136813.1, read as the reverse complement.
ACATCAAGCTGTGTGGTGTTGTCAACATGCCTGAGGGATGGGATTCCGTCAGAAGAGACCTAGACAGCCCCAAGCAGTGAGCCCTTGAGAACCTCAAGAAGTTCAAGAAATACAAATACAAAATCTTGCACTTCATCTGTGGAGTGTCTGACTCCACTATCAGTACAAGCTGGAGGACAAAAGGACAGAGCACAGACCTGCTGAAAAGGAGTTGGGGGTACCGGTGGATGGGAAGCTGGACATGAGCCAGCAATGTGCTCTCAGAGCCCAGAAAGCCAACCATATCCTGAGCTGCTAGCAGGTTGTTACGGAGTTAACTCGATCAATCTATGCCTGTGATGGGGGGGCAGTAGGCCCCATAAAATGGGAAAGGAAAGGAAAAAGGGGCAGGGAGATGGGAGCTGGGCTCAAGGACGGAAAAAATACAGCAACAACAACAAACTACTAACTATGATATCGGAATGCGAGATACACAATATAATAAAATCTAATTGAAATTGCAACTAATAAATCAAATAAAATAGGAGAGTTCCTGAGGCCGAGTTAAACCTGAAAAGCTAGGAAACCACTCTCTAACACCCACTGCGAGACAGTAAGAGACCGCTCAACCAGGAAGGGCCAGATCCAATGACTTCCGCAACGTACAGGGACAGGTATCCAGAATTGGAGCATTAACACTTTAACTGCCAGTGTACTACATGATGTTATGACGTGGAATACCAAAAAACGAAAATCACAAAACCATGACACAGGTCAAGGGAGGTGATCCTGCTCCTCCACTCTGCACTGTTGAGGCTTCATCTGGAGTGCTGCATCTAGATGTGGAGACCTCAAAACAGGAGAAACACTGGTCTCTGCATCCGAAGGGTGGCTACAGAAATGATCCAAGGGATGGAACACCTCTCGACAAGGACTGACTGAGAAAGATGTTCTCAGCTAGGAGAACAGAAGGCTCTGGGGAGATCTGATAGAGCCCTTTCATTATTTTATGCCCTCCTTAGATTCAAATAGAGGAAAATCAAAACTACACTCAGTTGAGAACTCTGGTATACTAACATCTAGAGAGTCAAGCACCAGGATGTTAGTAGAACATTCATGATCCACAGTTAAGATCCACAGTTAAGATGCAATCAGTGATTAATAAACAAACAAACAAACAAACAAATAAATAAATAAATTGGTGCCTTGAGTGCTCCCTTACTTTATGAAAGAAAAATCTACATTTTAATTGTTTGACTTCTACAAGTTTCTACATATGTGAATGAGGGTAATTTCCCATTTCTGGATAACTATCTTGATTAAAATATGTAGAAATACATATGAGAGCAAATGCACTGTAGTGGCTGTTTAAGAATAGAGATATGAAAAATATCAACCTGTTCTTAATGTGGAGCACCCAGCGTAATGACTCACTCATTATTCATGTAGTTATCATTATGCAAGCCTGTTTATATTCTCTTCCAAACTATTTCTACTTTTTTTCATGGCCTTCTATTCAGACTTAACTCTCAAGAAAATGTCTGTATTTTGTTGTATAAGACATTCTAATTGGGCGGACCATTTAAGGGTAGCACATTAAATCTCTCTTTTATTTCTTTATGTAGCAATAGACCTGATGAAAACATGTGGATAGATGTTTTATTGACCCTATGGATCTTTGCTCCCAAAAAAATAAATATCTTAATCATTTGGCAACAGATGTGTCAATCCATTCATTCTATACGTTTCCTATATTCCCGACTATACAGTGACAAAGACTCAGAGGAAATGAGAGAATGTATTACAAGTAGGACATTTCCTGCAGTTCAGAGCAGCTGAATCTTCACTAGATTCTAGAGGAAATTGGAACCCAGGTTTCACATTTCTGAAAACAACATCTTAGCAGCTTTCTGTAAAATAAATGACGGCTAACAGTACTGCCTATAAATGGTTATATTCAGTTCAGTGCCTACTGAAGGACATTCATCAATATTAAGCATTTCCTTCAGCTTGCTCTAGGCAATGCTTGATAGAACACATGGACTTTTTGCCTCTGCTTTATATTAATCTAACTTAATTGAATATCAAGGGAGTCCATGTGCATGCAATTCAAAAGGTGTTATGCATCTCCAGTGATCATATGCTAGGTCTAGAATAGTTATTCTTATAAAGATGTTTCTAAATAAGTGTTTGGTTTTTTTTTTTCCTTAAATCAGAAACCAAAATAACTAAAAAGATTAAGGATTTGTAAAATCTGTTTCCCTTTCTGGCTATCTAAAATTACCCAACACGAATTGTACTTATTTTTCTTGTAGGAATTACAATGTCTGGCTTAAATGATACAAATCTTGAGTCAAAGAATAAGGGCTGTAAACAATCTCAACTGTTAAATAAGAAAAAGTGTAGTAAAGATAAGCAAGAACCAATGTAATTTAGTCATGAGAGTGATATGGACTACTTTACAGAATAAATGATACAAAGTAACAAAGCAATATCAGATAGATAGGATTTGAGTAGCTACTTGTTCATAACCTCAGGGGAATCTGGTGAGTCATAAAACAGACCTCCAGTCTTCAGAACTCCCGCAATTTGCGTAGTGTTCAGTTCCTATTTGTCTGTGCTCAGATTTTCTAGTCTTGGTTTCTAAATTATAATATTTGTGTTCTATTGACTACGTGCAAATGCCTTTCACATGAATGAACACAGGTAAAACTCTTCACTTAATTATTACTTTTCTGACTAAATTCTGAATTTCTGGTGTCTTTTCACAAAATCACAGAATTACAAGGGCTGGAAGAGACCTTTAGAGACCAAGTCCAAACCCCCTGCAAAACAGCCCCCTATAGCAGGCTACACAGGTAGGCATCAAGGCGGGTCTTGAATATCTCCAGATAAGGAGAATATACAGCCCCCCCTTCCAGTGCTCCATCATCCTTATCGTGAAGAAGTTCCTTCACACACTGGTGCAGTACTTCCTATTCTCCAGCTTACAGACATTTTTTCCCTTGTCCTGTCCCCACAGACCACTGAAAAGAGGTTGGCCATGTCCCTTTGACACCCATAGTTAAGATCTTATTTATACATACAAATCAGATTCGCTGAGTTTTCTTTTCTCAAGGCTGAACAGGCCCAGGTCACCCAGCCATTCCTCATAAGAGAGGTGCTCCAGGCCCTTTATCATCTTTGTGGCACACCTCTGGACTCTCTCCAGGAGATCTCTGTCTTTTTTTTGTATCAGGGAGCCCAGAACTGTATACAGTACTCCAGCTGTGGCCTGACCAGGGCAGAGTAGATGGGGAGGATCACCTCCCTTGACCTGCTGGCCACACTCCTTTTAATGCACCCCAGAATGCCATTGGCCTTCTTGGCCACCAGGGCACACTGCTGGCTCATGGCCAACCCATCATCCACTAGGACCCCTAGGTCCCTCTCTGCAGAGCTCCTCTCCAATAAGTCATGCCCCAACCTGTACTGATACTCATGGTTATAACATCCTGGGTGCAAGACTCTTGCTTTTGCTTTTGTTAAACTTCATCTGGTTTATTGTTGCCATCTCTTCAGTATGTCCAGATTTTGCCCAGCCATTTAGTGTGTCAGCCACTCCTCCCAGTTTTGTATCATCAGTGTGCTTACTGAGGGTGCACACTCTCCCTTCATCAAAGACATTGATGAAGATGTTGAACAAGACTGGACCCAGCACCAACCCCTGCTGGGGGTTGTGGAACATTGCTCATCACAGGTCTCCAACCAGACTCTGCACTGCTGATCACAACTCTCTGAGCTCAGCCAGTCAGCCAGTTCTCAACTCACTTCCCCATCCACTCATCTATCCCACACTTTCTCAGCTTTGTTTTCAGGATGTCTTGGGACACAGTACAAAAAGCCTTGCTGAAGTCAAAGCAGACAACATCCACTGCTCTCTTCCCATCTACCCACATTATCCCTAGTCTTCCTTTTACCGCTAACATACTTTTAAAAAAACTTTCTTATTATCCTTAATCTCCTTTGCCAGCTTCAGCTCCAGATGAGCTTTAGCCTTCCACGTCACTTCTCTGCAGTCCCTGACAACACTCCTATGCTCCTCCCAAGAGGACAGGCCCTTTTTCTACAATTCATAAATCTTCTTACCTTTGATCTCATCCATGAACTCCTTGCTCATCCACACAGGTCTCCTGCCTCCCTTCCCCAGTTTTCTGCTCTTAGGGGTGCACGATCTTGAGCTTAGAAGAAGTGTTGTTTAAATGCTGCCCAACTCTCATGGGCTCCCTTATCTTCAAGCACTCTAGCTCATGAGATACCTCCAGGTAGGTCCTGGAAGAGGTAAAAAATGTTCCAGAAAAGGTTTAAGGTCCCGGAAAAGGTGTCATTGCTTACAGTAATAGTCAAGTCCTCATTTTACATTATCTCACAAGTATTTACGATAATCAAAGGCTTGATAGAATCTACAACTTTTTTTTTTTTTCTTTTTTTTTTTTTTTTTTTAATTATTTTCACTGTTGATTAAAAGCGAAGGCAAAGAAAGAGAAATGATCTAGTAAGGCAAATGGAATCTTGACAGACAAAGCAATTTTATTTTGTCCTTATTCTGGTTACACATATATATATGTATGTATGTATGTATGTATGTATGTATGTATGTGTGTATAGTTTTTCATTTCAGACTTACGTGGCTAGGTTTAGGCAGCAGGGGGAGGCTGAAGGTTGGCCTCAGAGAGAAGAGCCCAGCAAATCTGTCTCATGAAAGATCAGAGGCAGTTCCAGTTGTTCCAAAAGAGACCCACCACTGGGCAGAGCCTACCCATGAGCATCACTGGGTGTGCCTCTGGAAAAGCAGATTTGAGAAAGGGAAGAACTGCTACACAACAGCAGCTTGGAGAGAGGACTGAAAAAGTGTGAGAGAAACAGCCCTGTGGAAGGAGGGCAGGAGGTGCTCTAGGCACAGGGCAGAAGTTCCCCGCAGCCCAGGAAAGGCCCATAGAGGAGCAGGCTGTATCCCTGCACTCCATAGGCACCACATGGAGCAGATTTCCACAGGCAGCAATGGAGAAGCCCATGGGACAGCAGCAGATGAGGCCTGAAGGACACACAGCCCATGGATACCTCTGCAGGAGCAGCCTGTGGTGAGGCAGGAGGTCTGGAGGAACTGCTGTCTGCAGTGGCCGATGTGGAGCAGGGAGAGAGTGAACATAGAGCAGTGGCAGAAACTGAGCGTTATGGATTCACTGCAACATTTATTTCCCCTCACTACTCTTGGGGAGAACGTAGAAGAGTATGAATGAAGGGAAGATGAATTCAGTTTGCTTTTCATTTCTCGCTACTCTAGTAATATTGACAGGCTAACGTCATACTAAATATACATATCATATTAATCTCCCTGTGCTGCATATGTTTTGCCTGTGACCTCTTAGTTGCATTTTCTCCTGCAGTTCCTTTGAAAAGGAATGAGAGAGCGGTGGTGGAATTTAGAATGGCCTTTGTGAAACCACCACTCAAACAACAGATGCAATTGTTAAATGCATGTTGTGTTTATGCTGGCAATTTTTTTAAAAAATTCATTATCAATTCGTAATTGTGAATTTAAATGCAACTTTCATTTCAGATATTAATTACCAAACCATAATTACCTATGATGAAATATCAAATATGTATTTTCTTGCACGCTTGACTCTATTTTAAACAGATAAATAGTATTTTCAATATTCACAGAAAAATAAAAATAAAAAAATCAGTATAGAAAATACAGCTATACTGGTTGCATGCTGTACTGCTTTAGCATCTCTCATAACTATAAGTATACATTGACTCCCCTCCCCCCCATACACATAATTTTAAATTTCGGCTGCTTACATTGGATTACATAACAAAGTTAATTTATCTTTTTGTTTGTTTGTTTGTTTGTTTGTTTGTTTGTTTGTTTTCACTTAGAATATATATATATACACACAGATATTAACTTGGTGTAGGTAAAAAATGAAAAGTTTTTTTTTTCTTTTTTTTTTTTCTCCTTATTTTAATTAAAATAAGCTTACTTTAGTTTATGGTTAAAACTAAGCCCTTATAGGAATAGCTTATATTCTACTCACAGCCAATGCATCGCTTCACCTTTCCATATTAGTTATTCTAATATTCTTAACAAAGGATATTTTGTTGTAACCTTTTGACTTTGAAAGCTTTTGTTTCAAACCAGCATTCTTTTTACATATATTCCTGCAATCTTTTCATGAAAAAGACATTATTATATAATCAAGAACACAAACTAGTTTTTTTTCCCACATCAAATAGCCTGTCATTCCAATTTTCCTAACATTATTCCTTTGGGAGATATGTGATACATCTGTTACAATGAGGAGCCCTCAATTGATTCAAGGAATAATAGACTGCAGTTCTTCTGGTCTATTCCATTGAAAAGACAGACCTTTCCTATCTTAGTTTGATGGTTCTGTTCATTCTTTCCATCAGACTGACATTTTTAATTTATATTTTTGAGCCAGTTACAATTCTCGACAGGAATCTCAACAGGATATCTATTTTATCAATATGTAAGGTGTTGCTGTTGTTCATATCGGAAATGTTTCCTACATTTCCAAAGAAAGAAAGAAACATTCCAACATTCCAAAGAAAGAAAGAAAGAAAGAAAGAAAGAAAGAAAGAAAGAAAGAAAGAAAGAAAGAAAGAAAGAAAGAAAGAAAGAAAGAAAGAAAGAAAGAAAGAAAGAAAGAAAGAAAGAAAGAAAGAAAGAAAGAAAGATTTAGAAAACTACTACATTATTTTGTTTTCTCAGCATGATGAGGAAGAGCCCTGGGAGATGTATTTTAAACAGAGAACTTCTACAATTTTTCACTGAGATACGTATTAATCATTCATGCTTTTCATGGCTAATCTGTGTATGGAGTAAGGTAAAACCTTAAAATTATATCATATAATGTATGATTCTGTTTGTGTCTGTCACTGTCTTCTTACCAATCTGTTAGGATTTTTTATTCCTTCATATCCTACTGGAGATAATTTACACAAGACAAATTCTTCTAAATCTGCTCTAGCATTATCTTATTTTCTTTGCATAGGAACAAGCAGCTGTCTGTTCCTGAAGTCAGTGTTGGTTAATAGGATTTTAAAGATGAGTTATGTGGCAGTAGTTTCATTTTGCCTATAGCGAAATAATTTTCTTTTTTCTTCTTTTTTTTTTTAAATTATCACTGCACCAATATTTGACACATCAGAGAAGCAGAAGATATGAAAAGATTAACATTCTATTCATGAAGAAAAGCAATTAAAGTTTGTTTTTGTTTTTTTTTTTTTAAGATTTATAGTTTTACTAATTTCTGGGTAGAAAATGTTTGTATTTACTTCTTTGTTAAAAATAGAATTAAGGTGAATGCAAAATAAGAAAATAGAAAGTTTTGTAGCATTCCTTTGAAAGCAAGTCTCATGTTCCAACATCATGGGAATTTGTGTGTGATTGAAGAATTAATTTACAGGTATTCCAATCTCAGCAGATTTATCACACCTTTTTCTTTAAAAAAAAAAAAAAAAAAAAAAAAAAAGGAAAACAAAAGTATATATTTGAGCTTGAATTTTCCTTTGCAGAAACAATATGAGAAAGATATTTTGTAAATTCTGGATAATTTAAATCATTCCTCAATATCTTTTACAGTGAACATAGTTTTGGTAGCCTTGATGGTTCTCCAGCCACGCAGGAAAACTTTTCTCTGGGAATAGAAAAAGTAATAAAGAATAAAATCAACCTGTCATAATTTCAAAATATTGTATTAGCTGTCATAATCCAAGATGGTTATATTAAGCTCTCTGTATAGTCAATAGAAACAGACAACAGAATGCAGCTCATCTCATTATATCTAGCTGTGATAGATTAAAAAAGTCACTCCCAGAAGATACCTGTTCTCTTCATTGCTTATGAGCAATCACAAAGTGCCTAACTAAAATGCAGACATCTAATTCTTAGGTGCTTAAGATGGTAGAATGAATCTAGGAAAATGATCTTTTTTTTTCCTTTTTTATTCTTTTTTTCTTAGCAATTTTATTTATTTATAATTTTTTTAACAGCTGTTCTGCTATCTGAAGGCTAAGGAATTTTAAGAGTATGAGAAACAACTTTATAAAACAGTGATACCTGTTTATCTCGTCCCTTTCCTTTCCAAATGATGTCATCTTTGCTAGTTGCATAAGAGACTTCAGGGATGGGAATCGAGTTTAAAACTATCCATATCCTATACTGCTTGATATATTATTGCATACCCAAGATATCTGTTTAGCATTTGTAAATAGGACACACTACCCTATCCATCCACTTCTGAAATGACAACTGGACAAAGGTGGAATAACTTTGAGCATGTAAAATGACATTAGACATCTATTATTAGACATACTGATGAAATGCCTGGGTGGGACTCAGCTTGCTCTGAGTTTAGGAGTCCACAATGCAGATATCTTCATTTGTTGCTTGAGCTCCCATTCTCCTAGCAGCTTAAGGGGTGGAATCATCTTTAAGTACTTAGTTTAACTTCAGACATTCTAGTTGTCAATGGTTTGGCCCAGTTCCGTGAACAGCGGGGCAGAGGGATCAGCAGATCCACGCCTCCAGAAAAAGGAAACAGGGGACCCAGAATAACTGAAAACAGCAGCAACAATCTGAGGTGAAACAAACTAATTTATTAAATATAGTATCAGCAAAAAAAATAGAGAGAGAGCATGTCTGAAAGGTGGATAGGCCTCACTACAACGCTGAGGTGAGAAGTGCAGTCCAGTTGAGCCGATGAAGAAGAGCAGACGAAGAAGAGCAGATGGAGAAGTGCAGGCAAAGAAGAGCAGGAGAAGAAGAGAGCATCAGGTGACCTTGCCAGGAGTTAGATCTCCTTGCTGACCGCGAAGCCCCCTGGCTTTGAAATGCAGTTCTCCTCTGGACAGGCACCTGGAACTTGAGCATCAACAGTCAAACCCCCAGTGCATTACATGAAGTTATGGTGTGGAATACTGATAACCCAAATCATAAAACCATGACACTAGTTTATTCCAGTTTTTGACTTACATTGTATCTTGTTGACACAGGCATTAAGAGCAAATCATACCCTTTGGAATGGAATAATAGTCTAGAGAACCTGAAATGGCACTGAAATTGAGTATCGTTTGATGTACATGCTTAGATATTAATGCACATGCATATATATTTATGTGTGTATATATGCATACATATGTACAAACTCTCAGAATAATATAATATCTTGTAGATCAGGAGAAACATTTTAGATTTAAGTTAGAAAGGGAAAGACAAAGAATTTTAAACTGTGTCCATGTAAGCATATGTTTCTGTATGTGTACAGAAATATGAGTGATATTAAAGAAAGTGTGTGTGAAGAAAAAAAAGAGAAAATTAAAAAGAAATAACACTCTAACTCAAATTTACGTGAAGAATTGTTCTTACATTCCCCTCCTCCCTTCACATTCCTCCCCAGTCCTCTTTTGTCCTTCTACATTTGAACTCATTTAAAGCATAAATTCTTTGGTACAGTGTTTATGTTTCTACAACACACTAATCAAACCCATGGGTAATATAAAATAAATAACAGCCCTCATGGACTTCAGTAGAAAACAGTCATGCAGATGACTACAAAGTACTCAGAGGAATGTGAACACAAGATAGCTATTACTTTTGAAACAATGAAATCCTTTGACACATTCAAGAAGGACAAAAGGGCCTAAGTTAACGTAAAAGAAAAGGCCCATAAATTCTTTAGGAACTTTGTAGATTGCTGATATGATTTTGAAATATTCGTTGTGTCAAGTTGATAAAAGCACCATAAACAATTATCACATCCTTTGCAAATAAAACAAGGACCTTGGTAAAGTGAAGTAGGAATGAATCACTGAATTTTGCTTCCTCTAGTATATGAAGTATTTGTTTAGGTTTATGTCATTGTTTTATGATTTTTGGTATCAGTATTCCACATCATAACATGTAGTGCACCGGAAGTTAAACAGTTAATGCTCCTGTTCTGGACACCCATCCAGAAGAGAACTACATACTCCAGGGAACTTTGCAGTCAGAGAGAAGATATAACCCCTGGCAAGGTCACCTGATGAGCTCTTCTTCATCAGGCTCTCATCCCTGCTGTTCAACTGGACTGTGCATCTCACCTCAGTGTTATGGTGAGGCTTATCCACCTTTCAGACACTCTCATTTATATTTGATTAGCTTCAATTCTAATCATATTGTGTTATAGTATGTAAATTAGTTTGTTTCTCCTCAGATCGTTGCTGCTGTTTTTAATTATTTTGGGGTCCCCTGTTTCCCTTCTCCAGAGGCATGGATTTTGCAAAATCTTCCTGCCTCACTAGTCACAGAACCCGGGCTGAACCAGCCTGTAAACTGTTGATAGTTTATGCATATGTATGTACCTATATATCAATAGATGAGTATTCTCACTTTTGAAATCTATTTTTTGCAATATTTAAGTCAATTTAAGTTTACTTATGCTGTGCTATGCATCCTGCCCTCAGGTACTGGAAAATACATCTGCTACAACTAAGACATAGCACATCTCTTAGCTTTTCTTGAAACCATTATAATGACAACAGCTTTCTATGGTTTCTTTGTAACTGATCTGCCTAATATTTAAGTGTGGTTCTCTAAGTTCTCCTTATAGTTGCTACAAAAAATATAGTCTCCTACGAGAGTACATACCCTGAGTAGAGGTGTTCTGCCTCCTTCCAATTTCTTTTTTAAAGAAATTTATCAGTAAAATGGCATAATTATCTTTAAATTTCAGCTAGTGTGATGGCAACACAAGGAGTACTTTAGAATCACTGGGCTATAAAATGCAGATCATGGTATCTGCTGAGCTTTTCTGATAATCTAGATACAATAAAGTTTTAAACTCTGTAGTTCATATCTTTTGAAGTAAAGGACACAGTATACTATTTTTACCTTGGGATACTGCTATCACCATTACTTGCACCGTGTAGAATTCTTCTTATGACATAGCATAGATCCTCCCACACAGATTTCTGCTTTTTTTTTTTTTTTTTTTTTTTTTTTTTTTTTTTTTTTAATAAAAGTTCAGACACAAGTTCTTTGACAAAATCCTTTGCTTCTTATTTATGTACTTCAATACTAATGGCACTACTTGCACAGTGCAGACTTCTTATGGCATAGGTCCTTCCACACAGATTTCTGCTTCTTTTCTTTTTTTAAATAAAATTCTAAAATTTTGAAATCCTTCAAGTTAGTATATCAGTGTTAACAATCACATCAAAATTTCAAAGGTTTCATTCCTTTTTGTTTATTGTTTTGTTTCTTCCTCAGTCATTTCCTGCTTCTTAAAACAACAGATATTTGTAAATAGGACCTTTATAATTTCTAGCTTCATTTTGATAGCTTCTCATTTAATGTCACACTGACACTATCAAAGAAACTACATACTTTTATTGCATAGAACAAATAAGAAATGACTTCAGAATGGCAGACAACTGCAGCACAAGAGTGAATGCTTTTTCTTTGTCATTTTGTGCTAAAAAATAGGATGCTTCCACTTAAAAAAAAAGAAATTTTTAAATCTTCAGGATAAAGATATTATTCTGCTTTGTGAGAGTTCAGCTTAGGTATTTCTGGCTACAAGACAGTTCATTTAAGAGTCTGATGATTCTGTTAGCAGATATATTCAGAAAAATGAGGGAGGGAACTCCTTCAAGGGAGGTTATATACATAATAACTTCTAAGTTGAATCTTTCTGAGATGAGTGTTTAAATTTTTACTTCTTGTTGATTGCCACATAAGCCGTAAGAACAGGGTAGAGAATCAAACCAAAGGTCACCACTATGTGGGTCAGACAGTTAGGACAAAGTGCAAACAGAAACATCAGATCTGATTTCCACCCCTAGTATTGTTCCATTTTCCTGTTATTTCCAGCTAAAAGAATTTCTTTATCTGGATTTTGTTTTGCATATTTCATCCCCTCAGTGTTTTTTTTTTCATTGGTCCGGTCTTGCATTTTTATGTAATTTTTATGTAATTTTTATGCAATTTTTTGTATCCACTCTATCCTTTTCAAGGAGTTCACTTAATTCTTGTCTACAGACTGAAAAATTGAATATTTTGTTCATTTAAAGCACACCATGTCTTCCTAAAGATTTTTAATTGTTTCTTTCCCAAGTATCCATTTCATTGCTGCATCAACATTACCTTTCTTGACACTGTGGAGCCATTTCTAAGAAAACTTTCTGCAGCTTAGAAATCATACTGTATTTATTTTCTGGTACATCACAGTAGTAGCCTTTGTCACTACTTCTCCAGGATATATGTGGTTTTAGAACATAATTTAAATGTATAGTTTGTTTGCTCTTGTCCATAGCATGGGAAATATTTCTTTTTCAGCTCTTCTTTATTCTAATATATACTGGCTGTGCATTTGAGATCACTTTTCCAGAAAATATTCAGAACACTTAGTATGATCATGAACTTCTACCAAAGTGGCTGTTTTTCCTCCTGGAATACTCTCAAAGCTTTGGCTGGCAGAGATACTGAGAATATATCCTCCTATGCATTCTGAGTCACAGCAGGTTTTCTCACATGTAGCTCAGTAGAGCCTTAATTTAAAAGGGAGTGAACTGCCAATAGAGTGTACTCTGTGAGAAAACCTCAGCTCTGAAATAGATTAGAGAACTTATCTTTAGCAGTCTTCAGAAGTTGATAGAGAACCTATTACTACAGGGTTCCTTTAAAATTGAGTTTCAAAATAATTGATAATTTATATTCTGTTCTTTGTTAACTTAACACTTCTTTGTTCTGGATTAGTTTATTTGTTGTGCTTTAGCGAGGACTTTTTTTTTTTTTTTTTTTTTTTTTTTTTTTAACCTCATTAAAATAGTACATTTCTGTGAATCTCCAAGGTTTAAAGTCCAGATCTATCATGAATTTTAGGCATCTGGTTCTCATTATTTTTAATAGGATGAAAGTTTCTGAATTTTTTACTCAATTTTTCTCTAAGTTTTTTAAGCAAATGGAAGAAGTTATTGATGTCTTGCTTTTGAAGAAGTGAGCTTTTATTTTGGTGGAGAAAAATATGTAATAATATTATTTGTGATTTCAGCATTTTAAGTGCAAACTGATATGATTTCAACCCAATGGAAATCATTAGCTCTGGTAATAAGCATCAAGATGATTTAAGAAGTTTTAAAGGGGTAAATAAACTATAAAATGTAAATATCTGTTAACATAGCATCATAACATTTGATTAAGTTATTAATAACTGCAAATAATTTTGAAATAAAACAGAGCATTATCAGTCCAGGTGCATGAAAAGACAAAATAAGATGTGTAATTCCTCTAATAGAAAGAATAATGAAGAATCATAGTTTATAGGAATTGAGTTTGACTCTAAAGAAAAAATTTAATTTCCATATTGGTTAAAAGCATCTCTATTTCCTGTTTTACCTCTGCGTCAATTTCATCTAACTGATGTTGACAGTTGTAACTTCTATGTTCTATGCTCCTCTGCAATGGCTTTCAGCCTTCTTCAGACTACAGACCTCTACAATATATTGACTGGACCTTTATTTAAAAGCTAAGCCTAATAATGATTAGCTTTTGAGATTATTTTTCTCACTTCTCTTTCACAGATCAATTTTATGTACTGCATAAGTTCTTACAGATTAATGTACCACTGTTACAAAAAGCATTATTGTTTATTGTCAGCTAAACCAAATAATCCAATTCATTATCAAAATTTCTGTTGCTATTTCCATGGCTAAGGACATAGAATAGAATCTAATCCCTTTTGCCCTAGTTACAGTTTGGGATATAGGCCTGTATTCACCTCTTATTTATAGTTGTGTATGTACCTCTTATTTATTAGTTATTACACTTGTACTTTCCATCAATATCTAGGCTTTTATCATTGTAGCGTTCTTGTTTAATTAAGTTAAATAAATAAATAAATAAATAAATAAAATTCAGCGCCTTATGGGCCTACACACCAGAATGTCAATTGCTGTTAAGAGGTAAAGGTAACTGAAAATAGCTAGAGATCCCAAGATAGTTTTTTCCTATGTATGGTAACTCTGATAATGTGTTCTGTATGAGACAGCTAGTGATAACTGTGGCCCATACAAGCAATGCAATTTCTTGCAGGACTTCTTGCTTCTTGCTGTCCAGTGTTTTCAATCCTCCATGGAGTTTGAGTCATAACCGCCACTCATTCTCAAAAGCAAAGCATCTGAAATGGCACCTGAGTGGGAAATTAAATCCTGACACTTATTTACGCACAAAAAGTTAGGCACAAAATGTTAGTAGCTGGTAATACAGATGCTGATGAACATACTGAAGTGGGAGAATCATCACCGGCTTCGTGTCTAGGGCTGAAAGCAGGCCGATGAGATAATGTGTCCCTTGATCATTTGTACAGGCATTTACACAAGTTAAAGCTTTTATTTACACTTTATTGTCTTTTACTATATATTCCAATCTTTTTTTTTATCCTTTATTTTCTTTCTCTTCTAATATTTCTTTATTTGTATTCTTAATTTTCTTTATTTCTCTTCTAATATTTACTCCCAAATGATAATTTACCATCTTCAGAGAAAATAGAAGAGATTAAAAATAAAGTAAAAAGAGATTAATAATAAAATGTTGAATTGTATGACAAAGTTTCTTCTAGACGCAGTGCTTTATTATCAAAAAAGAAGGCAACAGAATGTTTAAACTAAATAAACATGAAGAAAGTATCTTAAACAAGAATACAAATTTCAGAAGCATTGAGCATCTAAGTTCAAAACTGCAATCTGAAAAATTCATGTACTGTATAATTTTATGCTTACCTAACTTTTGTATAGTCTTTAGGATGAGCAGAGTACAGATAGTTGAGCATGGTTCAGTAGTGTAGAAGTCCTTACATTCAGTCACTGTGTCAAAGAAACTTTCATGTTTTTAATCCCATCTCTATTTCACACACAGAAAAAAAATACCAAACCATTGTGGGAGCAGAGAAAAGAACATTGATTTTGTATTGTGCAGTATATAATATGTGCTGACTCTATGCCTGTGAACTTTCCAAGGTGGCAGACACATGCTGGTTTGCATTCTTTTCTGCAGAGCGTGGAACAGACCACTGGGTCACAAACTGCTTGCTTCAGTGTCCTAACAGCTATCTAAAAAGACCAAACTTGTATTATTTTCTACTCCTTACTAAAAGATCTCATCCAATAAAGAGTTAGATAGATAGGAATAAGGAATTAATCTGCTTTAAAAAATTAAGTCACTTTAAGAGAAGTCTGAATGAAGGAAACCTTCCAAAACCCTCCCCTAGTGAGTTATTGTATAGTGTTACACCAAGTGACCTCATTTCAGGAATATTTTCACTTGCTGCATTTATTATATTTATAGCATATAAATAAATTAAATCCCATTCTGAAAGACACAGTAACTGTCAGTCAGTATATATTGAAAAGAGTTCACAGCTCTGGCTTAAAGTTTGGTGGCCAGGTATATAACCATTAGAAGTTGCAGCAGTTCAATTTTGATATCTAGATTTTATTTGGTCTATGGCTCTTTCTACTGAACGGATAAGTAATGTTCTTTATTCAGAAGCACACCTCGTCTTTGGAATGTTAGTAGAATTTCCATATGTACACTTAGGTCATAGAATGACAATCATAGAATAACTTGAGTTGGAAAGAACCCATAAGGATCACTGAGTTCAACTCCCAGCTCCATGTAGGATCACCCAAAAATCACACCATATAGCTGAGAACATTGTCCAGACACTTCTTGAACTGTGGTGGTCGGCTGCCATGACTACTTCCCTGGTAGCCTATTCCAGTGCCCAGCCAATCTCTCAGTGATGAATCTGCTGACTAATCTAAATAATACAATTAATATATCCTATGAATAGACAAGATGCTTGCTAGCACTTTTTATTTTATTTTATTTTTTTAAGCCTTGATAAAATATTTTGGTCTGACTTAGTCCATTTAATGTTTTTTTGTTTACTTGCTTGTTTTCTTTATTTAAAGTGAAAAAGGACAAGGCAAAGAGAAACACAAACATGTTGTTCGTAAAGTACCAAATTGCTGCTCCTACATAATGCTCTGGTAATTATATGGGGGAAAATTGTCTTGGGATGTGTATTTATCTTTTAGAATTTTATAATCAAATATGCTGTTATGTACTCAGAAACTCCTTCATTATGTTACATAACAGAATCATGGAAGCTCAACAGTTAAATCATGAATAACATGGTGCAAAAGAAGTATTCTTTAGATATATTTATCAAAGGTTGCTAAGAAAGATATATATATATATATATTTCGTATCTACATGATAGTAAGAGAAAAGTCAAGGTCAGTGATTGCAAGCATACTGTACTCGTGATGTGTCTATTTGACCTGATGTCCTTCCACCCAATTGGATATGTCAAGTTTCAGTTTTTATTACCCTTTCAAGTTTAGTGGACATTAGCAGTCACTGTCTTACTTTAGTTTCACTGTCAGCAAGAGGTCAAAGACACTTTAAGTGTCCCTTTCAACTTTAAGGATTCGGTGATGATGAGTACACCTAGTCACCTTTCAAAGTTGTTCCTGAAGGCTGGAAAAAAAAAAACACAGTGGAAGGAAATTCACGCTGCAAAATGTTATGTTAATCAAAGCAGGCTGGTAGATAACCTTATTTGATAATCTTGATAGCTTTTGGAAGTGAAACAGGAATATGATGTTGCAGACATTAAGGAATAGGAAATAGGGGGAAAAAAACAAACAAACACACACACAAAAAACCACTATCAAACCTATGCTACAAATACCAAAACCAGAAATACATCTCCTTTACCAGTAAGTTATACTATGTTTTTTGCTAGGAGGCAGACTTCTCATTATATTCAACTTAAAACTTGGAAGAAAAACTGAAGATGGGAAACAAGAAGCAGCTTAGACAGTGGACAGTACAGTCAGAGGGAACAGATGAAAGCCTATGGAGCTCACCATGAGGACAGATGCTATTACTAGAAGAATTATCTGTAGAGGCAGAAATGCAAATCCTATGATGGCTAAGTGAAAAGAAATAGACAAGGTGAAAACAAGCTTATAAAAACAAAGGAAAACAATACAAAGGAAGAAAAAACAAGATACACACACAAACAAAACCAAAACCATAATATGTGTTTGTGCTTATTTTAAATATATATGACAATGAATTTCCAGTCTGTGGCCTCTTAAGTCAAGCCCGTTAAACCAAAAAATAAATATTTCTAATTTGAGTACATTCCTTAAGAATGATGAATTCTTTGTAATCTTTAAGCAAAATATTTCATCCTACCCTGCTGTTTGGAAATGAGATGAGGAAGGAGAAAACTGGATTTCTCTATATTTCTTACACGGAATATGCTGGATTAGCATAAACATCCATTCTGTATTGAGAATTCTGGCAAGTTACCCTGGGTGGAACAAAAAGCTGTTCTAGCTGTTCTTGCATTTTTTTACTTGTGAGACTGGAAACCACACCTAAGCCTTAGGAAGAACTAACACAAGTTTTTTTCTTCCACACAAAGTCTCTTGAAGGCAGAATAGGAAGGAGAAAAAAATAGAAAGTCAAGCCATCCTTCCTTGTGTGGTTTTTTTTTTTTTTTTTTTTTTTTTGGTCATTGTTTTTGTGTGTTTTTTTGTTCTTTTTTTTAGTTTTTTTGTTTGTTTGTTTGGGGTTTTTTGCCCAATCTTAATAGGAAGGATGAAGAAGAAAGGAATGATAAGCTCTTCTTTCAGGGATTAAGCCATTTACATTAGCTCTTCCTCTTTCCCCTAGATCTCCCTCTACACAAGGTTGAAAGATGAAATGAAGGAATAATTTATGTTGATTTAGAGCTGCTGGTACAAGGTAACTTTTATTACCCTTCTGGTGTTCATACAGCATGCCTAAAGTTCATATATACAACTCCTATGACTTTTAAAATAGTCAGAACTAGGCCCACAGACTGACACATCCTGTGGTTCTTTGCACTGCTTTTGAAGCCCGCAAATTCCTTTGTTATCCTAGTTCACACAATGTTTGGAAGGATCCGTACCATGGTTATGATTTTAACTATGTAAACGTACTGGAGATAGATTTGTGCAGAAATTATTTTCTATCATTATCTTGAAACAGTTAGCTGTTCAGAGATATCTAAGAATTTAAGCCTATTATTACTATTACTATTACTATTACTATTACTTATTACTATTACTCTACTCGGCTCTTGTGAGGCCCCATCTGGAGTACTGTGTCCAGGTGTGGAGCCCTCAGTACAAGAAAGACATGGAGATTTTGGAAAGGGTCCAGAGGAGGGCGACTAAGATGATCAGGGGGCTGGAGCACCTCCCCTATGAGGACAGGCTGAGGGAGTTGGGCTTGTTCAGCCTGGAGAAGAGAAGGCTGCGGGGCGACCTCATTGCAGCCTATCAATACCTGAAGGGAACCTACACCCAGGAGGGGAGTAAACTCTTCAAAAGGGCTGACAATAGCAGGACTAGGGGAAATGAATCCAAGTTGAAGGAGGGAAGATTTAGGTTGGATGTTAGGGGGAAGTTCTTTACAAGGAGAGTGGTTAGGCCCTGGAACGGGCTGCCCAGGGAGGTTGTGGATGCCCCGTCCTTGGACGTGTTCAAGGCCAGGTTGGACGGGGTCCTGGGCAACCTGATCTAAATGTGTATGTTTGGTGGCCCTGCTAGGCAGGGGGGTTGGAACTACATGATCCTTGAGGTCCCTTCCAACCCGGGTGATTCTGTGATTCTGTGATTCTGTGATTCTGTGATTATCATTATTGTTATTTTTTAATGCATAATAGTGTATGTAAGGCTGATCTATCTAATATTAAAATGCTTATTTCAGGTTCTGTCTACTGTGGGGCAAATATGATCTCTGTCGTACCTTGAAGGCTCTTTCTCAGTTCCTGAAACTATGGAATTTGTTTGATAATCTGTTGATTTTCATGCAAGAGTTTTATTTTGGTGGACACAAAGGCAGGAAGATAGAATATTTGTTGTTCACTGTTGAACTTCATGCTATGTGTTAATGATCAATAACCTGCCTAGAGAAAAATATTTGCTTGTTTTTTCTTTGGATTTCCACCAGAATATTTCTTTAAAAAGAAAGATTCCTATAACAATTTTCTAAAAGTTACCGCCTTTGTAAGTTACAAACAAATTATTTAGGAAGACCAGATCATTTATTCAGAATTCATTAGATAAAGAATTTCAGTGAACATTTGTATCTTTCTTTGTATCTTTTAATTAGATCTGTAACTAATAACAATTTCTGTTTTGCCTTACTGATTATTTTTCTTTCATGTTACATATGAAGCAATTCAGAAGACAAGGAATATTACACTAGTTCGCCAGTCAGATGAAAATAGAAGCATTAGATTCTCAAATACTGAAACCTGTAAAATATGTGAACTTGAAAAAAGTCCTCAGGTAACAATCAACTACAAACCATACTTTGTGTGCCAATGACTATATAATTCATTGCCACAGGGAAGTATTATAGTACTGTAGTTATAAATCATTTAAAATTTTGTCTTAATGACATTGAACTTCTTCCTCTTCTTTGATTAGAAATATGCTTCTGCCACCAACTGAACACTGTTTTATTAACAAGCTGATTTTTCCTTCTTTTTAAAAAACGATCAGGTATGTAAATATCAGGGATAAAACAGCAAGTTCTGCATTTCAATTCTTCTCCAGACAAGTATGTGCACAAGAGAGGTTTGATAATAAGTTTATTATTTGAGTCAATGAAAGTTATTATTTTTTTCATATTGTACGTCACTAGATTTTAAAATGTCTTCATTAGATGTTCTCTGGAAGTGGGCATTTTGTTTACTTGTTTGTTTTTCAACTGCCTTTTTATTTCTCTTTGATCAATAAGACCTCTCCTAGTTTCCTGTATTTTTTTTAAAACAATTTGAACTGATAGTGACTATATGTATATCGTGTGACATCCATCACCAAACTGTTCATTATAGCTGATGTATTGCAGGGAGTATGACTTTCAGTTCACCGAACTAAGAGACTGCCAACTGCAGTGCAAAATTATATGGTGACCTGCTGAGGGCAGCAAAACACTCAGCATATATGTTTTTAATAAGCCATTTGCTGTTTCATGCAAACCAATTCAGTAATTCCAAATTTCTGAGAAAACATATTTTGTTTGGCATAGGAATAATGTGGCTCAGAAGCTGTATTTTTTTCCCCATTTTATCAGTCACCATCTGATAGACTTTTCTAATATTTAACAAAAACTTTTATTCTTAATAGTGCTTATTCAAATTTATATACCAGAATAGAATTGATCTGCAGATGAGCACAGGTGTTTAAACTGAAAGCCATAAGTGTAGTAACGTGAAAAGACAGTGAAATGTAACCTTTTTTTTTTCTCTTCATATGACTTGTTATATGATGTAAAATAATACAGGAGCGAGGGCTGTCTGTCTTACAAAACCACAGGATATTTTGATGATTTGGACTAAAATAAATAAATAAAATCTGAAATTCCCAAAAGAAAGAGGAAAAGTATAAAAAATCTCAAAAGCTGGAAAAATATATAGACATATTTACTCATATGTCTCCTCTTAGGGATCAAAATCCTTCTTTTCAGTGATCTTTTCAATAACCTTTGTTCATGACTCTTTACTTGCTGTGGAAACAGCTATCCAAAGAGGAAAACTACCACCAAATTGACATTGTTTGGTGTTCTGCAAGGCCAAAATAAATGGTTGCTCTTTTTTCTTTTTCTTTTTCTTTTTCTTTTTTTTCCCCTTTTAGTGAAAAAAAAAAAAAAAAAAAAAATTAAGACCAATGTATCTTGGACTTTGAAAATATCTATTCATTTTGCCCATATGTTGCTTTTATTTTCCCTGATTGATATGAGAAAGTGAAATATGTGTGATGGGAAAATGGTTTACTTGATATGCTTTTGTCAAATGGAAAAATAATGTTATGCTTCATGCTGAGCAATAAGCAAAGAGCATTTTAGAGGAAACACAGGCTGCAATTATTGTTAAGTATATTTGTTAGGTTTGTGCTTGAAATTATTTCAAACATTCAGTCTCAGACTAACCTTGAATATGAAATTGCACTTTGTATTTCAAATCCGTCTGTTGCTCAGCGTGATGTAAAAATTCATTCTGTATAATGTGAGTTCTATTTAGAAGGAAAGGAAAGCAGTTCAGATTTTAAAAGCATTGTTTTTAAAGACTACTGTGAAGCTCTACTTTCACAAATTACACAGACTAAGAAGTCATTTAAAATGATACATGATTATTCTTAAAATTTCGTGAAATTCTTAAAATTCTTTAAAAAGTGTTCTTGAAATAGTGTTTTATTAAAATATCTATTGAAACCTTATATATCTTTCCTTTTTCTTGCTGTTGTTGTTGTTTTATCTAACACTGAAAAATTAAGTCTCCCAAAGCTGTTTTAGGAAGGTGTGGAGCTTAATAAACCAACCTGTGTACAGGTGTAAAGTAAACTTTGATAAACCCTGAGTACTCTCATATTAAATTACAGTACCACACAACATGCTTCGTAAAGAAAAGCATTTATATAGTCAGAAGAATCAATATATTAACATTACCTATATAAAAATTAATAAGTAAATAGACTGATTCATACAAGATAAAGTTTTGGCATTGTTGTTTGTTATCCCAATCTGCTATACTTTTTAAATACATGCCAGGCAACCTGCTACAAATTGCTTTTCATCATATTAAAAACAATGTGAATTTTTCTGTCTGGTTTTTTTTTTTTTTTTTATATATTAGTAATTTATCTGAAATCTCTGAATGTGCATTTTTCGGGGGGAAAAAAGGAAAGATGAAAAAGTGTGAAAATATGATTTTTACCTTTTTTTGAAATTTAACTTCAATTTTGACAAGTACTTCCGAAGTCTCATTAATGTTTTTGTGCAGATTATGATGAGTTTATATATTACTTAATACATATGAATGATGAACAGATAAATAAGTGAATTTGAATTTCTCCCTGGAAGGGAAGATGAACACTCAAATGAGAATTTTTCGAAGTGGTGTTGCCATGTGGTCTTCAGGGGAGGTTTTCGGAAAGATGAAGGAATAAAGGTCTGTTAAGAGGGGACAGTCTTGGCTGATCTGCTCTTTGATTTTTATACTTCTGGTCATCAAGCCATAGAGAACAGTGTGAGAAAATAAGGAAAGAAAAAGAGAAACAGGAAGAATGGGGAATTCTGCTAATAAAAGCAATAATTCTATTTGTGAGAAGGAATAAATTTGCTTTTACTTTCCCATGTTTTCTATTCTCTTTTTCACCTTTAAGGCAATGGTCAATACAGAAATCTAGCTTTCTGTATTTTTGAAGGAGATGAAATAGAAGAGAGAAAGTTAAATAAATCAGCCACTGTGGAATTGAAGAGAAAAAATAAATTTATTATTCCCATGCAACCTAATGGGGGAGTGAAAAGTATAAATAGGCTAAATAAATAAATAAATAAATATCTCTAACATCTTCAAAGGAAACATTCCTTCCTTCCTGCCTTGGCTATATCATCTATTTCTTATCAATAATTTCAAATGAAATTTAGGGCAGACCAAGCTGATATCATATTGATACATATGCATTTTAGTAAAAACTTGAGAGATGTATTCACTACCGTGAGAACTACAGGCATTGCAATCCTATTTCTTCCTCCAGAATGCAAACTTCTTTGTTTGTTTGTTTGTTTTCTAAACTTCTGAAAGTGCCTCAGGCTAGGATTTGTGGATAATACATACAGTGACAGTTGTCAGAAGCCCTAACCCTGTAATTCATATTGGTGCTTTATCTTCTCATCCCTCTTGCCAAAATTAAGCTGAGTATGCTCATCTATGTAGAAAAGAAGCTAGGGACAGAATGTAGCAATCACCATTCTGTGGCCTGTGTTATGGTAACTAGCTTAGCTAACACAGCAGCACACGCTCTTCTTGAAATCTATCACATGGTGAAGCTGTCATCACCATAGGAAAATGAAAAGATAGAGATGTACTAGATAGCCATTTTATTAGAATAACCTACATGTTATTTTATTTTTTTTATTTACTTCAGCTTCATTGGGTAGAATGATATCTATATTTAGGTTTTCATTAGCATCCTTGAGAAAGTAAATATTCCTCTGGCTCATTTGATTAAACTCTACTTGTTTTCTACCTACCTTCTCAATCTATTTTTAATAATAAACCCTGGCTTAATTTTTCTGGGGTTGCAAACTTTACACTTCAGTAACTGGCTAATAATAAGGAATGACTTTCTCTCCCTTGACTCTCCTATATTTGAGTTTATGAATGATAGCTCTATATGTCTACAGAAAGATAAGGATTTTTAATTTCAAATGTGTGAATACTTATCTTTTTGCATGTTCTTAACTTTTTCTTTATTTCTTTATTTTTCTGTACAACAATGTATTGCTATATGTTTAAGAAGAAGCGTTTACATCCACATTCTAGCAGGTAAGTAGTATAAAGACAGGGTAATTAAGCACTTAAAGCTGAGTTCTATACTGCCACTGTAAGTCACCTGTAAAGCATCCAAACTATGTAGGATGAATATTTTTACAGAATCAGAAGGAAGAGGAGGGCTAGATCGTAATCCCATAAGAAATAGATGTATGCACAGATGCTATGTTTCCTAGCAACATAGGACCTGATCTTTTATTTACTCCATTTATACAATCTTGCTACAGTAGAAGGGGGAGAAATTACACACATTAGGTGTAATGAATCCTTAATCTCTAGTTCAGCAAGGCTAAAAAGAAATTGAAAATGTGTGTTTGTATATATAGTTCTAGATAAATATTATGAGAAGCTTATTCTTCCACATATGGCAAGTACCAGTCCCTGTTATTAGCTAGACTATCACAGGAGTCAGAAAAGTGTTAAGTGCTTTACAAATTACAAGAAAAGAAAAGCCAAAGTAAAACTTATTTTGCAGCTTACAGCTCCAACTGTTGTACTTAAAGCATTTTTTACTGGTGTTACATCATGGAAAAATACTGACATTTACTCAGATTTGTATACAATGTGTATTCGTAGAGAGTACACTTGTAAGGAAAGTAGTCATTGTACCTAAATATATACCTATAACTTTTTACATAAAAAGATCAGGAAAGTCATAGGAGAGTAATCTTTGCCTACAGTTAGGAAAAGATGGCAAACGTACCTATATTTTTGCCTTCATAGACACAGACATCTACTTTTTTAGCTATAATTCTTACTCTGTAAAACTTCATTTCTAGTTCAAGATCAATTATTAAGTAGTAGGAAAGAGAATAGAAACAAAGTTATGATCTCAAACTTTTACAAATGAAACCTTTCTGTTAGTTTAAGAGAGAATATATGAGAGAGGATCTGATAAATGTCTATGAATACCTAAAGGCAAGTGGGAAGCAAATGGCCCTTCTTGGTGGTATGTAGCAATTGGATGAGGAGCAATGGCCTAAAACTTGAGCATAGGAAGTTGCATACTAACATGGGGAACAACTTCTTCATGGTAAGGTAACAGACCACTGAAACGAGTTGCCCAGAGATGTTATGGAGTCTCCCTCTATGGAGATATTCAAGACTTGGCTGAGCATCTACCTATGTGACCTAGTATAGAGTATCTGCTCTAGCAGGAGAATTGGACTCTGTGTTCTCCTGAGATCCTTTCCAACCCCTGCAATTCTGTGATTCTGTGATGAGGGTGCGTTTGGTGTGCAGTTACAGGAAATTCCTGATTTATACATCCACATGTGCCTTTGTCTGTGGCTTCTTTCTGTATGTCAGATTTTTTTTATGCTGAGAAAGACAATAGATCTCTCTTTTATATTGAATTTCCCAAAGATGCTGACGTGGGTTTGCAGGTTTCCAGAGAAGCTTGAAAACTCTCTGATCTTTTATAAACTGGATAACGCTCCACAGGCAAAGCATCAGGGCTAACTGTGGAGTCTGCCATTAGCAATAATCTCAATGACTTTGTATGTTTGTTGGTGTGGATGATCTGCCATCCATGTGAGTCTTCTTAGGACTTCGGTTTTATTTCTATGTTTGAACATAATAATCCAAAGAGCTAACTGTCTGTCCCTCAGATATCATGTAGCACAGCATGCAGATTTATATCTCCATTTTGGGTTCTTAGTCTGGTTTAATCAGTACAAGAGTTAAAAGATAATGTTTGCAGTGGTCTACTACAGAATCTTGTAAACCTCTGAAAGCACTACAGTGAGCAATCGTGTATTTTCTGGCCTTGTGTACAAGAAGTGCAGCAAAACTAATCTGAAGCTCAAGGTATATCATCAGATCCATGTTTTCCAGAAAGCACTGATCTCATTCATGGACTACTTGGGGAATTATTCACTGCTCAAGTCTGGGAAAGGGAAACACAGCTCAGTGGCAAAAAGCTTTTTGGGAATTTATTTAGGAAATCAGAGCATATCTGGCACACTGATAGACAATACAGAACATGAAGACAAAAATAAATGTGCTTAGGACCAGTAAAAACATTGAAGTAGCCCAAGTGATAGTCAGAAATGGCTACTTAGTCCATGAAGTATACTTATATACGTAAATAAACATAGTTCAGGTTAAAAATACTTTCTTTTAATATTTCATTTTCAAAACAAATCAGAATGCCCTTCTTCATTTGTAATCTTCAATATTCTTTTAATTAATATGTTTATTTCTACCTATAGTTCAAAATTATAGGCAAAATTACTTTGGAATTAAACAATATTTTTTCTTGGGAAACAGCAAACTAGAATTTTAAGTTTCAGAGGTCTCTTTATACACTTTTTAATTTCCTCTTATTTATTGCCTGAAACTTTTTTTTTTTTTTTAAATTGATTGCTTTTGCTGTTATATTGGTATTTTCCCATGGAAGTCTCTTAGATTTTTTATTTCCCAACTGAGTCTACTCATGGGACACTAAGCATCTAGCTGTGGCAAACCATTTCCAGGGAATTTCTGGAAACAAGGTTAATCAACTTCAACCACTACTGCTTTCTTGTTAATGCAAACCCTAATTTACAAAAGATAAAGAAAAAATGATTGAAAATACCAAGAAGTGACTGTTATATGCATCTCTCACCTTCACTGACTTACCTTTTAACGTTAAAGCCCTCACTATTCCCTTTCTTCCTTTCATATTACAACGTCTCACCTTCCTCATCAATGCAGAAAACAAGGAAGCTAATCCTGCCAGATAGTGAATGCCCTTGACTCACTTCAAATTAAGAAGAATGAGATCACACAGCAAATTTCATGAATAGCTGCTGCAGTGATGTGAAGGTCCTATGTACTTTCCAGAATCAGACATTGATGTAGCAGCACTTATATAGCTTTCTAACAAGTAAGATTTCACTTCAGGAAGTCTTTAGAAACAGTAGCAACAAGACTTTGCCTTTGCCTTTGCCTAGATCCCTGCAGCTTCACCAATGCCTACAGCACAGCTGTTTGTCAGTGAAAAAGTAAGTCCAAGCACTAGTATCTTTGTTCTTCCTTCCTTCAGTGGTATTTAGCAGCCCCGGAGAATCAAAACCCCACCGTTTTTAAAATTAATATAAAAAAATTAAACAGCTCCATGGTATGCAAGATTTGAAGTATTATTATGTGTATTGCAAAGATGTTGTTGATTGTTGGTGTTTGGGTTTTTTTCTACCTTTTCTACCTTTGAAGCAACATTAATATTTCAATAATTATTACTATTAATGAAATTATTTTATTAACTCCTTCTACTTTAGCATTCTGGATTACAGATGCAAAAGAAAATGCCTTTTGTAAAATGCTACTAATGCTATGAATCGGCACCACATAAGGAACTGTAAGAAGCAGCTTAGTAAAAGCAATAAACATTCCTATAATATAGGAAGTAGAAAGGAAAAGAAACCAAAACAAATGAACTTAAAAAATCCATAGGGGCTATTAGAGAACATGCAATAAAAGGCAGTGACAATGTGTATTTGTATCTCCGAAAGAACCTAAATTTTTATCAGTTGTTTTGATATATTTTCAGTTCTTTCAGCTAAATGCTTGTGTAAATTCTAGTGCATTAAAAGGATAGAATCTTTTGACAGATCATTTTTTTTTGCAACTATTTTGCAAACAGACTGCTGTGGACTCAAATATAATTAAAAATTTTATATAATTCTTAGGAATTGTGAAATTAAGAAAAATAATAGACTGTGACTATTTTGGAGAAGCTGAGCCAGATGTTATCCTGAGTTCCAATGACACAGTCAATTTTTCCAATATACTGGTGAATTGTCGTTTACATGTTTTAAATAATATTAAATAAATAAATGAATTTATTAATGGTACTTTTTTAACTGAGAAACATTTTACATAGTCCTGAAAAAATAAAAAATAAAAATTAAAAAAAAAGCAACATTTTCTATGCAAGTTACTGGGAGAAGTTGCAAGAAGATGAGCCTCTGTTCACTCCTGTCCAGAGGAGAAAATCTTTTTAGATACTGCCATCTTACAATTACTGTTACCAATATTGACCTCAACTAACCATTGCAGTAAACTAAAATCAATCCACTATGTTACTCTGAGGCACCTAAAAGTAGAGTGCTCCATTTCTGAATCAAGTCCATTACTTGAAATACCTTTATTTGTGCTGGAGTGTTACCAAAACAGAGATAGTACTTTAGTGCTATTAAAATAGAGATATATGGAGGCATTCTCTCTCTCGTGATTTAAAAGCCTAAACGTGGTACTCTGTTGTGGTTTGTCCTGAAAATGGTAGGATCTGAAGGCAAAGAAATTATTTTCTATCTAGTTTCCCTTCCTTGGGAATGTGTAGTACACATATTTAACTAATTTAACTTAACATCAGTCACTAATGGTGTACCCAGGGTTCAATATTGGGTACTGTTCTATTTAACATCTTCACTAACTGTCTGGATGATGAGGCAGAGTCTAGCCTCAGCAAGAGTACACAAAACACAAGAGGAGTGCATGGTGCATCAGAGATTAGTGCTGCCACACAAAGGGACCTTGACAGGTTGAAGAAATGAACTGAGAGGAACTTAATGAAGTTCAACAAGGAAGAGCAGCAAAGTCCTTTGCCCAGGGAGAAAAAATCTCAGGCAGCAGTACATGCCGGAGGTACACAGCTGGAAAGCAGCTTTCCAGAAAAAGACTTGAAAGTGCTGGTGGACATTAACTTGAATAGGAACCAGCAATGTGTCCTTTGCTGTAAAGAAGGCTAATGACATCCAGGGCTACATTAGGCAAAGTAGCATCAGCAGATCAGGGCAGATAACTCTTTCTTTCAGCTTTGGCGAGGCCACAGCTTGAGTCCAATACAGATCTTCCCAGAGATAAATGAATCTATTGGAGAACACATAATGTAGGGCTGCAAAGATGAGGGACTGAAGCATCAAGATGAGGGACTCTTCTCCTATGAGAATATGTAGAAAGAGCTGAGACTGTTCAGTGTGGGGAAAAGAAGGTTCAGTGGTCCTGGGCAAGCAGCTCTAAGTGTTTCTGCTTGAGGGTTATTGAACAATAACATTGACAGGTCCCTTCTAACCCAAACAATTCTGTGATTTCACGATCATTAACCTTAACTAACCCTGACTGTCTCTGGTTTCGCTGCAATGTGATTAGTGGAGATGTGGTATTTTAGCTAAGGTGTCTTGTTCTCAAACAGAATGTATTTTGTAGATGAACACCTAAACTTGTCCATTGTATGAGCTTCAGTGTTGATTATGTGTTGTCATAAAGATAAAACATCAAACATGTCCACTGTATGCCCAATCAGTTTTTTCATTAGTACAGATTAAATATTGCTGCTTGTTTTTGAATATATCAGTATTGAGAGAGGATAGTTAAGTGTTACAAAATTCTTGAAAAAAAGTTTGCTTTGGATTTCTTTAGCTGTTAGATAATCACACACATGATATGTATACTGTCTTCTATATTTTTGCAGCTGAACCAAACTTCCAGATAGAAGGATGAGACAAACTTAAAATCCTACATATATGTCAGAAATTAACCTCTTGTCTTTATTTTTAATAAGGCAACAGAGACTTCTTCCCAGTAAATTTGTATGGTTATATAGTTAATGCCCATTAGTATCTCCCTACACAAAATGTAATTTTTTTCAGTTAGGGTTTAGCCTAAGGTAGAGTTCGGAGGCTGTTATTTTGTTTTATTTATTTTATATTAGCTTAATTATATTTGTATCACAATTTTAATTCTCATGAATTTGTATGTATAAGCTGTTTGAATGGATGTATATGCAATATGTGTGCATTTATGCAAAAGAGAATCTGGAGCTAACAAATATCCTCCAGTTGCCTTCTTCTCTAAATAGCAGAGCTTCATTTGCTCTTCTGTGCCAAGTTCTTACTCCTTCCCTCATTGTCTAATGAATATTTATTTACATGTAGAATACAGCTGGATGCACAAAAAATGGTACTGGAAGTCATACAGAGGTTTATACCAATAAAAAAAGAAAAAGGAAACCCAGCCTCTGTGGATGGATAAAATCATTTTGAATTCTTCAACTGTGAACAATTTCTAAATATCTTCAAAACATATCCTATATTTGATGTATATTTTTATACAGTGCTGCCAATAAAGAATACCTTGCTTAACAGTAACAGAACTTTGCTGTTAAGTTTCCATGCATCAGTTTCTTCGACTCAACAGGAAGGCTGCAATGAGATCTCATCAGATCATTCTTTTCTCCAAGCCATGCAAACCCAGCTCCCTCAGACTTTCTTTATTGGAGAGTTGCTCCATCCCTCTAATAATCTTTGAGACCTTCCTCTGCACTCACTTCAACAGTTCTACACCCCTCCCCTACTGGAGCCCCTAGATTTGGATGCAATACTCCAGATGGGGCTTCACAAGGGCAGAATAGAGGAGGGCAATCACTTCTCTGCTAGCCACTTTTCTTTTAATGTAGCCCAGGATACTAATAGCATTCCAGCCTGCAAGAGCACGCTGCTGGCTTATGTCCAGCTTTTTGTCCATGAGGACCTGTAAACCCTTCTCCAGGCTGCTCTCATCATTCTTTGAGTGCTCCCAGTCTGTACTTGTATCTGATATTCCCTCAACTGAAGTGCAGAACCTTGAACTTAGTCTTTCTAAACCTCATTAAATTCTCATGTGCCCACTTTTTCTGCATGTCCATGTCCCTCCGGATGCCACCTCATGCCAACTGCACCAGTCAGCTTGCTGTCATCCGCAAATTTGCTGAGGGTACACTTGGTACACTCAATCCTACTGTCTATCATTGTCTAAGATATTGAAGAGCATTGGTCTCATGATTGATCCTTGGGGGAAACCACTTGTGACCAGCCTCCACTGGGACATAAAGCCGTTGACAACAGCCCTCTGACTGTGACCTTCCAATCGATTATTTATCTGCCCAATAGTCCAGCCTTCAAATCCACGTCTCTCCAATTTAGAGATAAAGATGGATGGAACTATGTCAAAGGCCTTGCACAAGTTCAAGCAGATAACATCAATTGCCCTTTCTTTGCCCACCAATGCCGTAACTCCACCATAGAACGCCAATAAGTTGGTCAGGCACGATCTGCACTTGCTGAAGACATGATGACCTGTGACAGATCACCTCCAGATCTCACACATTCCTTACCATGCCTTCCAGAAGGATCTTTCCCATGATCATGAGCAGCTCGAAAGGCAAATGGGATCCTGGGCTCCATCAGGAGAGGGGTGGTCAGCAGGAACAGGGAAGTGATTGTCCCTCTCTACTCGGCTCTTGTGAGGCCCCATCTGGAGTACTGTGTCCAGGTGTGGAGCCCTCAGTACAAGAAAGACATGGAGATTTTGGAAAGGGTCCAGAGGAGGGCGACTAAGATGATCAGGGGGCTAGAGCACCTCCCCTATGAGGACAGGCTGAGGGAGTTGGGCTTGTTCAGCCTGGAGAAGAGAAGGCTGCGGGGCGACCTCATTGCAGCCTATCAATACCTGAAGGGAACCTACACCCAGGAGGGGAGTAAACTCTTCATAAGGGCTGACAATAACAGGACTAGGGGAAATGGATCCAAGTTGAAGGAGGGAAGATTTAGGTTGGATGTTAGGGGGAAGTTCTTTACGAGGAGAGTGGTTAGGCCCTGGAACGGGCTGCCCAGGGAGGTTGTGGATGCCCCGTCCTTGGACGTGTTCAAGGCCAGGTTGGACGGGGTCCTGGGCAACCTGATCTAAATGTGTATGTTTGGTGGCCCTGCTAGGCAGGGGGGTTGGAACTACATGATCCTTGAGGTCCCTTCCAACCCGGGTGATTCTGTGATTCTGTGATTCTGTGATCTTCCCAAGCACAGAGGTGAGGCTCAACAGTCTATGGTTCCCCAGCTCTTTGCTTCTCCCTTTCTTATAAATGTGAGGGATGTTTCCCTTTTTTCAGTCACAAGGAACTTTGCCTGAAGACATGACTTTTGAAATATGCTGGAGAGGATCTTAGTAATGACATTAGCCAATTCCTTCAGAACTCTGGGATGCAGGTCATCTAGCCCCATAGACTTATACACTTTCAGCCTCATGAGGTGATACTGGATATGCTCTGCTCTTACACAGGGAGATATTTTTCTCTCCTTAGCCCTGCTTACAAGTTGAGACACAAAAGATGTGAGAAGCCTTACTGCCCTTGAAGACCAAGACAGAGAATTTGTTAAGTACCACAGCCTTCTCAATGTCTATGAAGGCCAGATCTCCCTTCTCATTTTTTATGGGGAGTGCATTCTCCTTTGCCTATTTCTTCTGCTCACTGTATCTAAAGAATCTCTTCTTGTTGTTTTTCACATTCCTTGCCAAATTCAATTCCATTTGTGCCTTGTCTTCCCTGACTCCATCCCTGCACATCTGGACAGCATCCCCATATTCTTCCTTGGCCACCCACCACTACTTCCACTGCTTATACTTATCCTTTTTTTTTTCCCTCAGTTTGATCAGCAGGTCCTTGCTCAACCACGCTGGTTTCCTGCCTCATCTGCCTGATTTCTTACTCTGGAGGATGAAGAGTTCTTGTGCTCTCAGAAAAGCATCCTTAAAGTGCTTCCAGCTCGGCTCTGTTCCTTTCTCTCCAAGGACAGTTTCCTAGGGGATCTCATCCAATAACTCCTTAAACAGTTTGAAGTTTACTCTCCTGAAGTTCAGGATTCTCCCTTCCTTCCATTCTCCTTTCCTCCCTTCCTTGTCTCCTTTCTCCCTTTCTCCCTCCATTTCTTCCTTCCTTTCTTATTCTCTCTGTTTCTATGCCTTTTGTCTCTCACCTACTTGCTTTTTCTCCTTAGTAGACAGCTGCACATAACATATAACAAGCATAACAAATTCTTTAGCCTGTGCTTTAATTTTATCTTTCGTAGAGTTGACATTAAGAATTAATTTATGCTAAATACATAAGAAAAAAGTGAAGAAAGAGTTATTTTGCAGTATTTTACATCTTTGATTCAAAGATTGTATATCTTTGAATTATAGGAGCAGGCACATGTCTGAACAATATAAGAGTGCATTATTTTTTACAAACAGAATGTATTTTGTAGATATAGATCTAAGTGTACAGACCAACAGCAGGTTCTTAAATATAGTACCAGATGTTCAGAAAACAAATATCAAATTAACAATTTATGAAACATACTCATAAAGGTCAAGACATATTATGCATTTCTGTCAGAAATGTGCTGTTTTAGCAATTGCTTTGACTTCAATTTTCAAACTCTGTCTGAAGTGAAGATGGTATCAAACTCAAAAAAAAAGTCTTACAGGCTTTTTCACATTGTTCACATTGTGAAAAAAAAAAAATCTAGAAAAAATAACGGCACATGAATAGTTCTATATTGATCTATATGATACTGCAAAATACCAAATGTGTATTTTATTAAGAATTCAACAGGAGCTGTGAATATTTTTTCGGATCAGCTTCTATATCACTAATGCTATAATATGAGGGGAAAAGGAGGTAAAAAGCAAACACATAAATAATAAAAAAAAAAACATAAAATTGTTAAATGGTTATGAGAAATGTCATTTTGTTGTTGTTGTTCGGGTTTTTCTATCCATTACAGAGCCTGCTTTTGTAAAAGGATGCATGGCATATAAATTGTGTTTTTAGAAGTGCAATGGATAGATAATATTACAGGTTTAAACTTTCAGCAGCAGTGCTGCTGTATTATTGTTGGTGTAATCAAAACAACTTGTTCAGATAAACCTAAGGCTAACAAAATGTTTTAGAAATAAAATATGATATTATTGCCCCAAACTAAGTTCTATAATGTTCATCTGAAGATCACAAAACAATTTTAAAACGTCACTAGAATAGAGATCACATAATTTCTCCTGATTTACCATCTGGGTTGTGAACACGTATGAGTAAATGGTAAAAATTCACAGCTCTTTCTCTAGTGAGCAGTAATTTGTGGGAATAGTTACACTTTTTTGTTCCTTGTTTTTTTCTGCTTAATGACGGCACAGAGAGGAAGTGGTGAAGCTTCCAGCAAATGCATATTAAAATTGCTTTAT
Organism: Tetrao urogallus; assembly: GCF_951394365.1. Lineage (NCBI taxonomy): Eukaryota > Metazoa > Chordata > Aves > Galliformes > Phasianidae > Tetrao > Tetrao urogallus. Next base: position 44,842,690 of record NC_136813.1, on the reverse strand, counting down.
TTGTAAGAATTATTGATTTTTCTTTTCTGTTTTTAAGATTCACATTAGAGATGGAGGTGATTATAGCTCCAAAAATCCAGTGTGGTTTTGTTACTTGTTTACACATTCACCAGATTGAACACATGCAACTTACATTTTTTCATCACTGAATCTTTAATTATAGTCCTGAATTGCACACAGGCTGAACAAAAGATCATAATAATATTTGTACCATAGCGGACAAATCTAACCATATCTAACCATTTCTTATTTCTCTTGGTGTCCACTATGGTGTGAAGTGGCTGTTTGTTGTACCAGGAAGGTTAATATGTGCTCTGCTTTTTGTCTCCTATCTCTTTTTTGTGAACAACTTACTTGGAATATTTTTATTTTTATTTTTAAATCAGATTATATATTGGTAGCTTCTACACAATTTAGTTACAAGACTGATGTGGGTTTTTTTGTTGTTGTTTGCTTGTTTTCATGTTTATTCATCAATCATTAAAAAAATAAAGAAAATAAATAAAAATTTAAAAAGAGAGAGAAATGAAGAATGCATTTATCTCCTAAACATTCTCTAGCATGTCCTAGAAACTAAAATGCCATTAAGATGTAACCTTAAAATATATATATATTATTATTATTACTAGTTCAGGTATCCTTGATTCTTTACAGTGTTTGTGAATTTAAATGCTCCTTTTATATAAGGTTGAGATCCTTGAGTTCAGGGAACTCTGAGACACTCATCACCATAGCATTCTTTGTTCTCCCCCCTCATTTCTCTCAGATTTTTTTAGTAGAGATGTAAAAGACAAAATAAAAGAACAGTCCTCTGTAGCAGCTAAGGGTAACAAATAGTACCATAGCATGCATCTTGTATACTTATTCCATTTAAAAGAAATTTTGAAGGCATAACTTAATGCTTTTGTTTCAGCTCATTCTGCTTTGAAAAAATGATTTCCTATTTTATGTTGAATGTCTGACTATACCTAGATAACAGCTTTCTACCTAGATAACAGCTTTCTCTTTTGTTAGATTTCATTCCATTCAAAACTGAGTGAAAAAACAGACTTCTAAAAAATAATTTAAAAAAAATAATGATTGTGTCAATACCTTTTCAATAAAGTATTAATTCTTAAAAATACTTATTGTTTTGGATGGGATTAATCACATGTCAAAGTTGTAATCTGAAAGTCAATTAGCTTTAGTGTAAGGTAATGTAAACTCTAAGGCCTTTATTAAAAAGCATAGCAAATAATGCTTTACCAACACAATTAATTCTGCTTGATTTGTACATATTGTACATGGTATGTATGTATATAATTGTACAATATGTACATTGTACAACTGGCTTGCTAATTTCTCTCCAGTGTCTGTGAGGATGCTTGGATAGGTACCTAAGACTAGATGATAACAGCTAAAGATACCATCACACTGCTGAAGTGTTCTATCATATATATGCTTCAGTTTTCTCTTTAAAAGCTAGGTTTAAAAGCAGTAAAATATTTTATTTAAATGATTTAAATATTTAATTAAAGTCAAATCATTTTGAAATCTCACTTTCCTTTCTTAAATAAATAAATAAATCAATCAAAAGACATTCATTAATTAAGAAAAAGGGAAAAAATACTCTAAACTCTAAAATGCTCTAAACTCTGAAGTCACTGTATTTTCAAATTATTTCTGCAGTGACCTAAAACAAAGAAAACAAAAACAACAACATCAAAAAATGTTCTGAGAAATACAGTACTGTCCTTTAATCATTTTGGATATTGAGAAATCCAACAAAAAAAGGGAGCTGTTACTCTGAATCCTCAGACAAAAAGCTCTGTATTTGTAGATAATCTCTTTCTTTGGTTGGTTTTGCATTTGCTTTAACTTTGGTTGACCCTCAACTGTATCTCACTCCAATTCATAGGAGGGAGAGGAAGTTCTTTGATATCTGTATACCCGGTGTGAGATTAAGAAACAACAACTCAAATGTTGGTCCGACCAGTTTATTATAAATCCTAATCAGGGTGATGGGGAAGGAAAGGAGGGCAATAGAAAAGATAGGAAATAAGCAAAAATTGCGTAAAGTGGGGATATTCACCACCAGGATCCAGCAGCAGTCATGTTGCATGCCATTTCGAGTGTCTGAGGAAAAAGTGCAGAGGGAGAACAGCAACAGCGTGGCAGGTCTTGGGCAGCAAGCAGGTAGCAAGAAGAAGCAGCAGCAGGGTAAGTCCAGGAAGAATCAGCAGGTCTCAGGTAGCAGGCCCACGAGAGTCCGTCAGCATGCAGGCATTTCATAGTAAGGAATCTGATGGCAGACACCTTTGCTCTTCTTCAGCCGCAGGTAGAGCGCAGAGCAAGTGCAGAAGGGAGAGAGGCAGGTTGTGAGGCTTCTCATGGCAGAAACCTCTTCTTCGTGAGGAATCTGTTGCCAGAAAACCTCAGCCTCATGATTGTAGGTTTTTTGTATTTTGTAGATTTTTATCCTTCTTCTGCCATCATGGCATTCCTGGGCGCTTGGGTAAAAGTCACGTGCAGCACCTCTTGAGATGGCCATCTTCCTTGAGATAAGTCCACACAAAAGATCACTTCATGGCCATTAATCTGTGGTTTATCTCTCTCTCACTGCCCCTGGCCTTGTCCATCTGTGTTCCTCAGACAGAGGATTTTGCAACCCTTTCCCAGGACTTGTCCATCAGTGTTCTCCAGGCAAAGGATTTCTCAACCCTGGCCCAGGACTTGCTTGGACTTGTCCATCTGTGTCCCCAGCAAGCTTTGAGACAATGATGTAAAAGAATAATCTCTTACAAATCGATGGATGAAAGTATATGAATTATCAAGTCAGTTCTCAATATCTTGAACTTTCATGATGAGTGTTACAGAAAAGGAAAATGGTAAAGAGCATAACTGAGAAGTGGATTGTTCAGTATTGACCTTGTCAGGTATATGCTCCTGTAGATATTGTCCACCTATGGCTCTTGTGTCCTTTAATGGTCTAGCAGGCACCCATAGAGAAGGCAGAGTTACCACATTTCAGTGATTCTATTCATAACCAGATGAAAAGGCAAGGCAAGGCAAGGCAAGGCAAGGCAAGGAAAAGAAAAGCAAGGCAAGGCAAGGGAAAGGCAAGGGAAAGGCAAGGGAAAGGCAAGGGAAAGGCAAGGCAAGGCAAGGCAAGGCAAGGCAAGGCAAGGCAAGGAAAAGAAAAGCAAGGCAAGGCAAGGCAAGGCAAGGGAAAGGCAAGGGAAAGGCAAGGGAAAGGCAAGGGAAAGGCAAGGCAAGGCAAGGCAAGGAAAAGAAAAGCAAGGCAAGGCAAGGGCAAGGCAAGGCAAGGCAAGGCAAGGCAAGGCAAGGCAAGGCAAGGCAAGGCAAGGCAAGGCAAGGCAAGGCAAGGCAAGGCAAGGCAAGGCAAGGCAAGGCAAGGCAAGGCAAGGCAAGGCAAGGCAAGGCAAGGCAAGGCAAGGAAAGGAAAGGAAAGGAAAGGAAAGGAAAGGAAAGGAAAGGAAAGGAAAGGAAAGGAAAGGAAAGGAAAGGAAAGGAAAGGAAAGGAAAGGAAAGGAAAGGAAAGGAAAGGAAAGGAAAGGAAAGGAAAGGAAAGGAAAGGAAAGGAAAGGAAAGGAAAGGAAAGGAAAGGAAAGGAAAGGAAAGGAAAGGAAAGGAAAGGAAAGGAAAGGAAAGGAAAGGAAAGAGTAGCATTTCTATTGACAGAAGAATATATTTTTATTATGGTAGATCTGTCTTGCCTTCACAGAAGTGTTAGGCCGGCTAAATTCACTTGCTGGAAGCAAGCGAGGAATATATCCTGGTGTATAGATTCAATAGATCTCTGGTAATATGGGCTGCCTTGCACATGTGCAGTATAGCATGTTTATATATTTGTCAATTCATCTAAGACTAACTTGTGTGGTTCTTCAGTGAAAATGCTGCACCCTGTACACCAGACAAGAAACAATCACATTCCCTTAAATCTCATATCACATGCATCCTACAGAACCATATAATGGCGAGTTGGTTTATGGTTTATAAATTTATTTTTTTCTAGTAATAAAATATTGAAACTCTAGAATATAAACAGATATTAGTTCCAGAGAAGGTTAAAAAAGAAAAAAAAAGACAGGTTATTTAAGACACATGATGAACTCAGACAATCACTATCGTAATTTTCCTCGGTTACTCCAGATGAGAACTTGACAGAGAAGCCTTTTATGTGTAAGTAAGCAAGAAGCTTGCCTGAAGCCTAGTCATAACAGCACTGAAGTGCCTAAATAGCTATACTGTATAATTATTTGTGAGACTGCACATTTTATAATGCTGCTAATGGCATAACCGCAAGAGTGCCTGAGCACTCTGACAAAGGTACATGTAAATATGAAGGCAATATATATCAGCAGGCAGCAAGAAGGGTCTTGCAATGAAGTTGCTCAAATAGAGTGCAATAAAAACGGTGGTATGGAAGTAGAGGTTGAACCTTCCCAAAAATATTCCATTACATTTTGTTGCCATGCAACAGATAACAGCAGAGGGACAATCTGACAAAATGGTATCTGACGTGGAAGTGTGTATCAAACAAAGATGTGTCATTGAATTACTTCATGTGGAAAAACCTGCTCCCATTGACGTTCACTTTCAATTTTTACAAGTGTAGCATGCAGACTCTTGTTCATCTCTGGCAAAAATGCAAAGCTAGTAGTGGTGACTAAAAAATATTGTTTTGTAGCTGAGAATTTTCTCTACCAAATAGTGCTATGGTGCTCCTTATTTCTGTTGTAGTTTCCATGGAAATTGTTCTATTATCTTATGAAAAAGAAGGCATTACTTTCAGAGCAACCTACTTACACGACGAACTTCAAGGTAGGAAAGGTGAATGTAGAACAGACAGAAAGCATGCTGTGTAAAACAAACAAGTTTTGTTCCTGAGATACTTTATGCTGGAAGCACCACCTATTCTCTTGGGTAGGTTGTAAGGAAGGTAAAAATACCATGGAAACACTAGGGGGGAAAAAATGGAAAAAAAAAAAAAAAGCAAAAAAAAAAAAAGAGGAAAAAAGATAACTCCTGACTTTGGCTCTAGCTTCCCTCATCAAAGCAAGCCAAATTTGATCCTCAAACCTGACCATGCTCGTTACAGTTAACTGCTGTAGCATCAGCTATGTGGTATAGACTAAGCTAATGCAGAGAATGATTATTAAGAACAATTTGAACATACAAGAATATAATCATGTAAAAAATTACCATTGGAAATACATACTGTAAATGAATATCTGTATAGTAAGGCACTGTTTAAGCACAGTCTTTTAGTGGCATCAAAATCCCTGATATATATACACAAAATCTGCATATTTACACATATCTGCAGAGTCTTATGCGAGGTTTGGCTTTATGCTCTGCATAATAATTTAAAGGTAATTAGGCCCAGATTCACTCCATCTTCACTCCCTTAGATGGGTCTGAATACAGGACTTCAATATGTACCCATTATAATAAGTGTAGGGATGCTGCCTTAGCTACTTCAGCAACAAAACTGATTTCATCCTATCATCAGCTCGGGAACGACAGAATTGTTTGTGGACTGTAATATGAACTGAATCAATAAAATAATCTTGGCTAAATAAAAAGCCTCAAAATCTAGTTACTGGTTGTAGACTCGTAGAGGCAGCAAGGGATTTCTTAGCTCTTCTTTGCCAGTGATGAAAATAAAAAAACTACATCCGGAGTGACCACTGCAATGCCCTAGCTTTACATCAGAATAATACATTTGAAATCATCTGGGATGCTGGGATGCAAACTCAAGTGCTACAGCGATTAATCAGGTCACCAACCTCTTTTCCCTTATGTCTATGAAATGTTATTTAATTAAAACTAAAATGCCATGTGGGATTGGTCCCATAATATGGTTTCTAGTACTGCATAAATAGGCTAAAGATACTATTTTATTGTTAAAAATGTTCTATCTATTCAGCATTGTCACTGTTTGCTGACGTCTAAGAATTGTTCTTTAATATTCAAACACCACATGAAACTCTCAGTTTCAGAAAGCTGTTTAGAAATTTTCTGTCAGGTAATAACAGCTGCAATTGCCATTAATCAAAGAAGAAAAATATTTTGGACAAAATGAAATTTTGGAAAAACAAAACAAGGAAAGGCCATAGAATCATAGGATTATAAGATTATTGAATAGCTTGAGTCGGAAGGAGCCTTGAAGATCATCTAGATCTCCCCTGCCCAGATCAAGCTGCCCAGGGACCCATGCAACCTGATCTTGAACGTCACCAGGCATGCATCTCTAGGCAGCCTGTTTCAGTGCCTCACCACTCTCAGAGAATTAGAATTTCAATTTCTTTCTAATATCTAATCTAAATCTTCCCTCTTTTAGTTTTAAGCCATTCACCCTTATCACTATCAGGCCATGTAAAAAGTCAGTGTTCCTATTTATTAGCTCCCTTTAAATACTGAAACGCCACAGTAAGGTCTCCTTGGAGGCTTCTCTTATCCAGGCTACCCAAGCCCAGCTCTCTCAACCTCCTTTCATGATAGAGGTTCTTCAGCCCATTGATCATCTTCAAAACTCTCCTCTGCACCCACTCCGACATCTCTATATCCTTCCCCTACTGGGGACCCCAGGCTTCTAAGCAATACTCCAGATTGGGACTCACAAGGGCAGAATAGAGGGGGAAAATCATCGCACTCTGCTAGCCACCCTTCTTTTGATGCAGACCAGGTTACCATTAGCCTTCCATGCTGCAAGGGCAATGTTGGTTCATGTCCAACATTTTGTTTATCAGGACCTGCAAGTCTTACTCTGCAGGGCTGCTCTCGATGAGTTCTCCCAGTATGTACTCATATCTGCTACTGCCTCAACCCGAGTGAGGTCTTGCACTTAGCTTTGTTAAGCCTCGTTGGATTATCATGTGCCTACTTTTTGAGCCTGTACAGATACTTCTGAATGGCATCTTTCCCTTCTGTTATGTCACTTGCATCATTCAGCTTGGCATCATCAGCAAACTTGCTGAGAGTACAATCAATTGCACTGCCTGTGTTAATAAAAATGTTGAAGAGCACCAGCCCAAAAAATCAACCACTGGGGTATGCCACTCATCGCTGGTCTCCACCTGGACATATAATTATAGACCACAACTCTTTGGATCATGAAAGATACCACATTCTGATTTCCTTGAATTCGAGACTGATTTTTTTATTTTAAATGTGTTTTTTTCCATATACTAGAAAAGAAAAATAAGAAATACATAATAAAAGAACAAAACATTTCAATTACCTCTAATACTTCAGGTTTCTGTTTTGAATGACAATAGAAATTATTAATTTGGTTTGCATCTTTACTTTGTTGCTTGCTTTTGTTTTTATTTTGTTTTGTAGCAGAAAAAAAATAATGAACTGACGAATTTCCAGAACACAAACCACCTCCTCACGGTTCTTATATTTAAACAGAGAATTCTTATGATATTTTGAAGCATTATCTTTATGTTTTACTTGTTGTTTTGTTGTTGTTGTTTTCTTGTAATGTTTCTTAATTCCAAGGTCCTTTGTATTTCAAATGGTTTATTATTTTTCCCTGAAATTTGTGTGCTTTTTGAAGTCTGAGTAGAGAGAACATTGAGGAAAGAAAATATACAATTTTTTCCAGTTAAAATGATTAAATTATGGTAAATTAACCTGTGAATTAATAAGAAAACCAAGCCAAGGTATTGCTGCCACGCCACATAACTACATTAGACTTCCATAAAGAAAATGACTGGCATATGTAACCCCTGATGCATAAAGTCAGGTCTGAGAAACAAGGATAAAGAGGCAGTTGGCCTCTTTTTTTTTTTTTTTTTTTGAGCAGACTTATTTCTGTAAAATACTGGGGCAGAAGGCAGTGCCTGACATTCTGAGAATTTGGTCTATTTCTAGCTCTATCAATGGTTTGACAGGTGACCTTCCCAAGGCCAATGCTTCTGCTTTCCAATCTGTTGAGCAAGTAAAATTAAACTCTATTCCATTGCAAAAGCCTTTAAGATAGGTTGATAAGAAGTGGGTATTACTCTTACATAAGATTTGACTTTTCACATTGCATCATTGAGTAATGATGATAATTACCTCAGTCACCACATTTGTTCATCACAGACTGCTAGTACCTTTGGGCTCTATAATTCCATCCACTTCTGAAGGCTGAGAAACTGAGGCACAGGAAAAAGAAATGAGTTGCCCATAGTCATGTCAGCAAACTATTGGTTGAGATAGAAATAGAGCAATTTTTGTCTCAGGGTCATGTTCTGCATTTTAGAAGCAATTCCTTCTCCATTATTAAATAGTGGTTTAAAATTATAGTTATAGAGAACACAGGCATAAACTCTTATCTGCTTTTGTCCATTTAAATGATCCTTCTGTTGCTCCAAGGCTAGGCCATGAAAACAGATAGAAAAGAATTAATTATTGAGAACACATTATAGATCTATTATTCAAGCTGATGTTATTCAGTGGGATTACTTGTGTAAGCAATAGATTGAAAGTTTAGGTAACTTGTTTTTCTTTTTCTTTTTTTTTTCTTTTTTTTTAGTTTAAGATACTTTATGCTGCTTAGTGCAGATGTAAATTACACTGTGATGTGTATGCAAGTTAACTCCTGCTCTTCCTATTTCAAACTATGAGTTTTCATATGAGGCTGAAAGTCATTTATTACTAACTATAGATTGTATGGATTCACATAACTACCTCAGCCAGTTAAGCATATTACAGAGTGACCAGTTATTTCAACATTCTGCTGTTTGCAACCTCTAATGTTTCAGGAAAGACCACAATAAGCAAACAAGCAAATTACAAAAAGGTCACATTACTAGAAGTACAATATATTGATTACACTGCATGGGAGTCTAGTATTGCAGGTTGTTGAGAATTGTCATTACAAGTGCTTAAATGATACCACTGGAATCTGTTAAAAAAAAAAAACCAAAAACACAGTGCTGAGGTTAGTATATGGTACAGATGTTATCAGTCCTTAAGAGCCATAACATTATACTAGTACTTTCCCTGCTGTATCTGACCAAAAGAACGTTTCTCATAGCTACAGTTAATTGCACTGCAAGATTTTTACCCAGCCTGAACACACGTACTTTATCACAAAGGGAAAAATAAATAAATCTCTGTGCTTCTGTGCTGCAGTGCTAAAATCTGCAATGCCAAAATTAGGAAGAAGCATGGAGTGGAATCCCAATTCCTGAGTCAGGCAACAAACCACCTCACACACTGCACTGGGAAAGGCAGAGAATAGGCCTCCACATCAAGATCAGGAACAATGAAGATGCTGCTTGAAGGTCGTTTAAGGGAAATGCTGCAGTGGTATCTCTGACATTCTAGGGTCAGGGCTGCAGCAAAACCATTTCCCCCCATCCAGGCTGTACAACCTGAAATTTACTCTTTAAAACAGATAACCTCTTTTAGTTGAATTATCTTTTTATGTGCCTGCATTTATGTTTATGTATATTTGTGTTTTGGAAAGAGAAGAATAAAAGGAAGGGTGTGAGTCAGCTCCTCTCTCCTTCCAACCAACAGCACAGTGAGCAGAACATACTTTCCAATGGAGGCTCAGGGTCAATTCACTGCTAAGCTGGAAGAGAACCAAGCTTGTCCCTTGGCTTCCCTACAATAATCTTTTCCTTTGAAAGCATGTCATTCCAGCAGACTATGTTACAGACTGCAGAGAAATTAAGAAAAAAAAAAATAATAAAGTAAGAGGAGAAGAAAGATAAAATATAAATGCATATATGTGAATTCAGTGCTTTCCTAAACAACTATTCTAGATACTCTTGACATTAAGGACGCTAGTTCTAGGGCACTATCTTCTCCTAAAAATTGGTCAGGTATGTTAATGCAAGCAATCACATTGGAAACTGGGCCAGAAACGTAGATCAATATATATAGTTTAAATAAGAAATACTGGTCAGGACCTTGCCAGGCCCGCTCACTTGCTTTCACATCATCAGAATTTCAAAATGATATGACTACATGGTTTTTATGGCAGACCCTGCTCAGGTTGGATATAAAACCTGTCAACATTTTTTGGCACCTATTCATTTATCCAACTCCTAATGTTTGAAGCTTTTAAGAGTAACTCTGTGACCTATTCAAGCCAACATTTCCAACATAAAATTACTGCAAGGTCTGACAAATATGTTTAGTGGAGAATGGAAGTCTATGGATTTTACTATAGGCTCCACAGTCTGAACTTCTGATGGGAAGTCAATTTGATCAAGCTCAGTCTCATAGGAAAGCACAAAGCAAGCATGTCTTCCCCGGGCTCTGCACAATCCACTGTATGCTCTAAGCAGTAGGCTGTGAGCTCAAGCTCCCCCCCTTTCTCTGGTTCAAGGAAATCTTGAAATGTTTCTTGTGAAGTAGAACAGCTGCAGCAAGAGGGCTGGTAGCCTGATGGTTGAGGGTATGAGCCAAAAAAGAGGAACATATGGGCCGGAACTCTCATACAGTGCAGACGATAGAGAATTTTGATTTTCTAATGCTGAGCCAGTCTCCTACCCACTAGATGGAAGCAGGCACACTAGTTCTCCAACTTTCTTTTCTTTCCTCCTTTAAAAAAAAAGAATTAAAAAAAATCATTATAATCTACTACTTCATTATGTCACAAAGCTCCATCTGGTGAATGTATCACTACCCTTAGTAAAAACTAAATGACCTGAACATGTCTAAAGCCACCAGGGGAACTGTTTCAGGTGGGGCTGCATCAACGTAGGCATGCACCTGTGTTAATTTTACCTCCCAGCATAGCCAAAGTCTGAATATAAGCTACAATATCAAATGAAATAAAGATCCTATGACTTTTCTATTTTCTGCATCCATCGCAATATGTAGTAGGTGCATTTATACATATATACACATATGTGTGTGTGCATGTATATGTATACACACATATTTATATCTCCCATGGAACAAGAACATGGAGCACTATTGGAACAAACTACCCAGAGATGTTGTGGAGTCTCCTTATCTGAAGATATTCCAAACCCACCAGGATGCTTTCCTGTGCAACCTACTCTGGGAAACCATATTTGCAGGAAGATTGGATTAAATCATCTCCAGAGGTCCCTTCCAACTCCTACAATTCGGTGATCACCAAATTAAAATACTGCAAGCAGGTTATCTACAGTAGTAATTTTTGTTCTGTAGATACTTTACAGATGCTCTGAGTCCTGCTTTGGAAAATCTGCAATGTTAGATGAGACAACTGTTTTTTTTTTAACATGGTTCCATATAGCATAAATAAGCCCTTAACCAATTTTGCAATGTTACTACTGCATAGTCATAACAACAGGGAGATGAAAGACTACCAGCTGGGAAAAATGTAAATGTATCCCAGTACATTTGCTTGTTCGAAGATATTTTCCATATTAGGAGTTAAAACATTCCTATTCTGAAGGCAGCAGTGATGCTGAAGTCAATTTGTTTGTGTTTGGTTAAGCACAGAATTTTAATCCCTGAAGAAATGTGTAAGTGGGAAGCTTACTACTGTGCATTTCTAGAAGCTGCAAAGGAAAGCGGGAGGTGAAAGGCATCAGATAAGGAAAGGAGTCAAGGAAGATAGAACTGTCCTTGTGTGCTCTTTCCCCCTTCTAATACACTGGATAATTTGAAACAGATAATGTGATCTCTGATTGTTCAGCCTGTGTTTTTAAAAATGGGATGCTTATACTGAATTTTAAAGACCAAGATTCATTGGTCCTTCAGTGCTGTAGGATCTCTCACTTTACAACACTGTCTAAATAGAAGAGTAAAACATCTTAGCTTGAGAGGCCCTGATGCAGAAGCAGACATTTCCTTAAAATACTTAGAGGCACGGCTTTTCTCCTGATACATGTTTCCATACTTAATAGAAGAAGATGAAGAAATCTGGAAATTTAGGATTATGGCACTGAGTAATGACAGATTGATTTCATGGCCCTGACAGACCTTTTGCAAGAACTTGACTTACAGAACCAAAGCTTCAGATATCGAATATGAAATGGATTATACCCTTTCTATTCCCCTCTGACTTGTCTTCTAGAGGTTAACTTTTACATGGCAGATGTACTCCAAATAATACATAACATATGTACAGGTCTTTCTTTACAGCTTCAAAGTATACAGCTGCAAGCACAACAGGTTGCATATCCAAATACTTTCTGTTGGAAATTACGTATTGCCTGTAAATAGGCAATAGGTTAGGTCTTCTTGCAACTTATTCATTTTTTTTTCCTTCTTTTTCCTCCTTGAAATTCCATTTGTTTGGCTCCCACTAGTTCCCACCTCTCAGCAGACACCTTGGAAGAAGCATGTTATTTGTCCTTCATGCTTTGACAGCAGGTCGTTGTCTCCTTCCTCTTTTTTTTTTTTTTATTTATTATTCATATTTATTTAATATCTCATTAACTTTCAGCTTTTCTGGTTGCATTTTGATCATTTTTATGGTGCCTGAGCAATTTTAATAACAAAAGGGTAAAGACGCTAAGAAGCTTTATTCTCGAGCAGATCTTTAGTCCTCCTGCCACACATCCCAATAAGCATTCACCAGGCTCTAACGTATCTGTGTTCCCTGTCCTATGTCTTTACTCATGGAGATCGGGTCGCTGCTGCTGACAACACAAGTGGGTCCCCTATTCCAAACCTGTTCCTACCCCCGCTCCTTTTCCCTGACTTTCCCACCTCCTTCCGAGGACTCAGTGGGGGCTGTCCTGCCTCCAGCTGCCCCTACACTTGGACGCAGAGATTCTTGACGCACGGAAGGTTTGCAGGCAGCCCCGAGTCCTCCCAACCCCGGCATGCACTGAGAGGCAAAGTCAGAGACGGTGACAGGAGAAATGAATTAATGCGCCTCATCGTGGCGCCAAGTTTCCTTCCCCTCTTTTTTCTCCTAATGAAACCACTAATATATTTATTGTCATGCTTTCTCTCTCGGTGGCATTTTATCTCTTCTAGACTTCTTTGTAATTTTTTGGGCGGACGTTTTCAGGACCAGAATTTCTCTGTTTCTCTCTCTCTCTCTCTCTTCTTTTATTTAATCTGTTTTCCCTCTCCTGTCCCGTTCCACTCCCTACCCTACCCCCTACCCCTAGCTTCCTCCCACCCTCTGCAATCCTCGCCTACCGCATCCACCAGAAAGGCCAAACCTTCATCTTGGGGGCCTGAAACAGCTACGTTGTAACTTGTCTGCAGTCTAATTACATTAATTTGATAAGATCATTGTCGGCAGGATGTCTAATTCACTTGGAAGCGGCAGACGGGGAAAAAAAGCTTTGACCAAATTAGCATGCCGCCGGGACCAGGGGTGCGGGCTGCACCTGGCTTCCCCTATAAATAACCCTCCTTCTCCCCCCCCCCCCTCCCCCGCGCTGACTTCTCCCCCCTTTCTGCCTGCCGCAAAGTTCACCGGCACGCCGGCCGAGAGCAGTGCGGCCTCGGAGTGCGGGATGCATCGGCCGGGCCTCTCCACCCGCTCCCGCCTCCTCCTCCTCCTCCTCCTCTTCCTCCTCCTCTGCCTCGACGCGGTTTCCAAGGATGGGGGGAGCTCCGCATTTCACTCGCACCACCAGAGGTGCAACTGGTCCTTCGCTCGCAGGCATCTGAAACCCGTCCAAATGATGCAGAAACTTTTGTGTGCTTGGCTTCTGTCAGTAAGGCCAGGCACCGATTTTTCCGCTGTGTAATCTCTTTTGTCAGAAGGGTGGGAGGGAAGGGCTGCGGGGGGTGGGGTGGCAGTGGGGGTGGGGAGCAGCCGTTGTGCTTCCACAGAGCGGGTATTGAGAGCATCCCTAGGGAAGTAGCCATGCATGCACATATGTGCTTACCTAGATTTATCTGTGTGTAGATGAGAATGTCAAAATGCACAGCTGTCAGTTTCACCCCTCTCCTCCTCTCCTTAGGGGAGATGCTGTACTCCGTAGGTGCACTGAATTGCTAACAGTGCAGCAATCCCCTCCTCCCTATCCTTTTTTCTTCTCTGATCATCTGAATTTTATATATATATATATATATATGTATGCATATATAATGCAGTAATCCACGCTTCTTCATTATATAGAGAACTCCAACAAGAGACTAAACCCAGCATGAAATACTGTAGATTGCAGGGAAGGAAGAAATGCATTTAAAGCAACGATAAAAATGGCGTGCAGAATAATTACCTCAAATTGCTACTCGCTTGACACCCTGACACTAATTCTGCTCAAGTCATTGGGAAATACAATAAGGCAAAAACACCTACCTTGCCTGCTTGTGCAGGTATGTCCGTGTGGATGGGGGCAACAGGGAACTGGTCTGGAGTGGGGGGATGCTAAACTTCCCATCTTAAAAGGAAATAAATAAATTAAATAATCAGTTTAAAAAGAGCGTCTAAATAGATCGGCAGTTTTTTTACGCCAACATTTTAATGCTTGCCATGTACGTGAATTGATTTTTTTTTTTTTTTCCAGCATTCCCTCAGCAGATGGATTTTTGCCACTGCAGCTCAGCAGAGGGTGTCAGATCTTTCTGAGTGCACCAGGCTGAAACGAGCAGAGCCTCTTAGCAACTCTCCCTCTGCGTGCATGTGAGTGTGTGCGAGAGTGCGACTCGGCAGCAGCGGAAGAAAAAGGAAAGAAGAGCGAGCGAGCGAGGGAGCGAGCGAGGAGGGGAGGCAGCGCGGCCGGCGGGGCGAGGCGCGGCGCGGGCGTGCGGGCGGGCGGGCGTGCGGGCGGGCGGCATCATGGGCAACAGCGCTCCGCAGCGGGGGCAGGCGCCGCGGAACGCCGGGGGCTCGGCGGCCAGCGCCTAGACTGGGGCGCGCTTTCAGCACCGGGGCGCTGGACAGCGCCCGGCGGGCGGCGGGCGAGGAGCGCGGCTCCGCGGCAAGGTCAGTCCGGCGCGGAGCCGCGCACAGCAGCAGCCTCCGCGGGCACCGCTGCGCGCTCCGCCTGCTCCTCTCGACCATGCAGCGGCGGCTGGCGGCAAGCACCGCTCCCGTGCTGGTGAGACAGCCCGGCCCGCAGACCTCCGCTTAGCTGCCCGGGAAGCGTCAGGGAGAGGGATCGAGGAGAAGGAATTTTTTTCCTTCCACTTTTTTTTTTTTTTTTTTTTTTTTTTTGCGTGCCTTGCAGTACGTGCCTGGAGAGTTTGTGGATATAATTATTGACTGGAATCTGGGCTGCTGCAGATGTATGTGGGGGGGGGGGAGAGAGGAGAAAAGAAAGAGTTCCCCCCCCTCTCCACCGACCCTCCCTGCTTCCCCTCCCCACATTTTTTACCCCCTTTGGTGTTGGTTTGGACATTTTGTATTGAATGAACTGGAATTGCTTTCCGTGTGAGAAGGATGGTTGCTGTTACTTTGTGATGAGATCGGGAATGAATTGCTCGGTTTAAAAATGCTGCTTTGGATTCTGTTGCTGGAGACGTCTCTTTGTTTTGCTGCTGGAAACGTTACAGGGGACGTTTGCAAAGAGAAGATCTGTGCCTGCAACGAGATAGAAGGGGATTTGCACGTAGACTGTGAGAAAAAGGGATTTACCAGCCTGCAACATTTCACCGCCCCAACTTCCCAGTTTTACCATTTATTCCTGCATGGAAATTCCCTGACTCGACTTTTCCCTAATGAGTTTGCTAACTTTTACAATGCAGTCAGTTTGCACATGGAAAACAATGGTTTGCATGAGATTGTTCCTGGGGCTTTCCTGGGGCTGCAGCTGGTGAAACGCTTGCACATAAACAACAACAAGATCAAATCATTCAGGAAGCAGACTTTCCTGGGGCTGGACGATCTGGAATACCTCCAGGCAGATTTTAATCTATTGCGGGATATTGACCCAGGAGCATTTAGGGACTTAAACAAACTAGAGGTGCTGATTTTAAATGACAATCTTATCAGTACCTTGCCCCCCAACGTGTTTCAGTATGTGCCGATCACCCACCTCGACCTCCGGGGAAACCGTCTTAAAACCTTGCCTTATGAGGAGGTTCTGGAGCAGATCCCAGGCATTGCTGAAATCCTGCTAGAGGATAACCCCTGGGACTGTACTTGCGATCTGCTGTCATTGAAGGAATGGCTGGAAAACATACCCAAAAATGCTTTGATCGGCAGAGTGATTTGTGAAGCTCCCACTAGGTTGCAGGGCAAAGATTTAAATGAGACCACTGAGCAAGAGCTGTGCAAAAAGAACAGAGTGGATTCTAGTCTAGCTGCTCCCCCTGCTGAAGAAGAAACCTGTGATCCTGGTCCCATTCCAACCCCCTTTAAAATACATGGCAAAGAAGACCCTGCCACACCAGGATCTGGTCCAAACGGAGGTACAAAGATTCCTGTCAACTGGCAAATCAAAACTAGACCCACTGCTGCTGTGTCAACTGTTAGTGTGAAGAGCAAGCAACCAGCTATCTTGTCCTGCCCTCAGATCTGCAGCTGTGATCAGATCCCTGGATCAGGATTAAAGGTTAATTGCAATGACAGGAATGTAAGCAGCCTGGTGGATTTGAAGCCTAAGCCGTCCAATGTGCAGGAGCTGTTTCTGAGAGACAACAAAATACACACCATCAGGAAATCCCACTTTCTGGATTACCGAAAACTTAATTTACTTGATCTGGGAAACAACAACATAGCCACTGTTGAGAACAACACCTTCAAGAACCTCTTTGATCTCCGATGGCTGTACATGGATAGCAACTACTTAGATACCCTCTCTCGGGAAAAATTCACTGGGCTGCAAAACCTGGAGTATCTGAATGTGGAGTTTAATGGGATCCAGCTGATCATGCCCGGCACCTTCAATGCAATGCCCAAACTCAGAGTCCTCATCCTCAACAACAACTTATTGAGGTCTCTCCCAGTTGATGTGTTTGCCGGGGTCTCACTTTCCAAACTCAGCATACACAACAATTATTTCATGTACCTCCCAGTGGCAGGGGTGCTGGACCAGCTCACCTCCATCACCCAGATCGACTTGCACGGCAACCCATGGGACTGTACTTGCCCTATCGTGCCTTTCAAACAGTGGGCGGAAATGCTGCGCCCCAAAGTGATAATGAGTGACCTGAGGTGCGAGTCTCCAGAAGATTTCTTCAAGGAGGATTTTGAGTCCCTCTCCAATGATGTGATTTGCCCTCAGCTAAAAATATTGCCCACCTTAAGTTCTACCAACAAAAACAGCACTGGGGTTGCAGAGACAGGTACTCACTCCAACTCCTACTTGGAGACCAGCCGGGTCTCCATTTCGGTGCTAGTGCCAGGGCTGCTGCTGGTTTTTGTGACCTCTGCTTTCACAGTGGTTGGCATGCTGGTATTCATCCTAAGGAACAGAAAACGGTCCAAGAGGAGGGATGCCAACTCATCTGCATCTGAGATCAACTCCTTGCAGACTGTTTGTGACTCATCCTACTGGCACAACGGGCCCTACAGCACCGATGGGGCCCACAGGGTTTATGACTGTGGTTCCCACTCCCTGTCAGACTGAGGAGGTGGGTGGGGCGGAGGTGGCTGCTGCCCAGGCTGACCCTGCGCTATCCCAGTGATGGAGAGGCAAATGCCAGCAGGGACGGCTCTGCACCTCAGCTACCTTTTGTGAGAAATGAAAAACACTTGCGCACTCCCCTGCGGCCCCCAGAGCAAGAGCCTTGCTCAGTACGTGTGGGGGGAGCCCGGCGGAGGGGCACGTCTCCCTACCAAGCGCTGCCGGGACGGCAATGGACGAGCAAGGACCTGCTTCCTTTGGCTCCAGCAGGGCAAACCATGGCTCTTGATTTTATTGGGCTTTTGTTCTGTTGTGTTGGGGGTTGTTTTGCTTTTTTGCCCTCTTCCCTTTTGGATGGACCCCTCCCTCCCTTGAGAGGCCAGGAAGATGAGGGGGACGTAGGAAAGGCTGCTGTCAGCCTCCTCCTGACAAAACAGGAGTAGAAAGTTGCACGAAGGCATGAATGTAATGTAAATAAATGACTGACTCTGAAACAGACAAATGAAAAAAAAAAAAAAAAAAAAAAAGAAAATTAAAAAAAAAACAACTGCTGCATGGCTCGCATGGATACAACGCACCCCAGGGACGCTCCAGCCTGCGACTGGAAGCAGCGTCTAGTTCACACCATCATCCCTCTTACCTGATAAGTCCCTTCGTATCAAACCTTCTATATAAGAAATACAGTATAATAATAAAAGTGCCATTTCACCTTTTTTTTTTTTTTGGTGTGTGATCAATAGGCAGTAGAGATCGTACTTTTACTGTGGGGGAAAAAAAAAACAACAAAAAAAACCCAACATGTAAAGGTTTTATTTAAGACATAGTTGCATGAATATTCTCATTTGATTTTTTTTTTTTCTTGATGTGGGAATGGCTTTTCTTGGGAGATGTTTTCTTTCTCAGTGGTGATTTTTAGTTCTTTTTGTGGGAGGGGTATGGAGGGAGGGGAGGCTTTGGCTTTGTTTTCTCTCTCTTCCTTTTCAGTATACATATTCAGTACTGCCTTTCCATTTGAATGTAAAAATTAGTACCCTTGATTTCTATTATGGTAATAGTGTAAACATTAAAAAAAAAAAAAAATCAAGGCAGTTAAGCATGACCAATTAATGTCACTCTAGTACTTAGGCTGCAGAGTTTAATGGTAGAAAAATCTGTGCTGTTGTAAATCTTACTATAACTTGAGGAAATTAGAACTGAGGAAGCAAGTGAAACTTACTAATTCTACTTGAGGTTTTATAATGGCATATTTTTTCAGTATTAAAGTGAAAATGTTTTCAACTCTGGGTCCTTACCATTTTTCCAGCATCAGTTCTTGCAAGTGGGTTATTTGGGTTTAGGGGATAGAGGTTCCTTTCAGTGATATGTGTTTCTTCCTCCATCTCTCCACTTCCAGCCCCCCTGCTTTCCTCTCTCCCTCTCTTCCTCTTTCTCATTCATTCACGTGCAGCGTCACAAACAGTCTTCCCCAATGTAAATAACACACACAGGTTTCTTGTCTCCCTTACTCCCTCCCACCCTAACCCTCTTTCCTCTCTCTCTCGTAATGCGGCAGTGAATCCCTTTATTAATACTGTGAATCTCTCACTGCTGCTGCTGCTGCTGCTGCCACTGCCTCTGCTGCACACACTGCAGATGTATTAGGGATGTTAGTGGGAATTTGATTTAATTGACTCTGCCTACCTCGGTCTCATTAAGCCAGAGCTGGATTTCACTGGTCAGCACTTCAGGCCCTCACACAGCTTGCTGGACTGCCAGTGAGATGAGGCTGCTGTGGGCGGCTGGATTCCAGCTGCTGCTGGAGGTGGGAAAGCTAATTAGCGAAAGGACTTTCCCATCCCTGCTCTAGGTTTCTGAACCTTTAATATTAGATGCTGAAATAAACAAAGCATAGGACTGCAGTTAGACTTCAGGCAGCTTGCACTTGATCCTATTCCGATATGGGAAAGTGCTCCAAAACCCAGTAATATCTGTAAAGGAGAAAGCCCTTGCAAATCATTTTTAACTCAGAGCTCAAGTCCCGGTGGAGATATGGAGAATTTCAGTCACGTTGCTTCTGGCTTTCTCCAGGCAGAGAATCCTTTTAAAGAGTAAAACACCATAAGGGACTTGCTAAACTTCAAATACTAATTCGGTTTGCTTTATAGAAAATGCCCACCTTTGGGATATGCAATAAGAAAAAAGACATGCATACAGAGACATTGCAATTGATACACTCTTGAAAATGAGGCAAAAGCCTGATCCCAGGTGTTCATGAAGTATTAAATGTGAGAAGATCATTCTTCCAGGATCCTTTATCATTATGGAAAATTCTGCATTCTGCTAGAAAATACCTTGGTGTTTGATTATGCAGCTCTGGAAACATACTGTCCTGTTTAATTATATAAACCATTCTAATTTCAAGGACCCTTCTTTGTTTCCCCCTGCTTCTTTTCTGCACTGATTTTCTGCCAGGACATTCTATGTAAGACAAAGTGATGGCAGTAGAGTCACTAGTTTGCCATTGTGCTTCCCTCCTACATGCTTGAGAAGAAAAGGAAAATGCGTTCACCCAAGAATCAGTATTTCTATCATTACGAGGCCATCTGCTTTAACTTAAGCATAGCCCAAATACATTTAAGAATATGTCAGTACACTACTAGACTAACATTTATGTCTTGCTTGCCTTCCCCATGCCACTGCAGTGAGAAAATTGAAGAACAGAGCAGTCAGAATACACCTCATGCTAAAAATTGTTGTTATGTTAGGTTGATTCCTATGGAAGTTAAAAGAGATAGTAAATTAAAGATGCCAAATCATTGGCTGAGGCAAGTCGTACACACACTGAAGAGACTATAATACTAAATACATGTGATTATGGTTTTTCCATCAGTGGGATGTAGCATAAACTTGTGACTTTTGTCTCCCACTTTCTTTAAAGAACTATTTCATTGGCACAAGTACATAGAAATGTCAAGTCAGCTGGGGAACTGAAGGTATGCATTTACGCATGCTTCTAGGTTGAGGGTTGGAAGAAACAACAAAATAACCCCTTTTATTTCTGTGACATGCTCTGATTTTAACACTCACATGATTCATTCTTCCATCTCTCAGACACTTGCCCTTAAGATAAATAGATCATCTAAATCTCTGATACTGTATCATGATCAGGTTTGAATTATGATATTTATCTTATTTGTCTGATTGACATTTCAAGGTCATTTTATCAAAACAAAGCACCCAACTAAACAGAAAAATAAACTTAAAATAAACTTAAGAATCATAACATATATATCATAACAACAATAAAATTAAGAATCATAACACATACCACATTAAGTCACTTCTTACCTCTTCTTTTGTAACAGTAAAGAGATTTTTTTTTTTTTTTTTTTTTTGGCTTATAAAAGGGCATTTGTGAAAACAAACAAAAATCAAAACAAAAAAAATCAAATAGAATATTTCATTTAGTTATTAAAAACAACATAACAGAACACCTTGTTTTTTTCTGAAAACAATCTAAGAATAGCCTAGACTTTAAACTGTTGCCATAGAAATATATTCCTGTATGCATTGTAGCCCCTTGCATGCCATTGCAAGAAGACTAAATGGAATTTTAGACACAAACTGATAAAATTTTAAATCAATACCAATAGGTAATACATACTGTTTTGAGAAAAGCCTGCTGATGAATTTGCACAGGGAGACATAATATCTTATTTTATTTAAATTATTGATTCTATCATGATATTTTTTAACTTTGTTGCAGTTGCACTGAACGTTTAACATGCTTGTAAACTAGGATGATGCAAACTGAAGAAGTATTTTTGACGGATCAGACTTTATCTGATAGAGAAGAAAAGGCTCTATGTAGCCTTTATTCAGGTAGAGAAGTCATTAAATTCAAAAGGTGAACATTTCACAATTTCTTAAGCTGGTGGCAAAAGTCACTAGGGGAACATTAGGGCAGCAAGAAACCACAGTCTCTAGCCTCCATTACCTATGGAATGTTTCCTGGGTCTCCCAAATATAAAAGCTTCTTCCCAGTGACAGTTAGCTCTTAGTAAAGAGGCAAACTCTTTTCCTGTTTTGTATTTTTTTTTTCCAGCATCTTGCCAGTTGCAAAGAAAATCTAAGCAGGATTTTGTGCAATAATTCAGTGTAGTTCTTTGTTGCATTTTAATCAGTCAAAATAGTTTTCACTATATTTTTATTCAATTGTTGGCCAGAGGGGGCAGTCTTTGATGATTAGGAACATCAGCAATTTTTTTTCTTTTCTTTTTTTTTTTTTTTTTAAGAAAAGTTTAGACAATTTATTTGACTGCAAGTTATTTCATGTGTTTGTGTAGTTCAGATTTACAGGATTGTGTGTTTTGTGGCACAATAATTTCAGTGCAATGGGTAGGACTTTTGAGCTGGTTG
Source organism: Tetrao urogallus (assembly GCF_951394365.1). NCBI lineage: Eukaryota > Metazoa > Chordata > Aves > Galliformes > Phasianidae > Tetrao > Tetrao urogallus. Next base: position 44,820,860 of record NC_136813.1, on the reverse strand, counting down.
ATGTATGAATACCTCTTTTCTTGGGATTTGGGAACAAATCAGAAAGTGAAGAATTCATGGTTTGTATTCGTAAGTTACCATTGCCCTAAATTACCTAGATATTTATATAATGTTTAAAATGCTCTGACCTGTATTATCAGTATGGAGATGACTGATGAAAATTACAGGAATCTTCTTTGTTTTCCTCACTTTTTCCCAGACATAGGAATATTAGTATCAGAGAAAATGTAGACTAAAAATTCTGCAAGTACTCTGTTTTATTACATTCTATTTATTATGATTATGTCTATCAGTGGTAGTTTAATGCGTAAACTTGTAACATATGATATTTGAGATAATTGTCTGATACTTTCAGAAAAAGTTGTCATATTATCTCATGTTTGGGGAAATATAAATGAAATTAATCAGTATTACTTCTCCAAGATTAATTATTGCGTCAATTGATATATTATCTGCTGAGTGGTTTCATTTATTCAGTAGTTTCTGAATTAGTTTCTGTTTATACTTCTTAAATACATCCTTCAGTTTTGTGACAGTGGAGCAAAGTCAGTAGAAATTCACCTGAAGAAACAGCATTTTCCTATATGGACCACTTGAAAGTTGACTGTAAGTTCACAATAAATGGAAGAATAGAGAGAAATAACTCATTTCAGAAATAGTGATTTGCCTCTAAGAGAACAAGTGCTTTAAGTGCCATTGTTTTCGCATTATTAGTGGGATAAAGTGTTATACCATTTGAATCAAAAAACATTGGTGGTGCCAGAAGTTTTTCTCCAACTTCCTCCTTTCCCATTATATAGTAATATTGATTCTCCTCAAAAGTTTCCAACTGAGTCACCATTAAAAAAAATAAAAATCTTAGCTGTTGATGTATTTTGTTGAAGTCATGACTGTTCAAACACACTGCTCAAGCTTAGGTCTCAAAGCAGATATGTCTAAGCATGTGTTGTCATGCTTAGTTTATATTATTGTTTCATTCCTGAATCATTTGGAAGTGAAGAGTTTAGCAAACAAAATGTGTTAAGGTATTACTAGGGGAAAAATAAAAAGAATGGGAAAATATCTACGTTTTCCTTTGAATGAGAGTTTAGGTTGTAAAGGACGGCTGGGCAGTTGTAGTGAAATCTATGCAAAACTGTGAGAAAGGTAGTGCAAATGAGTTACAAAGAAATTGAGAAGCAATATAGTCTGGTAGAAAAAAAAATAGGGAATGTTATTTGTTTTGTAGATTGCTTTATGACTTATAGTGTAGGTGGTATTTATCTCACCTTGTCTGATATGCTTCACTGAGTTGCCTACGTATAAATCAGTAGTTTCCCTCAGAGGTCATGGAGTACCTTAGACATGTGCGTGAGGCTGGTAGATACAACATAAGGCCTTGGGCTGATTCATATATTTCTGGAGTGGCAACTGAATCCTGGGTGGGGTATATTGGAGCATATAAAATAGGAGTAGCCACTCGTGGGAAGAAATGAGCTGAGCTGAGCTGAGCTGTGGAGGTATACTGAGAGACTCATGACTTGGTTCATTTGGCTCACATAAGTCATTTGAAATACTTCAGTAGTTGATCTTTCTGCATGTTTCTGAAAGAAAAGACTCAAGGTTTGTAGAAGACAATCAACTGTTGACCACAAAAGACAATTTAAAGTATCATCAAAAGCCCTATGAATGGGCAAAGCAGTTACATTCTAAAAACAGTAATTAAGTTATACTCATCTGCACTGTAGATGACTAAATGAATGTTTGAATTAAATAAAATACAAAATTACTAAATACATATCACAAAATCAATACAAAATTAATGATATCAGAGATGGTTAGTATGTTTATTTTTTTCATGTTATCACTTAAATTTATAGAGTATTAATTGGATCAATTGTACTCCACATCTATTTTCTTATTTTCCATGAGAATAACCTTGCAGAGAAACACCTGGGGTTCCTGGTAGATGAAAAACTTAACATGAGCCAGCAGTGTGCTCTTGCAGCTTGGAAAGTGAATGGTTTCCTGGGCTCCATCAGAAGAAGGGTGGCCAGCAGGGACAGGGAGGTGATTGCCCCTTTCTACTCTACCCTCATGAGGGCCCATCTGGAGTACTGTGTCCAGGTTTGAATCCTCCAGTACAAAAAGACAGAGAGCTGTTGGAGAGGGTCCAGAGGAGATCCACAAAATGATCAGGGGACTGCAGCACCTCCCCTGTGAGGACAGTCAAAAGGAACTGTGCATATTCATCCTGGAGAAAAGAAGGCTGCGGGGTAACCTAATTGCAGCCTTTCAGTACCTAAGGGGAGTCTATAGACAGGAAGGGAGTCAACTCTTTGAAAGGGTAGATAATAGCAGGACAAGAAGAAATGGTTTTAAGTTGAGCGAGGAAAGATTTAGGTTGGATGTCAGGGGAAGTTCTTTACCAAGAGAGTGGTGAGGTGCTGGAACAGGCTGCCCAGAGACATTGTGGATGCCTCATCCCTGGAGGTTGTTCAAGGCCAGATTGGACGGGGTGCTGGGCAGCCTGGTCTAGTATTAAATGTGAAGGTTGGTGGCCCTGCCTGCTGCAGGGAGATAGGAGCTTGGTGATCCTTGAAGTCAAATCCAACCCAAGTCATTCTATGATTCTGTGATTCTGTGATAATCTTTGATTTTATTTTTGTCTTTTAAAATTACTAGCTCTTTGTCTTGGATACTGTATTCTAATGGTTGCTTTTGGATGAGACAGACTCCTATTTCTCCTGGTGCCTTCAGAAATTGTTATATTACATAATAACTGCAATAGAAACATCATGAAGTAATAGAAGGCTCAGGAAACAAATATAAAGCAAAAACAGGAACAGCAAAAAAGCCTGAGAGTTATTACTGTTCCTGTAATAGTAAATAACAGGTTCTTGGGTCAAGCTTGAAATATAAATAAGGAATACAATACTCCAGGGTTATAGTCATTACTGAAGTCATTAAGAAGATTACAGCAAGAGATAAATGCTTGCAATGGATGAGAAAATATAGCAGTAAGTGTTTTAGAAACAAATTCTGAAAAGAAGGTGCTAAACTGCAAGTGGTTTTTCACAGGAGGTTTGTAATGAGAAAAATATAATTTAATTATGGACACACTGTAACAACCTATTCACATGAGATATCTTAAAAAGAATACAGATGCTAGGAAAGATTTAAGGGCAGGATCTAGAAGATGTGGCTAGACCCCAGAGTCCATTAGTCATATTGTAAGTTGCCCAGGATAAATGTGTCACAACAAAATTGTCAGTATTGTGTAACAGGTACTCTGCAAATAATAGGAACTTTCAGGGAAAAGGGGTGAAACAGATTGGGTAGAAATGATGAGAATGAAACCATGAAACAGGTGGGTTTTTTTGTTTGTTTGTTTTTTCTTTTTCTCCCCCCCCCCCCCCCCCCCCCCCCGCAATTATATCTTAGGAACTGAATGTTTCAAAACTAGTTACAGTGGTTATAAACATTGTTTTATCATGTGTTTTTGTCTTATCTACTCAAAATATTTCACCAATTCTCTGTTAAGGTAGGAAAGATTATGGTAGTTGAAAAATAAATGCAAGTAAAAAGATTTTTTTATTTTACCTCCTGCAGCATCCTTGTAGATAAGCATGGGAAGTGTGGGCTAGTGCTGGCAATGGTATCCATAATGCTTGGCTGGGGGACACCTCTAGACAACTGAAATACTGAGAATTTTCTAATTTTGGGGGGGAGTTCATTTTGACTATTTCTTAATCTTAGATCCCTATCAGAAATTGAGCTCTTCCTTATGGCACCTTGAATGCTAGTGAGTATTAATATTAATAAGAGTAAAAATAATAATGATATCATTCTGGTTAAAAGATCCTCCTCTTTTTTTTTTTTTTTTAAGTAACTTAAGATGCATATATCCTATTAGAAAAAGAAAATTAACAGCATTTAAATGTATTTTCCTTTTTCTTTTTCTTTTTTTTTTTCTTTTTTTTTTTTTGCTTTTGACATTTCATACTGTAATTAATATATACACACTTCAATGTGTCAGTAACAAAGTAAGAACATGATTCACAGGAAAAAGATTGCAAAAATAAGAAAGAACAAGAAAAATTCACTAAATAGGTGATAGATCTGTAGATTTTCTGAAATTACTCAGGAAGAACAGCAGATTGAAAGGAGCTGCTGGCATTGACTAAAGATGCTCTGGGGAACAAGAGACATGTTTTTGGAAGGTCTGTCTATGAGTATGCTGTTATTAATCAAAAACAATCTTAACTAATTAAAATTATAGTATAAGAAAATAATCCTCAGGAACTAAATAAATTATATTTAGGATAATGATTAGACTGTTGGTTTGATTCTCATAACAAGGCAATATTAAAATTAAGCTGTGTAGAAAGTGGTTTTTACTGCATATTCATAAATAAGTGACATGTCCAAATATATTATATCAATTACAGGCATATATATTGAATAAGACCCATTTTTGAAAGTATATTTCCAATCTCAATAATAAATACAGGGATGTCCATTATGTTATACAAATGAAAATTGAGAATGAAATAAATAGGGAAAAAAAAATTCAAAATAGGATTCACACCTTAAAGGATAAGTTTTGGATACTAGTGTTACATCATCAACAGTGGTCAGGTGATGCTGCAATTTGACAGATGCTATTTGAAAGCATTACATTTCTGATTATAAAACAACAAGCATTTGTAAATGTAAAAGTAAAAGCATTTAGCAGAGATTGGAAAATTTAAGATAATTATTCTCAAAGTGCCAATAGTACTGATATTAATGGAGCTTCGATCATGCCCAGCATGATGCAGAAGGAAATGGAAATTATCAACGTGTATGTTTAATCAAAACATACATTTTCTTGACTAAATGACATCTACGAATATGTACATAAAGTTCTCACTAGATTAGCAGATTTTCTTTGAAATGTTGGAGTTCACAAAGAAATTTTAAATCAATTTTTCCTACAGAGAGAATAATACCAGTTGCAAATCTCTGCTCTGCCTTGTTTGACATGGAATTAGTCTCAATTTTCCATGCAGGTCCAATTTGTCAAACAGTAATGGAGGAAAGGAAACTTAGAAAATATGTCATGTAAATTATTTTGTGTTGGACTGAGTATCCCATTCCTCTTTGGTTTTAATGAGATACTCCAGCTTGCTCAATTGATGGACAACTACTTAAGTGAACACAAGCACTGGAGATACAATCCATAACAGATAATCCATAATGGATTATTTCTGTTCTTTTTTGGAGTTCTTCACTGGTGCTGTCCAAGGCAAAATTACTGCAGAGCAAACCAGACTTCAGCAATCTGGACACAAGCCAGTTTGTATTTGGACTTTGAGCCTACGATTTTCACAGTCTCACATAATTTGAGAGTTTGAAAGGACTTCTAGAGATCGTCTAGTCACCTCCTCTGCTAAGGTAGGTTTCCACAAGGGGGTTACAAGAGAGAGCATCCTGACAGGTTTTGAATATCACCAGAGGAGACTCCACAGTCTCTCTGGACAGCCTGTTACAGTGTTCTGTCACCTACAAAGTAAAGAATTTCTTTCTCATGTTCAGGTGGAACTTCCTGTATTGCAGTTTTGCATGTTGCCTCTTTTCCTTTTGCTGTGCAGCAACAAAAAGATCCTGGTCCCATTCTCTTGACTCCTGTCCTGTAATTTTTTTAAATGCATTGATAAGATGATCCCTCAGTCCAGGCTGAACAGTCACAAATCTCTCAGCCTTTCCATATGAGGGAGACGGTCCAGGCCCCTAATAATCTCTGTAGCCCTCTGCTGGATTCTCTCCTGTAGCTCTGTCTCTTCTTTTGATGAGGGAACCCAGAGTACTGGGCACAGTACTCCAGATGTGGCTTCACCAGGGCAGAGCAGGGGGGCAGGAGGACATCCCATGACCTGCTGTCTATTTTTATTGCATTCCAGGAAAACATTCTGGACTTTCTGATCACAAGGGCACACTGCTAGTTCATGGTCAACCTGTTTTTAACCACGACACCTAGATCATTCTCTGCAGAGCTCCTTTCCAGCAGATCTGCTCTTAACCTGTGCTGACATGTGCATTTATTCATCCCCAGGTGTAGAATGCTACACTTTCCCTTGTAGGACCTCATTAGCTTCCTCTCCACCAGACTCTACAGCCTCTCCAGGTCTTGGTGAAAGAAAGCATATTTTTCTGTTATGTCAGCCACTCCTCCCAGCTTTGTATCAGCAGACTTGTATGATAAATTCCTTCATCAAGGTCGTTGACGAAGATATTGAAAAAGATTGGACCCAATACCAACCTCTTGGGAGCACCAACAAGACTTTGCATCACTGATCATAACCTTCTGAGCTCTGCTGCTCAGCCAGTTCTCAATCTACATCACAGTCCAGTTCTCTACCTCTCACTTCCTAAGCTTACCTAGGAGGTTGCTTGACAGTGTCAAAAGTGTAGGTGAAGTCAGAGTACACAACATTCACTCCTTTCCCCTCATCTACCCAGCTATTCATGACAGCCTGGAAGGCTACCAGATTGGTCAAGCACAATTTCCCCTTGGTGAATCCATGCTGACTGCTCCTCATATCCTTTTCTTCCACTTTCTTGGAGATGACATCCAAGATAAGTTGTTGCATCAATTTCCCAGTGACAGAGGTAAGACAGACTGGCCTGTAGTTCCTGGGGTCCTCCTTCTTGCCTTTTTTGATGACTGAAGTGACTTTGTCCTCCAGTCTTCAGGAAACTCTCCTATTCTCCATGAACTTTCATAGATGACAGAGGATTGTTCAACAAACACTTCTGCTGATTCCTCAGCACTCATGAGTGCATCCCTTCAGGGCCAATGGATTTGTGTGCGCTGAGTTTGCCCAGACAATCTTACCACATCCTCTAAGATGTATGCACCTAGTGCATCTATGTGGGTTCAGAATTTGGCCCAGATATTCACTAATGTTCTTAAAAGCTGGGAAGGTTTTTTGCTTGTTTTTATGGGTTTTGTTTGTTTTCTTCATTTTTACTTTAGGCTTGCTGGGATTTGAGTACATATTTCCTTCTCATATATACTGTGGGATGTCTTGAACTGCCTCTGATGCCCCTAATTTTGGCTTTTCCTGACATTCACTGACTGCTAAGAGGATGAGAATATACTGACAAAATGTTTGTTTAATTAAAATCTTAAAAAACAAAAACAAAACAACAGGAATTAATTTAGTTTGTCATGTTGCCTATCATTTTATATTAAAATTACTAGAATAGTTTAGCACGATTAATTTAAGTTGCTGTAACTATGCCCAGTGTTATAATGTACAGTTGTTTTATACTTGGAACTAGATTTTAGATCTTAAATCATTTGAATTGTGCATGTTTAGATAATTTATAGTCTTTAAGGAATCCTAGGGTACCTTAGATATCCGTACAGGCTTAAAATATTTTCTTTTCTGAAATGACAACTGGATTCCAGGCAAGATACTTTATAACACGTTAAATGCCGTAGATGATTATACTAAGGCAACTTAAGTGTTCCCTGGCTGAATTGTAACAGCTGTACTGTGAGCACAAGAATTTAAACATCTCAGTCTGTAACCAAACTGCAGCTCCTAAAGTTGAGTAAGCTAAATCACAGCTAAGCTATTTAATTTTTATATTACTAAAGTTAAGCATGATGAATCACACACTAATGAATAACATCCTCAGGATGGAACTTTTAATTAAAAATAAGAAAATATGCATAAAATAAGGTAGCCAAGGACTGTTCTTCAAAAATCTTTTTTTTTTTTTTTCTCTTGCCAAATCACAATTTATTATGAGCAAAATGAAATATTGCAGAGTCATGTTATTGATGATCTTTGGTGATCTTTATTGCAGCCTGAAGATACAGATATATATTTGCTTATAAAAGAAAATGACAGCAAGAACAACAAAATGAGGCTTTTTTTAAAGACTTTTATTTTATTGTTATTTCTGCAGGAATGTCTTATTTTTGTCTTCAGGAGAATAATTAACAAATAATTTATGTAATAAATAATAATAATAATGCAATAATTTATGTAATAATTTATGTAATATTACCCTAGATTAATAGGGGGAAATCTTGCTTATTTTACTAAATTAAGTCCAAATAAACAAAATACATGAATCCGTGAAAGAAGGTGAAAGTTGAAATAGCTATGCCCTATCTCCTTCCTTCCTAGAAAACTTGGCTGAACAGTTAGTAGTAACTGAAAATTATCAACCATGAACTTCTTCGGTCTCTAAATTTGTAGAATGAGTCTATTTTGGGTAGAATCTGTAATGCACAGACATCAATATAACCACAACTGACACAATCTAACAAGTCAGATTGACCATATATATGTTTTGTTTTTTTTTTTTTCTTCTCTTTTCTGTGATACACAAATTTTGACAAAAGATCTAAGTTTTCAGAAATCAGTTTTCAGAAATCAGTTGTGGCAAGATTTTCTTAGACCATAGATTATATCTGTGACATCAGATTGGTAGATGTGTCTATTAAGGTTTTTTGTTTGTCATTAAGTTCTGTTTGTTTGTTTGTCATTAAGTTCTGAAGCTGATTTTTAGGACAGTCATTCTGCTGCTTTTTCACATTTTCCTCTTACCTAGCTAGGCACCTTTGGCTTTCTGCATAACCAGTAGAAATCTTTATGTGAACTTTGAAGTTTCAACACAGCATTTTGGAATGCTAAGAACAGTTCAACTGCAGACTATGACACCAAATTATGTGACTAAATATTGGCATATGGATGTGAATTGGTTCTTTAAACTCTCATCAAAGTCAGCGAAGGGCTAATTATTACACTCAGTGGAGAATAGGAAAAGGTGCAACTCAATTTAAATAGACATTTAAGACAAAATTCATTTTTAAAACATAATTTTTGTTTCCAGACATATTGCATCTGACCTCTATTTGACACTCTAGAAGGCTGAAAATCTTTAGTAAGTTCTGAGCCCCATTGGTGTCCTGGATGTATCAGATACTCCAAGGCATCTCCAATGGTCATTTACATGTTAGCAAAGATCATGTTCTTAATTGAATGTATCTGGAACTTAGATACTTTATTCACCTTGGGACAACTATTTTTGTAAATCTTAATCTTAAAATAAACCCTGTCCATATTTAGAAAGAAATAAACGTGTTTTAAAAGTTTTAGTTCTTGCCATTGACTCTAGCAAGAATCTAGGGCACCTTGTCTAAATATATCTGTAAATATAGACAGCTGCATTTCCTCAAATTAATTCCACACTTTTAGTTTTTCATACTCCTTTGCTGTAAAATGGCATAGTTTCATTGATCTTGCAGAACAGAGGATTTAACGTCTTGTCTCTGCCTCGTATCCTTGCCCAACTGTCAGCACATCGAGAAAACACTGGCCCCACACTGAGCTCCCAGGACCCAGAGGCACCTTGCATCCCATCTGTGAGTCTGATTTTGTAAACACAGGTTCCTATTGAACACTGACATATTTGGTCCCAATATTATGCCTTGGTTTTTTGGGGTTATGTTGCTAAAATATGGAAGTTTTAGCTCTTAATCTCTTGTAGACATTAAGAATGTAAATGATAGTATGAAAATATGTGTAATAGTTTCCTATCTCAGGAATAACTCCTATTTGCAGGAACACCATGTCAATTACAAATAAATGTTTTCTTCCTTTAATTCATTAATATTGCATTTATTTTACAAAGTTACTACCACATATAATTCCAGGGAAAAATATTTGCTTTCCTTCTGAAAATAATTTTGAATCTATGAGAAGGTTTACTGGAGATCTTGACAGATTAGAACACAAATTATTGAGGAGTCAAAACTAATTAGGAAGTTCCTTTGCATGGTTCAGAACCAAAATGTAAAATTCATTTTCAACTTAAAGTCAATAGAATTATTTTTTGGATTTATAATAATTAACTATGTGGCTTGTTATTCTCACTCTGATTTAAAAGATTACAGAGAACAACATCAAAGTGAGAAAGAATAGATCTAAATTACTCAGTTTCGGAACCACAAGTAATAATTTTAAATCTAATAATCATTGTCATCAGGCTTCTGTCTCTCTTGAAAAAGGCTGTACATAAAATCCATGCATAATTCATGGAAAATGATTTAGGAAAAAAACAAAAAACAAAAAAAAAAAACTTCCCCAAAGTCTGTAGTGGAAGAGAATTCTCATTTGAAGAGAAGTCTGAGGAGGGTGAAGTACAATGAGAAATTTCATGCTTTATTTTTCACTACATTAGGCAGCCAGTGTGTGACAAACAAAAACAGATCAAGTTTTCATTCCTAACTGACTCTGATTCCTTATAAATTATGCATATGAACACAATTCAGTAAGCAAGTTTTAATCATTTCTGTAATAATATAATACTTCAGACTAGATATTGTACATGACAATCATGTTCGACACCACAATCTCTTGCTCATCGGGTTCACTGTGTTACTAAATTTCACTGAATTGCCCTACAGAATGGTGAAAAACATCCATTAACTTTTTTTTTTTCACTATTTAAAAAGTTTGAATTCTGTCATATAATTAATATACCAAACTATCACTAAGCGATCAAATAGGTCTTGGAAAAACTGCTTGATTTGACTGCAGTATTTTAGTAATTTTCCAGTATTTTAAAATCATCAGATGGAAAATCAATTACAATATGTAGATAAGTCTTCAAAATATGAAGGAATAATTTTGCCTTTTCAATTTGACAGAAATTATGATAATAATGCATTTATTTATGCATTAGTCATGGTGTAAAACCTGTAGCTGCCTTACAAAATATAAATACTTGTTTTGTGCTCCAAGGTTGTGCTGTTTCTAAACTTTCAGACCACATGCATAGCCAAGACTAAAATAAAAGTGATTTTACATCTTAATAAGAAAAATGTAAATATGTAGTGTTATAACTAGTATTACAAATAAATACATATGTAAGTAAATAAAAATAAATAAATAAATAAATAAAAGTTGGTTTGGTCATATTAAAATTGTGCTCTTGTATGTCTCGTAAATCTAAAAATTCCATGTATTCAGTGCAAACATTACAGTAATTGTGTAATACATATATCTAGTATTATTTAAGATACCATATGATATCTGAGAAAACTGTATGGAGATGATAAACGTGACACAGGACATTTAAGAACCTTCTAGGGAGACAGCTGTAGACCAGATACCATGTTCAAAACTCTTAAAATGTTGCTGACATCCCTATTAAGGCAAATAAATGAGAAAGACAAAGTTGATCAATGACATTAATACCAGTTTACTCAAGATTTCTACACAAAACTTATCTTACTCAGTTAGAAAGTTACACTGCAATATTTTTGTCTTATTTTTAGTGAATTATGTTTTTGCTTCCAGCTGAACTGCATACAGGAGTTTTCATTCCTACTCAGGTAGCCTAAATTACATAAGAATTTCAATTATCTTCTTCTTTTGAGTCTTTCAACCTGTAGAACACAGGCTTTACTTTGAAAACTTCTAAAAAGTAACACTTTCCTTATTAGTTCACCAAGGCATGTCTCTTACACATACAGACACACATATATAGTAAAAAAGAAAATAAGAGTGAATAGAATCAGTATCACCGAGGTTGGAAAAGACCTTCAAGATCATCCAGTCCAACCATCCACCTATCACCAATAGTACTCACTAAACCATGTCCCTCAATATAAAATCCAAATGTTCCTTGAACACCTCCAGAGTCAGTAACTCCACCACCTCCCTGGGCAGCCCTCTCCAGTGCCTGGCCACTCTTTCAGAAAAGTAGTATTTCCTGATGTCCAGCCTAAATCTCCCCTCTAATTCTATCACTATTCACATTCTCTCTATCACATTCTCTCTATCACTACTTACTCGAGAGATGAGGCCAATTCCCACCTTACTGCAATCTTCCTTCAGGTAGTGATAGAGAGCAATAAGGTCTCCCCTGAGCCTCCTCTTCTCCAGACTGAACAACCTCAGATCCTTCAGTAGCTCATTATAAGGCCTGTACTCCAGACCCCTCACCAGCCTTGTTGCCCTTCTTTGAACCCACTCCAGGGCCTCAATGTCTTTCTTGCAGTGAGGGGCCCAAAACTGGACACAGTACTTGAGGTGCAGCCTCACCAGAGCTGAATACAGGGGACAATCAGTTCCCTGTTCCTGCTGGCAACACTGTTCCTGATGCAAGCCAGGATGCCATTGGCCTTTTTGGATACCTGGACACACTGCTGGCTCATGTTCAGCAGAGCATCAGTCAATACCCCCATTTCTTCTACGAATAACATTATTATTTAAAACAATAACAATGAATAACATTATTTACAACAAAATACTTATGTTTCTCTAACCAAAAGAATGAGATCTCAAAAATATTTTTTTTTCTTTGTAGAAATATACAAGCCATCTAGAAAAAAAAAATCTTAGAAGTTTATGTAGTTTTACAATTCACCATGAGGTATTAAAGTAAGTGAAAGACTCTAGCCAATTTTATAAAACCTTGGGCTGAGTTCTAATGTCTAATAAATTATGGCAGCTATCAAGTGCATATAAACTAAAAATAGAAATATTTAGAATTATTTCTGTGGTTAGTATAAAGTGAGAAAGGTATTAATAAAGACTGTTGGTATGTGTGAGATCTTAAATAAGCATAAATGTCTAACACTATGTTGAATCAATCAATGACTAAGCATTTAAAAGAAACGTTACAATTTTGTGTTAAATTAAATTGCATGCGTGAAAATAACTTTCTTTAAAAAAAAAAAAAATCAGCTTATTTTACTTTCACTGAAATTGCCTTCATCTGGAGAGATTAAATGCTTTTGAATATTAAGTTCCAGTCACAAATAGACACTGAAAAGTGTTACATTAAGCAGTCAAGTTTGAAAAAGATGGCTTTTTGTTTACAGTATTACCTATATACTATTTACATTGTACTTTTTTTTTTTTTTTCTGACTGCAGGATTTTTTTTTTTTTTTTTTTTGCCTTCTATTAAAATATTATCTAATATTCCTAGTGAATTTTTGGTTACACTAAGTAATTTTTCAAGATGAAGTATATTGAATATTCTGTTGAATTATTTCTATGCTTCCTTTTTCAGACTATTTATTTATAAGCTAGATTTGTCATATTTCGGTACACTCTTATGTCTTACATATTTTTCTGTGTACTGTGTACTTTCTGTAGTATAATATAACAGTACTTAATGTTTTTATACACTGCTTTATCTGTCTAGAGATAGTTTTAGTGATATGCATAAGAAAGTCATTACCAGCAGAGGTAAAACCTTACAAAATTTGTTTCCAACAGGAACATTTCAGACAGAAAAAAAAGTAAACAAATCAAATATCAGTAAAACATCTGAAAAAAAAAGTGACTTTGAAACCCAGCTTCTATCTTTATTCTGAATCCTTTCAACTGCGTATACTGTGTGACATTTCAAACTGTTTAGTGTGAACTTGAGTATTCCTACAGAAGCAAATGAAAATTCTCCTTATAAGAAAATACTGAAAGACAAAGTGGAGTGAGTCTCACTCATTCACCATCTTCGTGAAATACAGTGAATCCAACAGAGTGGATCTTATTTAATTCCATGTATTCAGAATCAGTTCCTAAATTTGTACAAGTAAATATTGAAATAGTTATTTTACTTGACTGGAAAGTATGGTCTCATCAATATGTTTTGTCATATCATGAATTTTCCAGTTAGAAATAATAAATACTTTCAGTCTGTGACATGCCTTATTATATCACAGAAATTAGGGATCAGAAGACAAGCAGTTATAGTCGCCGATTCAAATCATCTACGCTTTTCTACTGATGTATAAATCAACAACAACAACAACAACAAAAAAGATTATTAAAAAGGAATTTTTAGCTATTTATACAAGGATAAATATTTCAAGCTTTTGCTTATATTGTTGAATTTGAGAATGAGTAACAAGGTTATAGAGTTTTGGAAGGTTTTTATCTAATAAGTAAGATTTGTAGCACAGGAAACTGGGAAGAGGGGAAAAGGAAAGGGTGTAGAAGGAAGAGAATGATTTTTATTAATTCAACATGAGTATGCAGTGTGAAATTTCTACAGTGTTGCAAACTTAACTATAAAAATTGAGAATTTACAAGACAGCAAGAATTTACAAGACAGCATCTCACTATCTACCTATCCTATATATGTATCTATTGCTGTTCTTTAGACATCTGTAGATGCAATGAGCAAGTAATTCTATTACCACGAATTGCTTGATACAATGGTCTGAAGTACTATGGAATGGTAGGTTAGTTATTCAAAGAGATGTTAGAACTTCTTCATGTGAACGGGTGGTATGTCAAAAAATGCAGCCATGTTGATTCTTATAATTAAATAAAACAGTTCTCTCAAGGCACCACTCTAGTCATGAATAAATGAAGCACAGAAGTTATTAGAAAAAGTAGAATTTCATTTTTATTAGACACATGTACTTCACTTTGTAGTGAGAGTATTTGAAACAATAGGGTGCTTCTAAATAAAAGTGATAATTCTAGAGTTCGGATAATTTAGTTTACATAGATGTCTAACATTTAATATTGTTTTCAAAGTTTCCACAAGATAATAGTCGTTGTTCTTCTCTAACAGCAAGATTTTTTCCTGGAAAACTTTTCCCTAGGCTAAAACTAAGCATATGTCTCACTGCTAAGCAAAAGCTTTAACACAGAGAGGTATTTATTTTTAGTTTAACAAATCTGCAAACATAAGAGAAAATTATGCTTTCAGAAAGATTTCTGAATTCAGTTAACCAAAGAGTTTCATTTTATAATCAGATTATAAATTATACTGCTGATTAATCTGCAGTGTGGCTTAATCCTTTTCATTATATTATTAAAAAGTGAAATATGTCTTACATCCTCAGAAAAAGCACTGCAAGAGTTTTTAGCACAGAGGCTCAGTATGATCATGTATATTCTCCTACCTATATCCACAAGTTAATACCTTGATCTTGCAATAAATATCATGCAGGCAGAACATGACTTTTAATCCCCCTATGCAACTGAAAATATGTCAGTGAGGAGTTATTTTAAAGACAAGTACTTTATTTGACTCTATTTACCACAGAGAAAATAAGGAAAAGAAAATACAAAAAGGAAAAAAGGAAAAAAGCACAGCCAAGAACACTTAATACATGTAGATGTTTGTTTGTTTGTTTGTTTGTTCATTTTTTTAGACAGAAAAGACTGTCAAGAAACATGAGTTTCTAGATGTTTTAATTAGGAGTTGAGCTATTAAGTTAGGAAAAAAATACTGTCCTCATTCTTCCTTCCCATTTTCTGTTTCTTCTTTCTCATTCCTGGTTACTGCAAAACTGAAAACTCAGCAAAATGAATAATGAAATTATTTAGCTAATATTTAGTCATAAGTTGTTTTATAGTTGTAATTATTACCTTTTAAATAAGTTGTCTGTATTTGTGCTTGAACTGATATTTTATTACAGGTGTCAAAATTGAAATTAACATAGTAATAAGAAAGCTAAAATTGTTATAGAATTATTAATTTAAAAATCAAATAATATCTGTGTCTTTCTGGCTACTTGATGCCTCTCTTTAGTAAGCTTCATGGTAAAATTGTTGAAACTTTAGAGTTGAATATGAATATGGAATATATCAGTAAGTATGTTGATTTCCAGAAAAATCCATGCAAAACTTTTCTCAGTCTAATCAGATCTCTTTCAGAAAATTGTGACACATTGTAATATTTGTAATATCTTCATTTATATTTACACTTGCATCAAGTAATTGAACCTCTTTTTTCTTTTTTTTTTTTTTTTTTTTTTTTTTTTTTAATACCTCTGGTGGGAGGACACTCAAGTAGAGATTCATTTTCAATTTTCCTACAGCATGAGAAAAATAATCTACATGTTGTTCTTAAATCTGTAGTATTTATTTCTGGGTCAAAAATAAAGCCTCTTTTAAAGTTTTTTTTGTTTGTTTGTTTTTCTGGTTTTTTTTGTTTTTTTTTTTTTACTAATGAGAATGTATTTCAGCTGCACATATTTAAACATGTAGACCTATTTCCATATCTTTTAATGAGCTATCATGAAAAAAATCAGATTTTTTTTTTTAATCTCTGTATGGTTTTGCTGCTTTTTCTGTAAACAGCAAAAAGTTAGCATTCACTGCTCTCATTACTGAATATAGAGCTTCAAATCATTAGAAGAATAGAGTGAAAAGCCTGCAGGTACTTTTCCTGTTGTCAGGACATTTTCATGTTTGGGGTAAAGTACCCACATACTGTTTCTTACAGATAATACAAGAAATTTTATTCCATTTTATATTCAGTGTACTCAAGAATACTTAACTCAGAACAATTGCTCTAGTATTGCTGTTGTCTGGACATTTGCACCATCAAAAAATGGCCAGCGCTATCATGTTATCAAATTACTTACAGATATTTTTCTCATGTATTTACTCAAGTTGAAACTCTTCTAATATGCTCAACATACCGTCTGCTAATATGCAAGTATCTGCAAGAATAGGTTTGATCTGGCACAACTTCTATGCAAATTTTATATACTTGCAATAAGTATGTCATCTGCCACTTAAAATTAATCTTTTCAGATGCCATCATTTATTTTTGGACTGTCCATAGTATTTGCAAACGTAATTAACTCAACTTACTTTGTTCACAAGGGAAATTTGAACTATATCAAATAAATATTAAATATTAGTAACTGCTGATAACACAATCTTTTTCCAGCTAACTGGAACTTGTACATTTGTCTCCATTCAAATTTATGAAAAGTTCCAGGAATGGGAATCAACTGACTAAGCACATCTTTTTCCCTTAAAAACAATTATTATTTTTTTACTCCATTAGAAATAGTGAGTTTTTTCTCATCTGTACTGTATTCCCTTTCAGATTAATTCTGTAATTTGCTGAGTTCATAGTACATATGATTGATTTTTTCTGGGTCTTAACTTCATATTTTCTTACGAATATTTTAATCCATATTTAACATAAGCCATCAAAATGAAACTTCTGTTTTTTATCTGCAGATGTCTATTCATGTTATCCTTTCTGAAGCTATGATGCTCTGCTTTTCCCAAATTTAATTATATTTATAACACTTCTATATTCCAAATTTCCAACACAAAAATAAATAGTAACATTGTGTGAGAGACATTTAGAAGGGAAAGCCTTTGAAATTTCTTGTTTTGTGTGTATGTGTGTGTGTCTATGCCTGAGATATGTTCATTCAGTTGGAAAACTGGAAGATATGTATCAAAAAATGAGATAAGAAAAATGAGGAGTAAAAACTTAATACATGGATTTTTACTAATACTCTGAGGTTTGTGCACAAACAAAATTTAAATTTGGTGAGGAGACATGTAAAACTGTGAAGGGAAGATAAAATGGAAGAAACAATCTGAAGTAGTATTCTTTGAAACAGTGTCCTATTTCTTCTGCAGGAATGGACAGGAGGGGCAATACCATTTCAGCATTCTTTAGAATAATCAAATGTTGAGGAAAACACTGGTAAAACTAAGCATTATAAAGAGGGGATTTAATAATTTCCATTAAAAACAAAAACAACAACAACAACAAAAAACACACATACGCACAAAAAAACCTTGTTAATAATTTTTAGGTTTTTAAGCAGGTGGTCGTCAATTGCCTCTCATTAACCAGAGAGATAAACAAAAATAGCTCTCCATTTAAAATAAATTTGACAAGATATTCATTGAAATTATGTAAATTTGACCTGAAGCTTTACTTCTTATTTCACCTTTAAGACCTTGTGCTCCTTGTGTTCTCTTAGATTTTCCTTTTTTTTCCCCTTATTTCATGTAAGTTTATTTCAATTCCAGGACCTGATTATCTTAGCAAGATTAAAGGGAAAATACTTTGTTCTGATTTTCTAATCTGTTAGGAAAGAAAAAAAAAAATGTTTTATTTTCAAAGTGTGTCTAAGGACTGCCTTCATGATACAGAGATACCATCTCTCTCCTGATAGAGTGAGAAGAGTTCAGTTGTCAACATATAGGTAGGTCTGAAACATCCTGTGATATATCTGCCAGCTACCCTGGTGCTTCAAGCACTTCTATAGTATGCCTGCTTGTCTGCAGCTGAGGCACACCTAGATGCCCTGTGCAGGGCCATGGGTTGGACATGCCTAATCTAGATTCTTACGTGAGAACACATCGGTGTGTTTTCAGCTGCATGCAGAAAAATAAAGGCAATCCTGCACTGCATGTTTTTCTCTGTAATCTCTTCTTCACAGGAAAATAAGTGAAATTATATTAAAGGACACAACTAAAGAATACTGCACATTTTGTGTTAAGACAAGATCAGATATAGGGATTCAATGAGCAAATCTAACATCTTGAAATATCTATTCAAATATAACATCACAAAAGTTTATGATGAGGAAGATAGCAGTGAATGCACATGAGCAATGTAATGAGAAATATTTTTAATACTTTGAGTGATTGCTTCATCCACAGAAAAAAAAATACTATTCATAATGAAGCCCAGTTATGCTGAAGATTTTAGAAAAACATACTGAAAGTTGAATAGAAAAGAAGGCAAAAAGATCCATTCAAAATACTCATACAGTATTTAATAAAAATTTAGAGTTGTTTCCCAGAGTTCAATACAAATGTTTTACTGTTAAATTGTATAGTTATCTGGTAAGTTCAGTGAGATATATTTAAATGGCTGTATGTGCATGCTCTTTTTTTTTTTTTTTTCCTGTGTTTAAAATGAGAACAAAGTATAGATAGAAGCCATAAAGTGCCTCAGGCTCTTATACCATTATGAATTTGAGGAAGAACAAAATGGTCTGCTGAGGACACCTGTCTTTCTGAGTCTGTGCAGAACCATAATTTTTGTATTTAAAATAAGCGAGGAAGAGAGAGCAGGTCTCACCAAATCTCATGTGAGTTTGCCTCAATTGCTTGTAGGAGAAAAAGGAGCACATGTTCACATCTCATTGCAACTTAACACTGCAGGAACTATTTTACTCTTAATTGACTTTCAATGCAGATAGTTTTCCCAACTACTTTGGTCACCCTACTGCAAAACCTGAACTGAGGAACATCTCTGTCATTCTCCAAAGACTACAGATGAAGTCTAGTGACAGTCTGGTGTCTCACTTCAACATAATCCTATGTTTAAGTAACATTTAATTCCTACTTTCTCAGGGACTAAGGCTTTTCCATAATGACTTCAAAGATGTTTTTTCCTTTTCCTAAGTAAAATATGATACACAAATAAATATTACTATTAGAAAGGATGTTTGACTAAGAAACACCCAATTTATCAATATCAATAACACTGATTTTTTAAAGAGATTTATGAAGGCTTAGCTAGAATATTTTCTTTTATGCCAAAAAACAAATTTGTGTTTCACTTTGAAACATGAGAGTTATCAGTTCAACGTGACATTTTCAAGAAGAGAAAGAGGCCCAATAGACAAGCTCAAACTTTGTTTGTTCATCAGGTTTTGCCATGTATAATCTCTTCTCTTCAACATATTGTATATGTGACGCTATATAAGCAGAAAAAAACTGTTTTTATGACTTCATGTACAAATGTCTCCTGACAGGCTATGTGCTCATCATTTACCCCGTATGACTACACTGATGTGTCTTGTTGAGATGAAAGTGCGTTTTGCTGTTGACAATGCAGAGTGTACCTCTTTCTGCTGTCAAAGTAACACACTGTTTCACTGTTAACCTGCTCAAATCCACACATCTTATTAACTGCGCGTAGGAAAAAGAGTTGAAAGTGCAATATGAGGCTGATTCACCATGCAGTGTGGTGCATGAGGGTGTTTGCAAAAAACTTTTCAGGGATGAGAAATATCAGAATTTGGGACATCTGAAATTAATATGCTTTCTGATGCTACATAGATAACAATGATCAAAGGTCATTGAAGTTAACAGCAGTCTTTCCATTGTTTACAGAAGGTGCATGATCAGGTCTATTATAAATACGAACAGATGATTTGTATATATTATGTACAGTACTTAACTGATCCCCAAATAAAACTTTTCTTTTTATTTATTGAACAATTGTAGAATAAACTGCACTGATTCAGAGGACTCCACTTTATTGAAAAGTGAACCAGGATCTTAAATGAGAGAGATAGAGGGTTAAAATATAAGAGAAAAAAATAGTGACTAGTAAGACCGTAAATGTATTTTATATGTGCAAACTATCCTGCACACTACTGAAATAGATTCTCAGTCTACTTAATATTGTTGGTCAATAAATTACATTTTGAATCACTACCTACACTTTATACTAGTCTCATTAAAATGATGTTAAATGCATGTATATGCTACATAACCTATGGATTTTACATGTTTACTATTTACACATAATTAGTAGCAATAGATTCATTTAATTTTGTAGTGCTTACTAATGACAGTCATTTTGATGACAGAAATATTATTATTATTATTAATTATTAATATTATGATAATTGCCCTAGACAAGCACTCATCCTATTCATTTGAACTCTGTCAGCATATGCATTAGAAAACTAAAATGATTGTCAGATACAACTGTGTGCTTAAAAAAATCCACGAATAAATATGAATTGATTTATGTACAAATGAAAGCTTTTTGGCGATGTTTACCAGGAGAATCAAAACAAAGGATACAGTGATACAAATACCTGAACAGAAGTGATTAGATAGGAGAAAAATTTTGAAACTATTTTTGCAATTTTAGGACAAATAGAATTTACAGTATCTATAGTCTATTAAATTTGTACTTTAGTATTCACTTCCTTACTGTTAGCATCTATACAATAATTACAATTAACTATCCTTGGATAATATAATGAGTTGCCACTAAGAGAATGTTGCACATCACTGCTAAAGGAAAGAAAAAACAGTATAAAAGCATTGTTGAATCTGAAGTTCAGGAAGATGAAGAAATTAATTTGAATTGCATAATAATCATGTTGAAAAATAGCAGTATAACCCACAATTTAATGTGTAATTGTTCTACCCCATGAACTAAGACTAGCAAATATGAGGAGAAATGAGGTGTAAAATAAAAATGTTAAAATTTGTTATTGATCCCATACAAAAGCAGCTGAACGTGAGTGCTATTTGACAAAAGTAGAAACACAGCCAGCAATATAATATACACTATTAGAATAAGATAGATTACATGGTGTATTCTAGTATGTGTATGACGCTTTGAAGTGATTACAGCTATTAGCTTGGATCTATCTGAAATTAATTTTAAATAATCATCTTTTATATAATATATAAATTCTGAAAAATAAACATGAAAAGAATTTCAGATAAAATTGAATGTGCTTTATGTTATCATTAAAAAAAATAATAATCCACAAAATTGTCAAGAGCATAGCCTGCTTTTGTAACAAGCTCTTCTATCATATTTGATTACATATAAGTGGAATCTCTGACTTTTAATCTTTTTCACTATATTTAAATTCAAATATATTTGTGAAATATTTTCTTCTTTGTGAACACAGCAGTTAGGCAACTGCTAAATGCTAAAATAACCATTAAGCAATTGTTATTTAATTGGATGCAGTTACTTAACTGAGAGCTTACTTCAGCATTCAGCATACAAGAATGTTTTAAAATTTACTGCTAATATAGGCAGTAAAGATTTCACATAATTTAAATATCATTTATTGATTTGAGAACATTAAATATATTTAATTTTTACATATATTTATATATATTTGAAGTGCAAATATATAAAATGCATGTTTGAATATCTGGCTCCTACTATTCTGTGAAAAAATAGAAGATGCTAGATGACAATGTTTCCTTTAATATAGAAAACGCATCTGAATGTCATTATGCACTGGAGTATTTCTAGTACTGAGGAAATGTAAGATACCTATCAAAGCATTTTCTACTCCGAATCTGTTCGCCTAGGCTTTAAAGGTCACTGAAAAGGACTGAAGTTAGCATGTGAGCTGCTAACATAAACCTGAAGTCTGAATTCTGAAATTTGATATTTTGTTGAATAGCACAGTTAATGTCTCTGTCCATTTGGGGGATGCTTTCCTCTGATTAGACATTTGTCTCAGTAGGATCACTCTTCAAACTATAGTAAGAGATGCATACGAGGATATCTAAATGCTCTGAAAGTAGTGCTTCCTATTATTTCCATGGAAACTACAAGAGGTGCAAAGTACATAATAACATAGTTAATAGAGAAGGTTCTCCGCTACAAAAGGTCATTTTTCAACATAGCCACCATCATTAGCTATGCACTTTTGCCAGCAATGAAAAAGAGCCTGCATGCCATGCTCATAAAATTCTGCACCAGTGGAGATGACCCTCTTTTTCATAGCTTACATGACAGTGTCCTTGCTGAAACAGAGCACCCACTGCATCTCTGTACTAACATTCACTGTTTGGTCTCCATAAACATTCAGGAAGCCTTGATGGATGTAAATAGGTGTGATTTTTTCTACATGGTGGAATTCAGTGACACATTTTTGCTTCATGCTTTTATATGCATTTCCATGTCTGATGCCATTTTGTCAAAGTGTCCTTTCGCCATCATCTGGTACTCAGCAACAAAATGTAAAGGAACAGAGGTTCAACCTCTATTGCCATACCACCAATAGTTTGCCTCTGATGTCATGGAACAACATAATAAAACAGAAGGCATTACTTTTGGAGCAGCCCTTGTATGTACTGTGCTTACATTTTTTTTGCTTGTTTGTTTATTTAGATGTTTTTTGCTTTAGAAATTGGAAACTTGGAATTATTGATTACAATTTGCAAGAATTCAAGCTTGTATTTTACAGCTTGAAAAATATAGTTGTCTATTTCTCTATCACTTTGTGGATCACTGTTTATGAGAATGAAAAACTGAGTCACATGGTGATTAATGCACATGAATCTGGTGCATGGAATATTGTGGAAGAAAAAAAAAAGAAAAAAAAAGGCTTCCAGTCACTAATCCCTCTAGTCATGGGATTAAAAACCACAGAGGAAAGAAGAATTATCAATGAAGACTTCTACTTGCCAGACATCATCATCTCTGTGTTTTGATGAAAACAACACATGGTTTTTCTTACTTTCCATTTCTATTCTACAGTTAACAAATGAGGCTTCTGATATGGGCCAGTTTGAAATTCAATATCCTAAGTGGAATATTGAAGCATGTTGATTTATCAGCCGAAATAAATAGAACACACTGTGAAAAGTAAGTGCTTTTCAAATTGGGAAGCTAGCAAAATGAGAACTTCATGGACTACTTGTTTCAACCTAAACACCTAAATCTATCCACATCCAGCAGGATCAAATGCAGGCAGGTTCAGTTCATCTTTGTGGATTTTAGCTCTATTATAGCTATAAGATCTGCTTTGTAACACATTGTGCAAACAAATTCAATGGTTTTCTCTGAAACATAAAATAAAAAGTGAAAATTTCAAAGCCTTCTCCTAGATTTCTGTGAGATTTTAAAATGCCAGATACATTCATCTACAAACATGACTTCAGAAAACAAGATGATTGGGTCTGTGACTCTATTTTCCCATTTAATATGTCATTATAATACATGAAATATGAAATAAAATCTTTCAATGCTATTCAAAATGAAGTCACTGAGAGTACTTAACTTTCTGTTGCAATGAAAACTTAACTTTTTAATTCTTCACTGATAAAATGATTTTGTGAAGGCACATTTTGAAAGCAAAAGCACACATTGGTTAAGGAATATTTTTTTATTCTAATCTTAAAGATATCCTAAAAGCATTTATCACTGATGTCACTCTGAGACACACATATAGAGTTAAGGAAGAAAAGACCCTCATTATTTACCAAGTCCTGTATTTAAGTTATTTTTTTCAAAACTTGGGTACTACTGTAAGCCTTGATGCATACAGATAAATATTATTTAACTATGCACCTTTTTATTTAAAAAGATTAAACTCATATCCGAGTTTTGCTTGCTAATGAATTAAATTATTGTAACCTGCATCTCTGTGATTTCTTTTTTTTTTCCTGAATATAGTGAAAGTGATGTTTCACAGCTTCCTGTTAGTGGATTCCTCTTTATTTTCTATTTGTTTCTATTTCTCAACGTCTGCATTTATTTTACTTATTTCTTCTTTTGTTTCTCTTATTCTCTGTGATATAGAGTTAAGATTTTTTTTTGCTGTTGACTTTATGTATTGCAAGTGATATAACGATTTCCTGTTTCCAAATTGCATTCATAATTTTTAAAATTATTTATTTAATTTTATTTTAATCCACAGTGCACATTTAATGACATTAAATTTTATACACATATATTTGTGCATTTGTATGTATAAAATACCAGGATAACATGCCCGATAGTTTCTGAAAGATGTCTGATTGTTTGACAATAGTTGCTTGAAATTAACTCACTAGGTTATAGCCTATTGCATGATGTTGTGATATGGAATATTGATAAAACCAGGGCAGTTTTATATAAACATTTCTCAGTTCTCCTCAGTTTTTCTTGAGTGTTGATATAACTAACAGTAGGATGTCACTGCTATCAGGAACCTTTATTATTCTCTTGCTACTCATACCTTGGAGGAGCAACTGTGAGACTCCCAGACATCATTCAGTTTTCCTGACATTAAAGCATCCCACTCAGATGAGTAAAATATGCCATGCATTCACCCACAGCACTATTTGAACTTCTCGTATAGAAATATGTGATTCCTATTTGACTGTGAAAACTGTACAGCTTAAATTTGTATCACATAGATATTAATTCAGATTAATTCAATTTACATTTTGGTTTTAATTACTATTGTAATCTTAAAAAATGTTTCCCCTCAGAATACTTACCTTTTTTCACTCTCCAGTCTGCCAGAATACATCTTATCTCTCCCGGAATATTTTTTTGAACCTAGTTGCCTAAGAATAGGCCCCTTCAAACCGGATTAAGGTATTAAAGAAAACAGCCTGATTTTCTGTGATGGTGATATTAATGGAGACTGGAAACACATCTCTCTCAGTAATGCAAGTCTTTTCTATGCTTTTTATTTATTGTCATGACACAGAATTATTCATGTATTAAATTTATCTTATAACTTCTAAAATGAAGCCCAGTGATTTGAAAATATTTCTTGTTTCGTTTGGAGATAGAGCAACTTTAAAAAGCCAAAATGTCTGTTTGAAAGTTGAAGTTATCCACCTTCTTCCTTTTCTTTCAACTTCTTCTTTCCTTCTTTCACATTCATGAATTATTAATTTTTTCATTCTGCAACTTGCACATCCCCTCTCTGACCACCTGCCTTTTCTCATGTCAGTTCAGTAGTTTCAAAAGCAGGACGCCTAAACAGTTCATACCATGTACTCGTTCTGCTTCACTACAGAACAAAGTTACTCAAAGTTTATGTTAAGAAATGAGCAGATGATTCAGTAGAAGTGTTGACAGATCTTTAAGCACCTCTTGAGGGCCCAAGGAGCTCATGGCACCATATAAATTTTAATTATATGAAAGCATGGCGTATCATATCTGTTTCAAATGACCCCAATGAAGTACTGTTTTAATGCAAAACCCTTATAACCACTTAACACTCCCACAGCAATGCTTAAAAGACATGAAAGGGCTCTGTCATGTTGTTGCTGATTTATGTATGTTTTCCCTATTAATATTGACTTAATTCTTGAACACAATTAAAAAAAAAAAAAAAGAGAAAAAAACAACAAACAAACAAACAAAACAGCTACCTTGTCAGACAGACATACTGCACACTCATACACGTACACCCACAGAAATACTTACAGCATATAAGTTGGAAAACATTCTCTGCTCTAAGATACAGACTTCAAAAATTGTATAACACTGATTTAGTTGTTATTTTCTTTTTCTGCATCCGTGACAGCAGTTAAAAGACATTTTGGTTTAACAATCATCATGTGGCAGAGAGCTCTACAGGTCATCATCTTCTGGCTCTGCAAAACACCATATTGGGGTAACATACATGAACCTATTGCTAATGTATATATAATTTTGATAAAAACATAGCAACAGGAACATATATAGCAGAATATTGGTCTGTTTTGTCAGTCTCACAAATTTTCAAAATGGTGAGGCATAATTTATAGATCTTTAAAGACAGAACAATTTTATGAATATCTAACATTACTTACATTGCATAATAAAGAACTTCACACTTTGATTTACATATACCACTAATGAATGTTTAGACCAGAAATTTTAGTATAGCATCAGAAATTAACGGCATAAAGAATAGTGTATTTTCACAAACTACAATCTGATTTACTCGTATATGATATAAACTTAAAGCATGGTTCAAAAAAAGTTCTGTACCTATTAAGAAAACATTTTACTCTCATTAATTAACAATATTTAAAGTGTCATCAAAATTTTGAAGCATTAAGTTATTAGTTTTTTAAATAATCATAAATGGTAAGTACTTCTATAGGCATAAATCATTATAAATCCAGAATGGGTCTGTCTCTCCCTGTTACTGAAAAGGAAACCTATCAAGTTTACAGAGGATATTTGCAGATGAGTCTTCAGTGTAATACTTCCATTAAATAAAATCAACAAAAAACTTCTAAGTTCTTCAATATCTACATGCTATGAAGGTAATTCTACATTTTGTCAGGTGAGACTTAATATTTAAAACAAAAACTGATCATATGAAGTTACACTAAGCAGTAATTAAACTAACCCTGTGACTGCGCTGAAATGTATTTGAAGCGATCACATAACTTCTCTGGGTTCATAGCTGTCAGTATAGAGACTTCCAGAGGAGGAGAATAGTGACACCTTCCAAAGCTGTTCCAGACAAATTTATAAGACTATGTTGTTATTCTCCCTTGCAGATGCCACCTGTCATATATATTATGAAGACTGCCAGCCAAAAAATTCTGCAAGATTTTTTTTCCTAAGGTGCACATATTTCTAAATTGGAAATGTTCATGGAAATTTTTTACTCACAAACTTGAAAACTCTCTGGTCCAATTTCACATTTTCTAAGAAGTTCCCTAGGATATTGTCAATGGTTTATGGCCTGGTTCGGTCCGGTTCCGTGACCAGCATGGCAGAGGGATTGCACAAAATCTGTGCCTCCAGAAAAAGGGAACAGGGGGGCCCAAAATAATTAAAAACAGCAGCAACGATCTGAGGAGAAATGAACTAATTTACTAAATATAGTATCAGAATGCAAGATAACACCCCATAATACAATATAATTAGAATTGAAACTAACAAATCTAATATAATGAGAGAATGTCTGAAAGGTAGATAGGACTCACCATAACACTGACATGAGATGCACAGTCCAGTTGAGCAGCAGGGAGATGAAGAAGAGCAGATGAAGAAGAACGCATCAGGTGATCTTGACAGGAGTTATATCTTCTCTCTGACCACTAAGCCCCCCGGGGGAATGTAGTTCTTCTCTTCCAGACAGGTACTCAGAACTTGAGCATTAACAGTTAAACTCCCAATGCACTACATGATGTTATGATGTGGAATACTGATAACCAAAAATCATAAAACCATGACAAATATTATTTTAAAAGTTTCTGCTTTCTAGAAATACCACAGACAAATGGAAACTATGCTGAGTGAAGATAGCACAGGAACAAAAAGTCATGCATGGCTGAAACTGAAGTGAAGTCAATTCCATTTAATACATAATACATTGAAGACATTTTTCAAAAGGTATTCATTCTGTTAATTCTGTAGTGTTGCTAGGGTCCATAGGACTTTGCATCTTCCTGCAAATGTTCTAGGCACATTAGCAAATATTACCTGCAGTTTTACCTTATGCAGCCAGATGCCACAGTACTGTGCCATTTTCATGAATCCCAGAAATTGCTACAAAGTGCTTGTGTGAATTTTCTCTCCTTTCTTTAGCTGAGAATGATCCTTTATATCCTATAAAACAATAGTAGTTAAACAAAAATCTCTACTGATGATGAGAAATTCATCTCATTATATAAATTAGAATATTTTTGCCATTTTCACATTTAAATGATCTGTAATTTCATTTTCTGAACCAGAATCAATACAATGTAGAAATGTATGTATAGACAGATAACATGTATACACCTATCTGTACAAGTATGTAGGTAGATAAGCACAGATAGATGGATAGATAGAAACATAAATAGGAAGATAAATAGATAGGGAGGCATTCCTTCCATGTGTTGTGTGCATGCCTGTTTACATGCAAGCAGAAAAACACAAAAAAAAAAGTGAATAGTTTAATGCCAGCATTGGAGAACAGGGTCTTTAGATTTAGGACTTAAGAATTTTTAAATTTCAGGAGATTACCTTTGCACTGATAGTTTAATTTTCAACAATTACCATGAAAATACTTTTTTTCAAAATACATATCTTTCTACTCTACTGCGATTATTTTCTGTATGCTACATAGTTTCTACTCTGCAGGATTCAGAGGTGTCATTTCAAAAACTGTCAGCATTGGTGGGCAGGTGGAGTGTGATCTTTAAAACAAGGAAGAACAGAAATTGTTTTATTTTTTCTTTATTTTTCTTTAAAAACAGAATAAGAAACGAAGAAAACTAATACATAGCCACCAACAGCAAAACTTTCTATAATAAGAAATACTTTCTTGTAAATAATATACAAGTCACTAGATTTCTCTAGCAATCGTTTTTGCTAAAACATCTTGTATTTGCACTGTTGCTTTTTGTTTGTTTGTTTGTTTGTTTTAAAAAAAAAACTTTAAAGGACATTTCTGTATGAAAGCTCAGAAAGCATTTGATTATAGGCAGCTTATGAAAATGGAAATTTTATGATCATTTCAGTAAAATAGTTATGAATAACTGCACAACAGCAACATGACAACAAACTCCTCATTGTACCTACAAGGTAGGAGGTGGATGCCACTGCAACTCAAATAATTTCCAGAAGAGTGATGTTTCTAGTTATAATGCTGGTGATACTTTTTAAGTCTGTAATGCTACCTAGATAAAATACCCTAGATCCAGAAACAAATAACTTTTGTTCTGATCCTTTTCCTCAAGCTGTAAACAAATGAAAAAATTATTTAAAATAAGCATTATTCTGTATTTGCATTCTTTGAAAGACAAATTATTTTAAATGTGAGGAAATCCTTCTTAGGAGGATTGAACAATTCAAACCCATCCAAAAGAATTCAGCATCTGGTGTGGCCTTCACCTTATTTAAATCAGAGACAATTCCTCCTCTTAATATAGTAGCCAGAATTAAGAACTCAGGAAGAGAGAATAAACAAATAAATAAACAAACCAAATCCCATCAAGGAGGGGAGTATACTGAATTATTTCTTTCAGCATGGAAGCTCCTTATGATCTGTTTTCCCTCCCTGACACACAGTCCAGGGCTAAAGAGGAGACATTTGTTATCGCTTGACAGGCAAATTCCAGTTTCATGTTGGGAAATGAGCCTGACTCTCTAGGCTTCTAAGGCTTTTTTAGATGAAATACTAGAAATACCTAGCGTAGTCAATGTCAAATACTCCTTACACAGAGAATGAAAAGCTCGATTACATTATATAAGGTATCATAATGACTGCAGGCTCTAGTATCAACATACAGCTTCTGCATCTGCCTTGGCTTTTAATAACTTTCATATAGGGGAATTTTTCCTGTTTTCACATACATATTGTACAAATTAAAACATGAAGTGTGCATCTTTGTAAAGGATATGTAGAATGTGGCAAAAGGAAATGGATATATCACAATTCTGAATCTGTCCCTCAACAACAGGATAATAATATGAATTCCAAAAACTTGATGAATAAGGCATGTTTTCTTAAACACTGTGATGTAGTTAGGGTAGCTTCTTTGCCTATATCAAGTTCTGAGTGAATGCTTTGATTGTAGATGACTGTATATTACGTTTTATTAATGCATAAATGATTGAGAACCTGATAATCTGCATCTAAAGGAAGGATGATTTAATAGGATCCATTAAGGTGATATCAAGTATGTATCCTAAACTGATACAGAGTGTTGAAATGATTAAACATTCTCTACAAGATCAGTGGTAAAATTATCTACATTATTTTTTTATTATTATTCCTACTATTTGAGTAATTTTATTTTTATGAAGAAAACTGTACCAAACTGTATAGAATTGTTGTACAGACTGTTTGATACACCCAAATGGTAATCAAACTGGCCTTGTTTTCTGGATTTAACAGTGCAGAAAAACCTTTAAAATATTTTGCTTTAGCAATGTTTTGAATTTTAATTTCAGAAGAATCAATTGTTTTTACAATACAGAAAAACCTTTTTTTTTTTTTTTTTTTTTTTTTCCTGACAAACTGGGCAAAAGCGACCTGTAGTGAAGAGATACATTGATCCAGACAATCCTTTTATCATGCTGACACTATTGGCAGCAGCATGTCAAGAGTGTGCTTTTATTTTGGATTCAAGTTAGTGAGCATCTTGTTGTTGAAATTCATTCAGAAGAAGCTTAGTTCCCTTATTCCGTTTTATCACTCATGCAGCAGGGTATGTAGATGTCTAATCTGGTAATTATCATGCCATCTTCCTTGGCCTCTATTATGAAAACTAGAACAGAATTTCAAAGGGGGATGAGGCAAAAAACATTTTATTTAAACTGCCTGATCTGAATTATTCACTCCGTAGGGCAAAGGGGTGAGGGAGAAGGGGGAAAGGGAAGGAAAATGATGGGGGATGGGACAGAGAATGGAGAAGGAAGAAAAAAAGAGGGAAAAATATGAAAAAATTATTTCATTTCTTCATAGAGCGTGATTGTCCAAGAGTCTTTGAATCTTTTCCACTCTATTAAATAGTTTATTTTAAAGCATATAATAGCTTTTGGAGGCTTGTTCAGTATTTCTGCTGTTGTGGTAGTGAATAGTCACAAAACATTTTGCAGCTTTCTGGCACCTGCATGAAGCTGTGACTTATGAATATGCTAATGAGACTGCAACCAGAACTGGCTTGGGTTCAACACTTGCACACAATTTGTGCTCAGGCTACCAGCACTGCTAAGAGGCTGAGTACAGAAAGTAATATTTAGACTGATCAATTCAACATAATGCACTTTCATTAAAACAGAGACTTTAAACAGAACAGCTTAAAGTTATCCAGTGCCAGCACAGTGGAAATTATTTCTAAACCATTTTTTATATGTCTGGAAGGATATTATTCAATTTAACTACTTGGAATTGCGTAAGCTGATCCATATAGCATATTATGTTGTTTAATAGCACTGAAAAAACTCCAAATCCACATAGTAATAGCGACAGCTGTACTTATTCATGTCTAGACTGCATCTCCTTCATAATATAATTTTTAACCTTGAATACAGAAAGGCAGAATTTCCACACAGAAATGTCTTCTATAGAAATTCTGTAGTTTATGCCTTTAATATTAGGAGAAGCAGGACTGTCTGCAAACCAGATTTAAGAAATAGATATTAAGATTACTAGCAACTATTCCCATTTATTGCACATTTCCAGTGTTAAAACATTTAAAATATTGGCTTTAGACTTAGAAATCTCATTATCAGTTTTAAATTAATCTACTTCAAATGTCTATGCTGTCATGATTTATTATCTCAACATATAGAGAAACAATTAGAAAAAAGCAATCAGAGTTTTAGAGATGAACATCATTTGATTTCACTTTTTTTTTAATGAGAAGTGAATAAATTCTGTTTTTTTTTAAGTAATCAGCTGATACAAAATTCAAATTTTGAAATTAATTTGGTTTACATTTCTGACAGAGTGTAAGACTCGATGTATTTTGAACGAAATTAAAATGCATCTGTAAACAAGTGAGTTAGCTTTAAATAAAAGTTCCTATCTATTTTTAAGGGTGTGACAAATAATTATCAGTGTGTTTTGATTTTGTTAATACTATTAAAACTATTATAGGTTAGGAATGAAAATGGCTATAGGTTAGGAATGAAAATGGCTTTACCTAGGCAATGGGAATTGAAAACAGTATGTCTTCAACCTGCTATTTGATTCTGTTGGGAAGCTAATAAATAGAAAATATGCATATGTATATACTTTCTAATTATTCTTGTCCTTTTGAGTTCTGCATATCTTTTGATCCCAAAGAAGTATTTCATCAGAATTTTATGATATGCCAGACTGAAAGGGAACACATATGAACCTCCTGTTTCACTGAAAAAGCATCAGAAAGCAGAATTTTACAAAATAATGTATTACTAAACATGGTGAAAGGACATGGGAGTGCTAACATCTTTGTATCTTACTTCATGTACACAAAACAATGATCTTCAGGCTTACCTTTCTTGGCTCAAATCCCATGTGACACATTTTCATGAAAATCTTACTTGCTATCTTCAGTTCAGCTTATCTTATATGGTAGCAGATGGAATATTTTAGTGTATACCAACTGAAAAGGGGAAAAAAAAAAAAAAGAAAAGAAAAAAGAAAAGCACTTCTAATGAAGACATGAAAACAAAACAAAAAAATGCCAAGTGAATTTGCACATAGTTATTACAAACTGCTAAAATATTCATACTATAGAGACAAAGTTTTGTCACTTCATAAACTGTTATTCATCGATCTGATCTTCAGTCTAGTTTCCAATTAGATTTGGAAATATGAAATATGTCTTGAAGGGCAGTAAATTTGGTTTATTTATTTCAGAGGTTGAAGATAATCTTACTAGCCAACACTCTCCAAAAGTCCTTTTATGTTGGTGGGTTCCCAGGTCAAGTGACTACATTTCAAAGTAGTAACATTGTCACAATGGTAGTAAATCTTCTGAATACAAGTATTTTGATTCTTGCTTCATCTGTCCTTACAAAGTGTTGTTCTAGTAGTTATTATTTTACATGAAGAGCACATATGGTACTGATATTTGAAGCTATTCAAATCACATGGGTCTGAAATGCTAATTGCTTCATAAGTATGACATGTAGATTTCAGAATTTTCACTAATGAATAACAATTTAAAAATATCTGAAATATGATTTTTGCACTCTATAGGGAAAAATTAGTAGTCACGAGGAAATTGTATTATTTTGCAAACACTAAAATAATTTTTTCCTCAATTTTTCAGCATGGCTGGGGAGGATATTTTTTAGACTTAGTTACTCACTAAGATAATCCGATGCTTTGTAAAAATTTTCTGGGGTTTTCCACCACTTCAGAATTATGCAATATGGTAAATCTACTGTCCAATCATTAATCATTTCCTACTGCTCTTAAAATTTCATCAGCACATGACTAATAAGCAAAAGTGTATAACTTCTCTCTGTAAAAGCAAGAGAAAGTCTTTTTTTTTTTTTTTTTTTTAATGAACTGTCTTCAGAAGCACTGCTTTTCAAAGGACAGTTGAATTGAAAAATTTTGTCATTTAGTTTGTCAGATCAATGTGTTTTCTCCCAAATCTCTGGTGGCACCAGAAGTAATTGTAGCTTCCAGTAGTAGTACCCAAGGCAAAAATAAGTCTGTTCTTAGTGCAATATATCTTCATATATGCAACATACAGATTTTTCTCAGGACTGAGAGCTGTACAGGAGAAAGATGCCTTTCTTGGCAATTCCATAGACTTGATTTTTTTTTTTTCCTGTACTTTATTGTTCAAGATTACAATCTTGTGGAGAACTTAATGGTTGTCTTTTACGTTGATGTTGCCACAATGAAATGCACCACCCACAGCAGTGCTGTGCTCACATTCAGTGTTTGCTATTCATAAATATTCAGAAAAAGTCAATGAATGTCCGATAACTGTAATTTTTTTCACATGGAGGAATTCATCTCTGCTTCATATGCATTTCCACGTCAGATGTCATTTTATCATACTGCCCCTCTGCCTCTCTGTGTCACATGGCAACAAAATTTAACAGAATATTGTCAGGAAGATTCAACTTGTGCTGCCATACAACCAGTATCTGCCTCCAATGTTATGAGTCAGCATAATAAAACAGGAGACATTGCTTTTGGATCAGCTCTCATATATAACTTTTAAATCCTGTGTTCCTAGTATGTGAAACATAGAGATGAGCATCTGTTATGAGCATGAGTAGCAATTTTAAGAAACATGTATGAGATGCAGGTAGTGCATCAGAAGATCACAAGGGAGAGTTTTTAAGAGAGTGCGTCTTCAAGAGAGGGTTTAAGTACTATGACTATTAACACTGTACAGGTCACTGATTTCTGGGAAACTGATTGTACCAACTGCCAGGGATATTCTAGGAGAGTCACAATTGTACTGAATGCCAGGAAATTTTTTCGTCCTTACCTTGCTCAGAAGTGTCTGTCAAACTGCCTCGAGTCAAACCTTAGTTGTATAGCATAGGAAAGCAAGACACCGTCCCACAGATATAAACAATAAAAATGAGAGAAATTTAAATAAAAGCTTGATTTTTGTCTTATTCTACCGTGTATTTAATATTAGGAAAAGTAGATTATTTACATAATCAGAGGATGTAGCAGTGTTTCCTATTTCAGAAAATAACTTAGGTAGACAAAGAGCTACATATAAATCCATATCATATTTAAAGGAGAAAAACAATTTGGATTCAGGTAGGCAAATTAAAAAAATATTCAAAAATAATTTATTTTAAATACAATTGCACCTTCTATTGAAACCAGTTTCAAATTTTCTCTGAGCAATAGACTCCCAGTTTTGCTATTCATATTCAATGAACTTGATTACTTTGTGAAAATCTACAAATATTAAGTAAGTTTCCATGGGAGTAAAGCAGCCACAGTGAATTTTTTTCTTAGAATCATAGAATCACAAGGTTGGAAACAACCTATAAGATCATCTAGTCCAGCCGTCTTCTCATTACCACTGCTACCACAAGCTACTAAACCATATCTTGCAGCTCCTCATCCAGGCTCATCTTGAACACTGCCAGGGACGGCGACTCCACCACCTCTCTGGGCAGGCCATTCCAGTGCCTGACCACTCTCTGAGAGAAAAAGTTTTTCCTCATGTCTAACCTAAACCTCCTCCGGTACAACTGCCATTTCCCTGGGTCCTGTTCGTTGCCTGAGAGAAGAGGCCAAACCCCTCTTCATCACAACCTCCCTTCAGGAAGTTGTAGAGTGCAGTGAGGTCTCCCCTGAGCCTCCTCTTCTCCAGACTGAACAATCCCAGCTCCCTCAGCTGCTCCTCATAAGACTTGTGCTCCAGACCCCTCACCAGTTTCGTTGCCCTTCTGTGGACACGCTCCAGGACCTCAATGTCTTTCCTTTAGCGAGGGGCCCAAAACTGAACACAAAACTTGATCTTGACCCCTCATCTAGGTCATCAATAAAGATGTTAAAAAATATGGGCCTCAGTACCGACCCCTGGGGACACCATGGGTTGCCAGGCGGACTTAACTCCGTTAACCACTACCCGTTGGGCATGGCCCACTAGCCAGTTTCTTACACAAAGGAGTGTAGACCTGTCCAGACCACGGGCAGACAGTTTCCCCAGAAGAAGCCTCTGAGAGACTGTGTCAAAGGCTTTGTTGAAGTCTAGGTAGACTACATCAACAGCCCTTCCCTTACCTATCAGTCTGGTCACCCAGTCATAGAAGGAGATGAGGTTGGTCAAGCATGGTCTTTCACAAACCCATGCTGGCTGGGCCTGATCCCCTGGACACCACACATGTGCCATGTGTGCCACCAAGATTTCACAATAAGGTCATTGCCGAATTGAGTTGTTAGAGTTAGGGTGGTATGGTTAGGTTGCAGTTAGACTTGATGATCTTGAGGGTCTATTCCAACCTGAGCAATTCTATGATTCTATAGTTCTGTAAGTAATGCTACCAGAATACTGCACTAGGGACAAACTTGTTGAGCTTCAAAACAAGCTCTGCCTTTGTGGTAGTGTCCTCATCAGTGTGCCGAGAGAAAAAAATTTGTCTACTTTCTCAAGTGTACAGTAAATTTTACACATCACAACTTAGAGAGGGGGAAAGGAGAGAAAAGTAAGAAAAGTAATGGAAAAGGCTGCTTTGCTTTATGATATATATACATAAATATGTATAAACATAAAGTGTGTATAGAGAAGAAATGGAATGTCTCAAAACATTGTTCAAAATAATTATTTGCCTTTTTCTTAAAGACTGTCATATCACAAATAGACAATCTATTTCAAAGAAGGGCATAATAATAATAATGTATAATAATTATCATATAATCATCATCTCATGTGTAATAATTAATATGATGATTAACCTCAGAGGTGGGAGGTAATTAGTAGTTTGGACACTGAGATGTGTTTAGTAAGATGTGTTAGTAGTATTCTGAAAAGCTTTCATTATATTGAATCCAAATGTAGAATCTGGCAGCATTTTATCTTCATGTCACAGTGAAGCTTATACCCTCAACTTCTGCTACACTCATATTCTGGTTTCTCAGTGTAGACACCCAGGCACAACAGCTGGAAGCCTGGTGATATTTTTCTTGTATATGGTCTGAATATTTGGATGACAAAAATCTAATCATGCGTTTTCCTATATTTGTGTCTGACAATGTAAAGAATAACCAACCTATGGCTTCAGTTCAGCTTTCAGAATCCTCCATCTATATCTTCAATAGTAAACTAAATAATATAAGGGTTAATATATTAAGGAAATAGATAAACATTTATGCAATTCATAAGCATTATGGGAGGAGATGGAAAAACAAACAAACAAACAGAAAAAGGAAGGAATTTAGTTTAAATAAACATGTACTGGCACAATTTTTCTTCATTTCCTCAGGGTTCCTTCTCCCCTAGCTTACACACAATTTGCAGGAGTCATTCTGAAATCCTTGTAAACTCAAAAGGTGAACTCACAGATAATTCCAGATGCTAAGGCAACACAGTGCAAGATACTATATGCTTAGATTGTTTAAAGACAGTATAAACATATTTTGAAAAAGAAACTCTTAAGTGAGATTCTGTTTCAATAGGTGAACTACCCCAACTCTTTTGACTTCTGTCGAGAAAAGATTTCCAACAAATTCTGTGACTGCTTATTTTAGTACTAGAGTTGCAGAGAAAGTGTTGGAGGAAAAACATATAATTATAAACACAGCTTTTAAAAATAATGCTGATTATTTTCTCAAACCAAGTAACCTGCTGTAAAGCCTAGGTCATAAACAGGTGTTCTGATTCCCAGTTGTCTGGTTTAAATGTGATCATTTTGCTGACACTCATGAACTAATTGGCATAAAATTTAAAGTCTTACTCAGCAGCAAAAATCTTAGGTGAGTATTCAGATCTAACTCAATGTGTGTTCTACTGACAACTAAATGAACACTGGGTTATTTGATGTTACTTGTTTTCTGTCGTTGCTGTTGAAAATTTGTTGAAACATTATTGATAACATACCCTATCATAAAATTATAGTGTCTTAGAATTATTTGGGTTGGAAAGGACCTTTCTAGTTCATCTAGTCCAACTTTCTCTGCCATGAGCAGGGAAATCTTCAGTAGATCAGGCTTCCTAAAGCCATGCCCAACCTGATCTTGAGCACTCATATTTATCTTTGTTGCTCCAATCTGTCAAGCAGACGTTCATTTACTCCACAAGACTTCGCTTCTTAAAATATTAATGTCCAAATGTAGCAGTTCATTCAATTATGTGTGTTGCTACTGTCTTGAACAAAATGATACAAATCCTGCCAGCCACTCTAAATATCCTTTAATTTAGATAGCTAATTAGTTTTCAGATTTGCAATCCTATCTTTTAGAATTTGATTTTTATAAGGTTTTTCTTATTTCTCAAACATTCTGTTTATGTAGCCAGTAGCACATTAAGGCCAGAATATTGATGTCTTCTGAAATTTACTTTTTCCTTTAATGTGTTCACATTTTAAACTTCACTTGACATGCCTTCACTTGAAATACACTTGAAAATGCTTTTATTTGTAATGTGTGTAATAATCTTTCTCACTTTTGAATCAACCATGAATTTGATAAGTGAATCATGGGAAGTTCCATTGTCTTCTTTCTTTGTAGAATTTAAGGATATTTCAGTCTCTGAAAAAAAAAAAAAAAAAAAAAAAAAGTCAATTTATTTTCTTAGAACATTAATTTCATTCAGAAATCTGCATTAAAAAAAAAATCCTTTGCAGAGTGTCTATAGATAATTAGGGACCTGGAACATCTCCCCTGTGAGGAATGGCTGAGAAACTCTGTACTTTTAAGCCTGGAGAAGACTGAGGGGACCTTATAAAAGTTTAGAAATACCTAAACATAGAAGTTTGTATGGATGGAACCAGGCTATTTTCAACAGTTTACAGAGACAGAACAAGGGGTGATAGGTATTGACTGGAACATAGGAAGTGGCATGAGAACATGAGAAAATAAGTTTTACTTTCAGAGTGACAAAGCACTGGAGAAAGCTGCCCAGAGAGTTTGTGGAGACTTCTGCCTGCTTGCTTTCCTGTATAACCTTCTCTGAGGAATCTGCTTTTGCAAGAAGTTGAAGTAGACGATTGCCAAAGGTCCCTTCCAGCCCCCACAGTTCTGGGATTCTGTGAGATCACATAATCAATAATGTTCAGAGTCTCTGACCAGATTGAAATAAACGTTTTTAGTTTAATCACTACTCCCTTAATATGTGCCAAATTTGTCCCTTTTCCTCTGAGTTCTTGCTGATTACGATGAGCCGTGAAGTCTTTGTTCCAAACATTACTGGTGTCCTATCTGTTGTTATAGAAACTATCATTATTTTGTATTTAATAATATACTTGATCTAATCATAATTATCTTTGTCTCTTGTTTCATTTTCATTACTTGTGCTAACAAAAATATCTCTGTTTATATTGCACACTTCAGGGTAGGATGAGAACAGGAATCAAAGAATCATAGGATGACTTCTGTTTCTCTCTCTTGACAAAAAATAGAAGCATGTGGCAAGTAAAGCTTATGCATCAAAATTTTAGTTAGCAAAAACCTTCCATATCCCCTCTCCTCCCCTTTCCTCTCCTCTCCTCTGCTCTCCTCTCCTCTCCTTTCTCTCATCCTTTCCCAAATGAAGAATAAAAAACATTCCAATTGCATATTTGTAAGGGAATAATGGGTGAGGTAGGCAAGATTTCATTTCTGAGGAATATATTACAATCCGCCCTTGGGTACTTATCCCTCTGTTCCTTACTTTTTGACACTGGAAAATTTATTTTAACCAAAGGAGAGAGGAAAAATAGTTATAAATCCCATCCTTTTTGACTAAATCCACAAAATCTATGAATAATTTTGAGTGATAATCTTGATTGCCAGAAGCATAATTTTACTGTATCTGAAGTCATATCTGAGTTAGGAAATCAGTGGGTTGAGGTATTTAGATTTTATCAAAAAGTATCAACAGCATTATCAGCAGCATTGATCCAAAGATGGGACTTTCAGTGCCCTAGTAGAGACCACAAAGCACATTATCTTTTCTGTCATACATCAGCCCAAAGCACTTGGCTGCTTTTTCTCAGTTAAGTCTGGCTGAGATGCATGGCATCTGGTCTCTCCCACTGCGAAGAACAAGCGGCCATGGGATAGCAGGACATCAGCTGGTGGGTCTTCCCTGCTGTTCTGTGGCTGGCAGAACTTAAGCAGTATTTGGCTGCTGAACTTTTGTTTCCTGCTTTTTCTGGCTTCTCCAGGAAAAGACAATGAGCCAAATGGAAGCAGTCTCCAAGCTGGGTCTGCAAGGAGGACACACAAATAGTTAGCTAAGACAGAGCATTTGAGGAGATCTAATGTGTTAAACTTCAGTAACTCCAGTTGCTGGAGACATATATTCTATATTTAGAACTGCTCATTACTGTCAGGACTGGAGATTTTCTTCTGGATATATTGATAATCAAAGCTCTGTACATCTGAGAACTTGAAATATACATATGCAACCATTTACTTTCAGATTTTAGCTATGTCTTTCAACACCTATAAATGTGAGCTATATGAGACTTGTAGGTCTGCATTTTCTTGTTGTCCTGAATCATAATGTAATTGGTTTAGTAGGGAAGAAGAGAACTATTCATGCTGAGACAGTTCTACCACAGTACTAATAAAATATAGATGACAGCACGCAACTTTGTTATTCAAATGGTCGAGTTTAATTTTGCTGGCAAAAAATCCCATTCTCAATTATATAAATGGAACCCAAATCAATTTTAGTAAGTTGAAATTTAAAGAACTGATCCATCTCTGAAGTAAATGTCACTGGCTCAAAAACTTCGTTTAGCAACCAAAGTAAATGTTGAGAAGAGGGAACAACAGCTTTGCAAATGTTCATTTTAGAGCTTTACTTCGCTGCGCTTCAGTAAAGTAACATACCAAGGATTCTGCAACTGAGATTTTCTGATTCAGAGATTATCTTTGTAAAGATGTACTTATAAGAGTATAAGATATCTCACCTAATTTTTACTAGTTTCAGAAGCAAATTTTTTTAATTTTTTTTTTACAAGTAGATGAAGCAGAGTGAGGATATTCATTCAAGCATGAATATGATTTCTTTATGTATATAGTTATGCTTGGAAATAAAAGATAATTCTCATGCTTCACTTACATTTCATCTGACATCTAACAGGAATCTCATATGTAAAAATACATACGTATGAATTCTGTTCTTTGCTGAGATATTCAGTTATTCATTTAAAATTAGTGGAACTAGCTTGTAGTGGAAAAATATACTCTGGGCAGCATTTGGTTTGTGTCTGGGAGTGTGTATGAAGAAAAAGGACTAATTTCAGTCACTGTGACACACTATCATCCAAAGAATCTATTTTCTTCAATCAAGTGTTGAGGATATGACCATAAATGTCTGTGAATTCCTAGTAGTTTTAGTAAAACTACTAGGTTTTAGTAGTGGGTTTTACTAAGGCAATTCATGTTAAGATTTTAAATTCATTAATCACAGTCTAAAATGCATGTTGAACAAGGGCTTTCACAATGAAAAATATTTGTGCACTCTCTGTGAACCTGAAAAGGAATTTAAAATGAAAGCATCTTAAATCACATATCTGAACACATGATAGTTTGCTAATTCATCAATTCAATCACATTTATCCATCAGTTCCTTCAACTGTTGACCCAGAAGGTGAAAAACTATATTCCTTACTGTACCTTCTAAGAAGCAAGTTCATCCACACCGTGTGCAAGCTACTGAGTTCATTAATGATACAAAGTAAACTTTATTATCTCTCTACTGTTTATTCAAAGTCAAGGTTAGTCCCTGGCACTCCTGAAATAATATTCTTCTCATGCAGTGGTGCAAGAGGACGCCAATCTTTCTATTAATAGACAAAGCAGGAATTATATTTGAATTGGAACTGTAGGGTTTTGAACTATTTCAAAACAGATTCATATTTCTAGATATCTAACAAGGAATTGAAGATTCTAATTTCAAGAGTTTGTTATTGAAATCTTGACTCAGAATGGCCTTTGGAATACCACAGGTGCTCTGTTTTGCATGCAATGTACAAAAATAAAAATAATATTCCAAAATTCATTTCAGATGCCTGATTCTCTCAAGCATATTTATCAATCTTCCATTACATGATTAATTATCATTAGGATGTGAATATCTGTTTCCGAGTTTCCTTGCAAAATATTCAGTTGCTATTAAATCCTACCATTAATTCTAAGGTATTGCTAGAGTTTTCTTCGTTAAGTGGTTCCCAAAATACAGCTGATGTGCTTTGATACACCTGCTGCTGGGTTGAACACTGGTTTTGGAAAGCTGGCTGGATATACAGTGGACTTCTTTTCCCTGAGTACCTCTGGGATTTTTTATCATTTGACAATATCCACACAAGAAAGGCAGGACTTGAGTCTCCGAGCTGTTGTGCTCCCACATTTTTCCTAGCTATAGACACAAACTTGTAAAAAAACACAGTATCCTTTAAATAA
The DNA here is from genome assembly GCF_951394365.1 of Tetrao urogallus. Lineage (NCBI taxonomy): Eukaryota > Metazoa > Chordata > Aves > Galliformes > Phasianidae > Tetrao > Tetrao urogallus. The sequence continues at coordinate 44,779,092 of NC_136813.1, read as the reverse complement.
AAAGAGTGCGTATTTTCTAAATAGTTAATGTCTGCATAATTTGAGATAGTATAAGTACCTAGCCTTTGTTTTCTGATAATTGTGCTACTCCTCTGAAGGCAAATGTGAGAAAAAAAATTCACTGGCTAAATTTAAGATTAAATCATTCAGCTTTATAAAAAATGGAGGATGGAAGTGCAGATTCTTAATCTTTACAGATATCTTCCTGAGATCATATCACTGTTCTATTTACAGTTTGATGTTGTAATACAGAATTGATATAATAATAAACAACTTAGTAAAAACATCTCTCTGTTTCTTTAAGTAATAAATTAGAAGATTAAAGCAGTATTATTTTTTTAGAAATTTTAACTCACAGAAATTAAATTGCAATGCTTGTTTATTCTGAATAATTGAAATTCAACAAAGGCACTCCAGGTACTTAGTATTTGTAATTTTCATGCTTAGTACAGTTAAACACAATTCCAGTCTCTGATTTGCAAACACGTATTTATCTTTAGAAAAGGTTTACTTTTCCAATACAGATATGCTTTCTGTTGATAAGGAGACAGATAATACATCTTGCATTTCAGCTGTGATGTAGCTCATTACATTAGTACAAATAACACAGGAAATATATTACTGAAGTGTATTCAGCCATGGCCAGATTTGATAGTACCTACCCTATAAAGATCCATCATTCAAGGAAGGTCTTGTGTGCTGAAGGGACAAACCTCAATGAAATTAAATTCCTAAAATAGAAACATACTCTTCTGCATCCTAATTTTGAATGCAAAATGAGTAATGTACAAAGCACTGCACTGAGCACTCTTCAGCAATCAGTATTTTGAGTTTGTTTTTCATAGATATAATAGGCATGCTTAAGAAAACAGTACTGAATACTTTAGGATCATGGGACTGCTTGAATATGGAATTTAAATATCTTTGCTTAATTAGTAGGATTATGAGAGAAAAGTATAGGAAGTTGTTTGAATGGAAAATATTTCATTTCAAAACAATAGTTCATTTCAAAATAATCAGTGAAAATTTATTTCAGTTAAATTGTAAATATAAGAAAAAGATCACTAACTTATTCTTTTTTAAAATATCCTCTGATCACATATATGTCATTACTTCACCAGTTTATTTTTTCTGTCAAAACAATAGAAATATTTAAATCTGTTGCCAGCATATCAATGCATTTTTTTCCATAATCAAGTAACTTTTCTCAGTCAATAACTTGTGTAATATTATGCAATATTTACATAATATATAATATTAATATATGTAATTACATATGATATAGTATATAATCATATATAAATATGATACATACATATAATGCATATTATTATATTATATTATATTATATTATATTATATTATATTATATTATATTATATATTCATTATATTATATATAATATATATTATTAAAATACTATAAATTAATATAAGATTATGTAATATTACATAAAAGAGACTAATACAAGGGATAATATTCTGTGATTTGTGTAGGCAAAATATTTTTAAACACAAGAATAAAGATGTCTTATTTAGACTTGAAATGCTTTTTATATATTTTTTATTTTTTTAACAAAATGATAGAAAACAGAGTCTGATTACATGGACTGATTGTTCTCTTCAAACAATTGATTAACTATGGGCCAATATATTAAACCAGATAACATCATTCAATAGAGCTGCCCTAAATATACTTAGCTATATTATTGCACTGAGTACAAATTATTGCAATATAAGTTAAACTACAATTTTTTTGTTAGTACAGAATATATAGAAAGTGATTCCTTTACTATTCTCTTCCTTTTCTATTCTCTTTCTTTTCTATACATAAAGAGATGCAACTTTAGATAGGTGCAAAGAAGTCCTTATCTCAAAATCACTGAATGGAAGCTTAGGAGCTGTAGAGCTTTGTCTGTCTCTCCATGATTCTCTCAGATTTTAAGCACTACAGAGGCTCACTGGGAGGAAGACAGGGAATTAAAAATGCATTTGCAGTTAACATTAAATCAGGTCCTTTTGCAGCTGCAGTCTATTGTTCTAGCAACTCAAGATGTACATAAATGTTAGTACAAAAAGGATGAACTCAGATTTATTTTTTTACAAAGTAATTAAAAAAACTGTTCTTTACACATTTTTCTCTGTCATACATTAATGTACAGACACAGTCTCCCACAATGTGAAATGGATAAAACATACAGAGTATATTGGTAATCATTAAACACGATGCCAATAGTATAGATCAGAATTTGAAATAAAAGTTATTTACATATTTTACATGAATCTTACATGGTATATATAAAATGTAATTGAACTTCCAGTCAACAGAATCAAACTTAGTTGGCCAATCTGTGCGCCAGGCAACATAACTGTGGGTTTTTTTTCTTTGCTTTTGATCCTCATACACACTGACAAAACCTGTCAAAATCTGCACTTTTGGAAATACTTCATGATGAACTTATCTTCTCCTACACTTTTCTCTTTATCTATCTATCTATCTATCTATCTATCTATCTATCTATCTGTCTGTCTGTCTGTCTGTCTGTCTGTCTATTTATTTATTTATATAAACACTGATTTAACATTAGTTACTTTTCTTAGAAAGAAAAGCCACTGTATTATACCACAGTCTGTGATTACTAAATTAGGGTGGCTATATTCTCATCTAGCAGGTTGCTACATATGTAAAGAAAATGTGTATTTTCAGGATCTCACTCAAAACACATTTGTCATACATTTTCTGATAAAAAGGTTTGTAACTCTGATCAGATTAACTGCATGTATAGTGCTTGGCTCAATTGTTTCTTTAATATTAAATGTCCCATGGACACATTACATTTACAGGATATTGACACCAATGAAAACAAAGCAAAGTTGAGAAATATTAGAAATGGTTAAACACCTATGGTACGAAAGATGATAAAAATCCCAAGCCCTCAAATCCACTACAAAGTAATCAGCACAGACTGGCAAACTCCTGAATATTTCTGATATACTTCAGAAGCAGCCTGAAATGAAAAGATGAGCCTGAAAAATGACTAGTTTTTTAGAGGGGGAAAAAAAATAAAGTTAAAAAAAAAAAAAGTGAGAGTTTTTATGGAAACAAATGGAGAAGTTAAGCAAGAGAACTGAATGACAACACTGTTGAGGATACAACTGAAGATGAAGGAAAAGATGTTAAAAATATCTTGGCTGACACAGCATAGCTGTTTTAGAGAGAGGCTGAGAATAATAAAAAGAAATCAGGTAATTTCTGGATAGTGCTAGAGAGCTCCAGGCTGTTAAAGGAAGTAAATTGGCAAATGTTTTTACAGCTATGCAAACCTAATAAGAAGGTTAGAATTTTAATGTGAAAGAATACTTGCTGGAATAATTCAATGAAAAAACCCTTAAGTGGCAAGTAGGGAAGAGAAGGCTACTGTTTCAATGCAAAATCTTTTTATTTCTCCTAATTATTATTTTTCTTTAATACATAAATATAAAATTGAACAGCATCTTTCAGCTGTCAGAATATAGTTGTTTTTTGTTGTTTTTAAAAAAAATGTAGAATTCACAACAGGATCTTTCACCTCTTGTAACAGACTGACTTCATGTCATTTCCTTTCACTTTATTCCTACATCTCCTTGTTCCTGAACTATTTGGATTTAAGACGAAGTTCATACCATCATTTGCTATCTCTTTTCTGTTTTTGCTATGCTAAACTATGGACCAGCCTGAATCTAGTGACTTTACGACTTTTAAAGAGTAGGAAAAACAGGTACTGAAATGAACATTAACTGAAAAAATTCTCTGTAATGAATGACTGACTTAGTATACATAGTTAAGTGGAATAAATTTATTTATTTATGTTTTAAGAAGGGACTTTGTGGCAAGAAAGGAAGACAGGAAAATCAGACACTGATCACATATCAACTCATGTACATATGTGCATAATGACTTTCCTAATATCAGAAACTCTGATTCTCAAATCATTTCCAAATGTTAAAAAAACTAGAATTTAATTAAGTAGGTATAAGATATTATTTTTCTTTCTTCTTTTCCCCCATTGGATGACTCTCTCCACCACAAATAAGAAAACATTAAAACATCAATATCTTTCGTTAGTGAAATGTTAAAATATGAGGCAATTAAAAAAATGCTTTTGCCCAGGAAAGTGAAGTATTTTGCAAAAGAGTATTTGCAACCTGAAAAAAGTATTAATTAATATAATCTTTTACTAATTTATTCCATAATGCTTTTATTTTTTTAACTGTATCAGTGAACATGCATGTGCATTTACTTTTAATATGCAAGTTATGTATATTTTGTTTGCCAAGAACGATTTAGATTATCTTGGTTGGTTTTTTTTTTTTATGTTTCTGTTTTTCCAAGTTTATTTGACAAAATTGTTTTTATCAGAGACCCTGAGCTGTTATTCAGAAAATCATTCTTTTTTTTCAAACAAATAAACATTCAGATTCACACATTTATCTAGATAGATTGTCTAGTTTTGGAAAGATAAATGCAAAAGGCTGGAGAATTAGAAAAAATATATATATATTACAGGAAGAAGAATAAGAACCAGGACAACAGTGGTGTTTGGAGTTTGGGAACTTGAAGAAACTGTACTAATCAATGCTGCAGTCTAATATAGAAAAATAAAGTCTAGAGACTGGAGAAAAAAATTATATGTATTAGATAAAACAGTCATGCAGCAGTCTCAAAAACACATTTAGAAGTTATTGCAGAAAAAAATATTGAAACCATTACTCTAGTTTATAGATATAGTTGAAAAGGCAAACAAGATCATAGGAAAAAATAAGCAAAAGAATGTAACCCAGATTGAAAGAATCATTACTGAAGTGTGAAGTGTTGGATCTACTTAAAACTTCATTACAATACTATCCTTAATTCCATTCATTCACCTTTTCACAAGGATGTTATATATATGTTCACAAGGATATATATATATATATATACGTGACCTAAATAATGACATTCAGAATAAGGAATTTTTGGTATCAAACTAGTAAAAGTAGAAGTATCAAACTATTAAGACCGAACAAATTACAAAAAAGTAAATGGAACGATGAAAAAGAAGAAACTCCTGCAAAGAATAATCTATCGAGGTAGAGAAAAATATGTGCTAACACAAAATAAGACCAGTAAAATAAACAGACAAACAAACAAAAAACAACAAATGAGGAAGAAACAGGCAAAGATTGATATTTTTTGAAGCAAAGGAAGATATTAAAAGACTATAAAAGACACAGAATGTGAGATTTAAATACATTTAAACTAAATAACTCTTCTGAGCATGCATGTGTGTTCTGTGTTTATAGATTTGTGTAGAATAATAATGTGTGTTTAAACTATGCATAATCAGTAATCCTTTTTTATATGATCCACTTGTCCAAAAGAAAGAGTTCCCAAAAATTGTTTGTTTGATGCCACATGTATGCTCTGCTTAGGATATGGACTTTCACTGGAAGTGGGAAACTTGACTGTAATGTTACCAATAGAGGAGAACTGCAGGAAAATTGAGTCAATTCAGTATTATTTTATATCATGGGAATTAAAGAGAGAAAGTAGCAATAATGATGGGATTCATCTGAGCAAGAAGAACATTTAAGATCTAAATATAAAAAGCTAGATAAAATAAATTTTGACAGAAGATGACTTTAAATAATCTTTTCTAAGGTTGGATTTTTTTTCCTTCTTTTAGTCCTTCATTTGGACTATTTTATTTTCTATGCTCATAGGTGACCAGAAGTAATTTTAGGATATCTTCAGTAGCATCCTTCTATGACAAGAGAAGAATAACTGTGGAAGAATTAAAATGAATGAAAAGAAAGAATATTAAAAGCATGAAAGATTGGATCCCTTTGATATAAGGGAAAGCTTTTATACAGTTTAAAAATTCCAGATTATTGCAGCGGAACACATAAATTCTAAAAATTATTGAGATGAGCTGCTAAACAAGAAGTTGCATTTTATTTGTATGAAAGTCAAAGACAAATAAATACAATAGATTGCTCCAAAGAAATCTCAGTGTAATAAATTACTTATGCTACTTAATTCACATCTGTGCCAATAATTTCTTCTGTTCAGTTTTGAAATTTACTTCCATCATAAAACTCCAAAAGAAGAGGCCTTTGCACTTTCCTTGGATCCAAAATCTTCAGATGTAATGAAAGAAAAATGAAGGATTTCTTTTCCTCAGGCTCCAAGAATGGCAGTATTAGAACAGTAAATATAGATAGTCCTGAGGCAGAGCTTGTACCTTAAAATATGAAGCTAAGTTTTCACTTTTTAATGTAAAAGGATGACAATTGCATTCTTATTACTAAGTCTAAACTGTGGACTTCTTCCAGAAGGATAGAGGTACCTTGTGTAAATTAAACAGAAATGTTTACATTGTGTACATTTCTGATTTTTCTTTTTCTTTTTCTTTTTTTTTTTTTTTTTTTTTTTTTTTGCTAATCAGATCACACATAAGCTTTCTTATCAGGAAAGATTTTTTTACTACTCTTATTTTTTCTTATGGTCTAATTCAAAGACATGGAAAATTTTTGTTTAGTTTAGGAGGTTTTTAGTGCCCAGAAAATTGGGTAAGGAATAATAGTCAATCTGTTATAGTAGAATATAGTAGAATTTTGCGATTTTTACATATCTTGATGTATCTGCTTAGAGATGCAAGGCTTTTGAAATTCTTTGACAGAACTAAAGTAGGAAACTGCTTTGAAAAATAATATGATGAATCATCTAAACTGAAGCAGAAAACTAGAAAAACATGGTCTCCATGATTTCAGAAGCTGTAGAAAGGTGTAAGAAACAAGTCTACTAATACATAAATGGAATACTCTTAAGCCAATAATTTATTCACTGAGAAAAAATTAGACTATGATGATTTTTTTCTGATTTATAGAGGATAAATTAATTGTTTTTCTACTCTGTATCTCTTAGTCAGCTTTATAGACACACCCACACATCATATGGTGCCAAACTTCATTAAACTATGATTTTCTTCCGTGACTATAGCATTGCTTTCTGTCTTTGATTTTCAACAACGTTACAGGCAATATTACTCGTATGACCTATGCAAATTACAACTTTGAAACATGTATCTGAATATGCATCTTTTTCTTTACATGGCCCATAGTGAATCACTTGTTAGTGAAAGATTTAATTATTAAAATTCTGGCTATTTAATTTTAAAGATTTTCAAAATGTATGTGTATAATTATGTATATCTTAAAATATTTTTATAAATGTATTTGGAATTATTCCATTCTTTTTTTGCTATGTAAAGTATTATATGCAGTCAATCCTTGCAGTCTAACTAGAAAGTAATTTATTGTGTACTACAAATTACAGAGTTTGGAGAAGTCTTTGTTCTGATGTAATATGCCTCTTTGTTCACAGCATGAATATTAAATATTAAGTGCAATGCTATACTTTCAACACTTCATCTGCTGCATCCAAGCAGAAAGAAAGCAAATATAGGTGAATTGAACACAATTTTCAAACACAATTTCAGCCTGAGAAGCTAAGCTCTAGAACAAGGGATCCAGCATTTCAAAGAGCACTCAGTAGCTTTTGATTACCATCCTAATTTAAATGTCCAAGTTTTTAAGTTCTTTCCTATTGAGGACTACTATAAATCTGACTACTAAATTTTGACCCCTTAGTCAAAACTACTCAAAATTTGCAGTGCAGAGGGAAAGAGAACAGAATGAGTAAAGTAGATGAGAGCTTGAGTATTGAGATACTGAACTAACATAAATGTTGCTTAAATAACACAAGATTTATTTGAATGGTGATTGAGAAAAACAATAGACTTGTCTCAAACAAGGTATTTCTGTTCCTATTACTCATATCCTCTCATCTCCAAATGTGCCAAATTTTCCATTTTTCTGTGTTACAGACATAAAAAAAAAAAAAAGCAATGGTTACTGAAAGATTTGGGTTACAGAGTTGAAATCAAATATGATGTTTTGATCAGACTACATCAGTAAAATTTGTCATCGTGATTGGTCAATGAGAAACCACAGAGATGTATCAAGCACCTTGGAAAGTGTTCCCTGCATAAATGTGATAGCACTTCTATTTCTCCAGACACCCACTCCCTTTGGATGTAGGAAAATGCAGGTGTGCTGAAAATTGACAATTTTATAATTCAACTTATAAATGACTTTTTTTATTATTATTATTATTTCATGTTGAAATATCAAAGTAGTCTTTGATTCAACATAATATTCAGTAGTAATAATTATTAATATTTTAAATTCTCCTTTCTTTCTATTTTTTCTTCTGACCAACTGATTTTCTCTTCTCTCAGAAAAATAAAACTTTAAATCACAAATTAATAGCTATTTTTTCCTAGTTTAGCTCTTGCTGTGGTTTGCTGAAGGATGACTATAGCAATTTAAGCATAAACAAGGAAACTAAACACACCATAATCTCTATCCTCTGCAGACTTCTCTTTTATTCATAACCACCTAGATGTTTCATTAGCTTGCAAATACCTGATGGTTTAGAAACTCTGCTTCCACTTCCTTCTTAAGAAGTCAGGACTTTTCTGATACATTTAGAGAAGTACAAAAGTAGGAAAGTTCACAACCCCTTAGACACCTAGATGATTTTCAGCAAATAGTTCTACACTATACAATTCTGTACACTGCTAGCTCAGTAATTACAATGAAAAACAATTGAAATACTTTTTTAAAATAATAATTGTTGCTGTGGTTGTTGTTGTTTCGCTTTTCTGTCTTTTTATTCCTTCTTTTTTTTTTGGGGGGGGGGGGGAGGTGAGGGGGTGGGAGAGGCCTCTTCTGTCTTTTGTTTTATTTTGATTGGTTTCGGTTTGAATTAAGAAATTCTCATCTCTGAGACGTAGCATTCCAGCACACCAAGGAATTTTTTGTATTTTTTTTTAATTACTCATAATTAAATAAGTAGCTAATTAATTAATTAAATAAGTAGTGTTCCGATTATTGGTTTTTCATTGTTTTTTTTTCCCCCGTAGTTTTGAAAGCAATAACATAATGAGATGTTATGCCAAAAGAACTTACAAGGACTACAGCATTTATTCATTAAATGATCTGGTAATATGTGGTGCACACTAACAGCCAAATGTAACACTGCAGCCTTCTTGGTAATTACATATTCTTTTGAATTGATTATCTATCTTGTATTGCTGATGAGAACAAACCAATACAAACTAATAATTCAGCCTATAATATAAATCTGTACTCAGAACCATTGCTTACCAAAATTGATGCAAAGGGAATGGATCATCAGGAGCTAGGTTAGGTTTTGCCCCATGTGTGTTTGGGCTTTCAATCTGAACTGTACTATTTTTAATACAGACAGTGTTTCTAGAAAAATATTAATATGTTTCAATATTTTAATAGTTTTCAAAAATATTACTGTGAAATGAAAGCATATATAGATTCTTAGAATCATATTAACTCCCAAAATTTTGGTAAGCCAAATAGAAAACAAACAAAAAAAAAGGGAAATAATAGCTTCAAATCAGCCTTCTGAAGCATCAGCAAATTAGTTTTAACAATATAAAATTCAACAAAATACTTTTTTTTAACATACATTTGAATATATATATATATTTAAGATTATTTCTGTCTACTCTCTTGTCACTTGCACTTGCTTTGCTGTTTTGAAAAGGTAAAATGTGGAGTCCTGTTCTGAGCAGTGTTTATGTCATGCTGCTTCATTTTTATTTAGCCAGCAGTAGAGCTATGAAAACTATGTCCTTTATGTTTGTATTACGGTTCATTGGTATGCTAATGAAAGGTATTGGTTCCAAAGGAATTATTTATAATTGTTTTGTTATAGCAGTTATTATGTGTAGTTAGATATTGCTATGTATGTATTTATATCAACCCTTTAGTTAATAACTATGTCAAATCAGCAATTTCAGGTTACTTGTTACACAGCTCAAAATGAACTAATATTTTTGAACTGTAAACACTTTAATGTGTTATCAAGGAGTGATAACATATTTTTATTTAGTGTAAAAACAAAACAATGAAAAGACTTGTCAGCTATAATGAAATTGGAAAGTGACTTTGTTGAAAACTGAACACAAAAAGGTCATATGATGCTATAAATTTTATGTTCCTGGTGCTAATAAGGATCATGAGAAATTACATAAGAGAGCAATAAATAAAAATCTGGCTTCTATGATTTTGAAAAAAAAAAAACAAAAAATGGCTTTAGTGAAGATTAACTTTCTAAACATCTGAATCCTCCAGTAATATTAGGCTGATCTTGGAACCATTCCAATTCTTTAATTTCCTTTTTATGGATATATTGGAATAAAAATCTGAAGGAAAAGAAAAAAAAAAGGAAGAAAAACTCCTGTTGTTCTTTTGGTAGTATATTAACTTCAAATTTGCCAGTAAGAAGTAAACTAATGAGTTAAGATAATCATACTATGGAAAAGGAGTTTGTTATTTAAATCTGGATGGACTTTTTTTTTTTTCTTTTTTTTTTCTTTTTTTTCCTTTTTTTAAAGTTTTCATTGGTATTATTTAATATTCATATAAAGACATTAAAACAAATTTTTCTTTCATTTTACTAGAGAATCATACTTGAAATGCGATATATTCTGACTCTTGAGATTATCAAATAAAATACATTCTTCAACATTTGAACTAACAGACAAAATTTATTCTAGGTGTGCAACTATACAATGTCTGTCACAGTGTAATGACACTCAAAATGATTTGCTTAAAGAGACTTTTGTGAATTCATGCTTCAGTGAGTAAGATTGTATTCTGTAACATTTTTATACTCAATGGTATATCACTTGGTGTTTTCTGATACAATAATCTGAATTTCAAGAAGTCTTGGACAGATTAGAAAATATTAATTTTGGATGTCTTCAGTATAAATTAAGGTTTTATACTCCCAAAATTGCAATACATATTATGTTATATAAAACTGATTGCTTAGTATATTTAAGATTCCAAGCACATCTAATTGTTGTTAGTAATCTCAATTACATAGAGATTGTTCTGAGAACTAGTTACTAATCTATTTATGAAACCTCCTGTCATTCATACGACAAAGGCATGAAGCCAGAATTAACGGTTAGAAATATAGCCATCAATATGTTGTGTTTGTTTTCAGTGACTGAAGCAGCTGTGGGGAAACTGGATTTTTAGAGAAGATTTGCTGTTTAGCATATTTCCAGAGTTACTTTATGAGGTTTAACTAAGGCTTTAGTTATCTGCTCTTCGTTCTTATTTTGCAAATTCTGAACATCATTTGTTTGTCTTTGGGTTTTGTTTTCTTTTTCCCATTCTGTGGGGATCTTCAAAAATTTACCAAGATATGTCAGAATTAAAGTCAATTTACTAAAACTCTTTTCATTATAAATCATAGAATCATAAAATGCTTGGAGTTGGAAGGGACCTTTAATGGTTATCTACTCTAACTCCTCTGCAATGAACAGGGACATCCACAGATAGATCAGGCTGCTCAGAGCCTAGTTCCGTCTCATCTTGGGTGTCTCCATGGAGGGGGCATCAACCACATCTCTGTTCAAGCTGTTCCAGTGTGTCATCTTCCTTACTGTAAAAGACTTTTTCTTTGTAGCTAACTTGAATCGATCCTCTTTGAGCTTGAAACCTTATCTATCACCACAGATCCTGCTAAAGAATCTCGCTTTTTCTCTTGTAACTCCATTTTAGTTATTGAAAGGCCAATATCAGGCCACCTTAGAGCCTTCTAATCTCCAAGCTGAACAGTCCCCATGTTCTCAGCCTGTTCATGTAGAGGAAGAATTCCATACTCGGATCATTTCTGTAGCCCTTCTCTAAACACACTCCTAAAAAGTCTCCTGTACTGAGGACTCCACCTCTGGATGCGGTATTCCAGTTGACATCTCACCAGTGCAGAGTAGAAGGGCAGGATCACCTCCCTCATCCTCTTGGCCACAATGCAACCCAGGATGTGGTTGGTCTCCCGGGCTGCAATGGCACATTGCTGGCTCATGTCCATCTTGTCATCCACCAGTATCTGGAGTACACACCTGGTTGGTGAAGTTCCAAGATTTGTGTTTTGCACATTCACATTTAATATTACTTGAAAAAATATTCTGGAAATGAAAAACAAAACAAAACAAAAAAAGGAAAAAAAAACAAAACAAACAAAGAAATAAAGAAACAAATAATGGGAGAGCATGTGATGATAAAATAAAATAATGATACAAAGAAAATACTTTTCTGTCAAACCCAAAGATTTTTAATAGAGTAATGTTAGCTTTGAATGATGTTTCATATAAATAAATAAGTAGATAAATAGGATGTAGCAGTAATATATCTATAATGTTTTAATTTTAAAAAGTCAATTTTGACTTCTCACAATTTTTCATTTTCTTATTTTATTGAGACACTAACATTATGGGCTCTTCTTTCTTTGTTTTGTTGTTAATTTGCTTGTTTTTTTCTTCACCATCTCATTTGGATAAAAACACTGTTCTTCAGTTTATATTTATGAATAACCTTATGAGAACTCTTTTTTCAAGAAATATCTTTTAAAAAAAAAAACTTCAGAAAATTATTGATATTTGAAGTGCTTCAGAAACGGTGAAGAAAAAAGTCAACACAGAATTTTAAAAAAGCACAAAGGCAGATACTTTTTCAAAGTAGTGTATCTATTTTGAACATCTAAAGAAGAAAAAAAAAATCCTTTTAAGAAGATAAGTCTTAAATATAAGACCACCCTGTAAAATCAGTGTGCTGATTGCTACGTAGCATCTCTAATCAAGTAGGATGAAGAGATTCCTTCTGCTCTATGTAAATAAGTTACAAAATGCTGTTCTCACTTTATATTATTTTCCTTATTATTCTTTTTGATGCACAAAAAAGTCAGATATCTTTGCACTAATTAAAAATACTGTTCAGTGTATGAGAGAAGAAAAAAAGCAAAGAAAATCTGAAGTCTGAAGACTGTGGACCAATGCCAGCTCTGCACACCAACAAGTAGCTCATTTTTAGCATGCTGGACAAAGCACTTCTTTCATGGAGAAACAGTCTGTAACTCCCTCCCCCACTTTCCTAGCTGAAAATCCCCTAATGCATCATTTTCACTGACTCTTCTACACAGTGCTATGTCATGATCGATACTGAGAAGCCATTGCCAGCTTCTTTCATTATAACCTGTTGTCTGTCTGCAATGTGAAGCATCAGAACTTTTAAGATTATTTTGACAAGTGTCAGATAAAAGTTTGACTGGTACTTCACCATTTCCCTGAATAGTAAATTGAATATAAAGACAACGGAAAGTTTTAAAGCCTCAAAATTCATGCAGAAATCTCAGAGTATTGAAGTGTATTGTCCCAAGGAGTAAAGAGAATTTAAAAGACTGTGACACAGCTGAGTTTGGAAAACAGATGAAACTGAATAATCCTGGTCATTTTTTTAATTTGAACAGGAACTGCAATAAAAACTGAGACCATAATCAACTGACAACAACTTTATAGCAATAATAATGAAGTTTTCCCCTAGAGCACAACAGAGGCTGTGACTGTATAGATTTTGATGCTGAGTGAACATAAAAATACAGACTTTGCTCTCAGAGACTTATAAACAAATATGTGTTTCTTTATATTGTTTGCACTGAGCTGTGATTTTTACACTTATACATCCATACAGAAAGAACAAGTTATGCAAGCATGCACTCTGTATACTGCACATTTTTCTCACTGCAAGCAATTCCAAAGTAAGTATGTTTCTTTCACAGATAACACAAGTCATTTTTTCTCATACTGCAAAATCTGCAGTCCCATAATTATTCAGGCTGTATAAACCTACATAATCCTACATAAACCTATGCTTTCCCTCCTTAGATCTGTTGAAAGTAGAAAGAGCTTGTCTTCAGTTCCCAAATATGTGGTTTCCGAGGTGAATTTAAAAAGGCTCATCCCTTCTGCTCCACTGAGGTGGATATTCTACAGTAATGTGATCAACTAATGTCAGACATATCCTACCTCAGATTCTTTCAGGTGAGCAACCACATCTCAAGATGATATGTATAGAAACAATATTCTCAATGGGAAAAAGAAACTGAAAGCAAACTCTAACAACAATATAAAATGAAATTAAAAAATATATATATATTAAATTGGAATTTCCTGTTCAATTTCATCTTGATCTTTAATGTGTGCTATAATGCAGACTATAATTATGAAAACGTTTGTTGTTTTGTTTTGTTTTTTTAACCTCAAAACACTTCTGGCATTATAGACAAAGGATAGCATATGTACATTAAATAAGTAGCTAGATATTCAATTAGATTTTATCTTCACCATCCTGTAAATAATGTCTTCGTTGTTTACAGGACACCATTACGCCATTTCAACTGTACATTAAATTCACAATTAGCTTTCTCTGGGGCATTTTTGAGATACATATCAACATGATATCTGAGTGGGTCACAAATACATTGCACATGCAACATCACTTTGAGGAAAGATAATACCATTATACACCTCTGATAGATAAGGAGCTTAATATCAGAATATTTAAGTGTTCATTACCTCCGGATAGCACCACTTGATATGCCTACAGTTTGAACAACTTATTTGTTCAAAAAGACCTGCTCTTGCAGTTCACTTTCCCAATCTCCTTCTGCCCTTCTACTCCTCTTACTGCTAACTTAACATGACCAGCACATCCTTACTTCTTGACTCCTTGCATTTCAGCTTGTCCTTTTCTCCTTCCAACTCACTCTTTGCAGCTTGGTTAGTGTGAAATGATAGTGAGCATGTTATCAAAATGATTTTTAACTAGAGAAATGTCAGCAGTGAAGTCTCACTCTCTCCTCGAGAGTTGCCCAGTCTATGCCAATACATATATGTCAATAGAGAAATAATAGAGTGCTAGACACTGCAATCTGGCACTCTGGGTGAGTATACAGACTGGCTACATTGACAGTATACAGCAGGTGGCTGTGGATAGCACTTTAAGCCCCATCTGGTACCCAAGTGGCCTTTGCACAGCCTCAATTACTTCTAGTTCAGAGTATTGAGAAATTGTGTGGTCTGTGTTACAATCCATCAAAACTATATTTACAAAGAGTAAGTCTGAGTTACCAGGGGCATGATCTGAATGGACTAGTGGATATGCAAGCTTTTGAAATGTTACAGAACTGAGCATAGTATAAACAACTAAGTGCATGATCTCATCCACGTTTCCTAATGAGAATGGTCTTCAGTGCTTCCCGTCCCTCTGCGCTATGCCAAGAAAAGATCTTCAGAGGTCTCTGATTGGTGTAAACAACAACCTATCAAGGACCATACTGGGAATGAATGAAAACTGAATGAAAGATTGGGATAAAGATTAATCATCCAGGCCCCAAGATATGGGTTTTGTTTTAGGAAAAAAAAGAAAAAAAGAAAAAAAAAAAAGTAACAAGTTTCAAATTTTGAACTGTTCAAAGCTATTCCTCAGGGAAATATTAAAAAGGCATCTTTCCACCCAGTCACCCTGCTTTCATGTATCAAATCTATTATTCATTTATTATAGTTTTTTGAAATTTTTTCTAGAAGATTTTACCTAGCAAGAACTTAATGGAAGTAACTTAATAGTTTATACAAAAATAATAAGAAAAACAAGCAGCAAAAATAAAGCCATATAATCCTGGCCAATTTTAAAAAGGACTTGTAGCAGAAAATGTCAGGCAATCTTTCAGGAAATATCAAATTCCACTGATATGCAAGTTATGCTTAAACCTAGATTTTGTGCGCTTTGCAGTTTAATGAAAATCAGAATGATGACAAGATAATTCTGTTTTGGACTGATATAAATAGTTAAATCTTTCTGAGGCAATGTTCCTGACTTAATGGTCTTTAAAAAGAATCTGCATATTCTATGCATACAAAAATATTTTCATTTATTATAAATAACGAGTAGTAGATAGAGTATAAATTAAGAACTTCAGATCAGAGCTAAGAAAATAGACTTAAAATTTACTTATTTTTTAACAGAAAGAAACTAATCAGCTATTAGCATCTTCCCCCGTTTATCTAGTTCAGTAAGGTGATTATTTCTAATGTGACTGATGTGGCATGGGCACTGCTTGGGCAACGGCTCTGCATCCACAACTCCTTGCCTAGAAAAGGCCCACAGGACGGAGAGGAGAAGTTCGGGTGTGTGAATCATGTGGGCCGTTTAAACGTGGAGAAACCATAAGCCACTCATTCCTGGGACTACACAGCAAGGAGGATTGTTATCGCTGTAAAGAGAGTGATAAGTGTGGGGCATCTGTTAACAGCCTGGTAAACATTCTGATTTTCATTAAACTGCAAACTGCACAAAATCTAGGTAGTTAGACCCTGAACTTCGGAAGAGTGAGCTTTCAGCTGTTCAGTGGACTGTTGGCCAAGATCCCCTTGGATGCTGTCTTTCAAAACAAAGAGGAGAACTGGCTACTCTTCAAGGATGGCTTTCGGAGGGAACAAGAGCTCTCTGGCCCTCTGAATAAGAAAGTGGGCAAAGGAGGTAGGAAATGGGCATGGCTCAGCAAGGACCTCGTGGGCACGCTGAGGGTAAAGAAAGGTGCACACAAGCTCTGGAAACAAGGGTGTGTCACCTGGGAAGAATACTTAGATGTCATCCAGACTTGAAGGTGTGGGATCAGGAAAGCCAAGGCGCGGGCAGAACTGAACTTGGCGAGGGACATGAAATACAATAGGAAGACATTCCTAGACACCAAGCTGAGTGGTGCGGCTGACATGGTGGAAGGAAGGGATGCCATTCAGAGGGACCTCAACAGGCTTGAAAAGTGGGCCCAGGTGAACCTAATGAGGTTCAACACAGCAAAGTGCAAGGTTTTGCACTTGGGCCAGAGGAATCCCAGGCATAGAATCATAGAATCATAGAATCACTAAGGTTGGAAAAGACCTAAAAGATCACCCAGTCCAACCGTTCACCTATTCCCAATAGCTCCTACTAAACCATGTCCCTCAACGCAACATCCAGTCTTTCCTTGAACACCCCCAGGGTCGGTGATTCCACCACCTCCCTGGGCAGTCCATTCCAGTGCCTGACCACCCTTTCTGAAAAGTAATACTTCCTCATGTCCAGCCTGAATTTCCCCTGGCGTAGCTTGAAACCATTCCCCCTGGTCCTATCACTAATGACACGAGAGAAGAGGCCGACCCCCAGCTCACTACAACCTCCCTTCAGGAAGTTATAGAGAGCAATAAGGTCTCCCCTGAGCCTCCTCTTCTCCAGGCTGAACATTCCCAGCTCCTTCAGCCTCTCCTCATATGGCCTGTGCTCCAGACCCCTCACCAGCTTCGTTGCCCTTCTTTGAACACGCTCCAGGGCCTCAATATCTTTCTTGCAGTGAGGGGCCCAAAACTGAACACAGTACTCGAGGTGCGGCCTGACGAGTGCTGAATATAGGGGAACAATCACCTCTCTGCTCCTGCTTGCAACACTGTTTCTGATGCAAGCCAGGATGCCATTGGCCTTCTTGGCCACCTGGGCACACTGTCGGCTCATGTTCAGCCGAGCATCAATCAATACCCCCAGGTCCATTTCCTCTACGCAGTCCTCCAGCCACACCGCCCCAAGCCTGTAGCGTCGCCTGGGGTTGTTGTGGCCGAGGTGCAGGACCCGGCATTTGGCCTTGTTGAAACTCATCCCATTGGCTCCAGCCCAGCTCTCCAGCCTGTCCAGATCCCTCTGTAGGGCGTCGCTACCCCCAGGCAGATCCACGCTTCCAGCCAATTTGGTGTCATCTGCGAATTTACTGAGGGTGCACTCGATGCCCTCATCGAGGTCATCTATAAAGATATTGAAGAGGACAGGCCCCAGCACCGACCCCTGCGGAACACCACTCACGACCGGTCGCCAGCTGGATTTGACTCCATTCACCACCACTCTCTGCGCCCGGCCCTCCAGCCAGCTCCTTACCCAGCCAAGAGTGTACCCATCCAAGCCTCTGACTGCCAGCTTCTGCAGGAGAATGCTGTGGGAGACAGTGTCAAAGGCTTTGCTGAAGTCTAGGTAGACCACATCAACAGCCTTTCCTTCATCCACCAGATGGGTCACTAGATCATAGAAGGAGATCAGGTTGGTCAAACAGGACCTGCCCTTCATGAACCCATGCTGGCTAGGCCTGATCCCCCGGTCACCCTGCACATGCCGCATGATCTCCCTCAAGACGATCTGCTCCATAACCTTCCCTGGCACCGAGGTCAGGCTGACAGGCCTGTAGTTCCCCGGATCCTCCTTACGACCTTTCTTATAAATGGGAGTCACATTGGCAAGCCTCCAGTCATCTGGGACCTCACCAGTCAACAAGGAGCGCTGACAGATGATGGAAAGCGGCTCGGCTATCACCTCTGCCAGTTCCCTCAGCACTCTCGGGTGGATCTCATCTGGCCCCATCGACTTGTGACAGTCCAGCTGGAGCAGTAGGTCTCTGACTGTTTCTTTCAGAATCGCAGGGGGGTTAGTGTGCTCCCCGGCCGAGATTACCAGGTCAGAGAGAGGGGTATCCTGAGGATAACTGGTCTGACTTTTAAAGACAGACGTAAAGAAGGCATTCAGAACCTCCGCCTTTTCCTTATCCTCAGTGGTCACATTCCCAGCCTCATCCAGCAAAGAGTGGATATTCTCCTTTGTCCTCCTCTTACTGTTAATGTATTTATAAAAGAGTTTCTTATTCCTTTTCACACCAGCAGCTAGGTTAAATTCAAGCTGGGCTTTTGCCTTTCTGATTTCACCTCTACACATCCTAACAACTTCCCTGTATTCATTTTGAGTGGCCTGTCCCTCTTTCCACAGGCGGTAGATTCTCTTTTTCTCCCGGAGCCTCAGGAATAGCTCCCTATTCATCCACGCCGGTCTTCTTCCCCGCCGGCTCATTTTGCAGCTCAGGGGGACTGCCTGCTCCTGCGCCCTTAAGACTTCCTTTTTGAAGAGCAACCAGCTCTCTTGGACCCCTTTGCTTGCTAGGACTGAATGCCAGGGGACTCCCCCTATTAGTCCCCTGAACAATTCAAAGTCAATACATCTATACAGACTGGAAGGAGCGGTCCTTGAGAGCAGCCCTGCAAAGAAGGACCTGAGGGTCTTGATGGATGAAAAGCTGAACATGAGCCAGCAGTGTGCGCTTGCAGCTCGAAAAGTAAATGGTGTCCTGGGCTCCATCAGAAGAGGGGTGGCCAGCAAGGACAGGGAGGTGATTGTCCCCTTCTCCTCTACTCTTGTGAGGCCCCATCTAGAGCACTGAGTGCAGGTCTGGAGCCCCCAGTACGAGAAAGACAGAGAGCTGTTGGAGAGGATCCAGAGGAGGGCCATGAAAATGGTCAGGGGACTGAAGCACCTCCCCTAAGAAGATAGGCTGAGGGAGCTGGGCTTGTTCAGCCTGGAAAAAAGAAAGCTGTGGGCTGACCTCATTGCAGACTTTCAGTACCTGAAGGAAACCTACAAACAGCAGGGGAATTAATTTTTTGAAAAGGTAGATAACAGCAGGACAAGAGGAAATGGTTTTAAGTTGAGGGAGGGCAGATTTAGGTTGGATGTCAGGGGGAATTTCTTTACTGTGAAAATGGTGAGGTGCTGGAACAGGCTGCCCAGAGAGGTTGGGGATGCCCCATCCCTGGAGGTGTTCAAGGCCAAATTGGATGGAGCCCTGGGCAGGCTGGTCTAGTATTAAATGTGGAGATTGGTGGCCTTGCAGTTGACAGGATGGCTGGAGCTTCATGATCGTTGAGTTCCCTTCCAACCCTGGTCATTCTGTGATTCTGTGACCTGTGATCTAGACCCCTAGATCCTAAGAGGGTTGAGTGTATCCTCAGTAAGTTTGAAGATGACACCAAGTTGGGAGGTAGTGTCAATCTGCCTGAGGGTATGGAGGCCCTTCACAGGAATCTAGATAAGCTGGATTGCTGGGCTGAGGTGAATGGAATGAGGTTCAACAAGGCCATGTGCCGAGTCTTGCACTTTGGCCACAGTAACCCCATGCAGCAGTATAGTTTTGGGGAAGAGTGGCTGGATGACTGTGAAGAGGAAAGAGACCTGGGGGTGTTGGTTGATGCTCAGCTGAAAGTGACAGTGTGCCCAGGTGGCCAAGATGGCCAAGGCATCCTGGCCTGCATTAGAAATATTGCAGCCAACAGGAACAGAGAGGTAATCATCCCCCTCTACTCAGCACTGGTGAGGCTGCACCTCGAGTACTGCATTCAGTTCTGGGCCCTGACTACAAGAAAGACATTGAGGCCCTGGAGTGTGTCCAGAGAAGGGCAACAAAACTGTTGAGGGGTCTGGAGCACAAGTCTTATGAGAAACAGCTGAGGGAGCTGGGATTGAAACAGGACCTGAGGAAATGGCCGTAAGTTGTACCAGAGGAGTTTTAGATTAGACATAAGGGAAAACTTTTTCTCTCAGAGAGTGCTCAGGCACTGGAATGGCCTTCCCAGGGAGGTGGTGGAGTTGCTGCCCCTGGCAGTGTTCAAGAGACATCTGTATGAGGAGCAACAAGATATGGTTTAGTGGCTTTTGGTAGTAATGATAATAGGTGGACAGTTGGACTAGATGATCTTATAGGTTTTTTCCAACCTTGTGATTCTATGATTCTATGGAGCATGTCACCCCCTGTCGCCTTGCAAACAGGTAACTGAGAGGAACCAGCAGGCAGGCAGTGTTCCTGCTGCAATGAACCCCCTGTCCTCTCCTCCCCCTAGCAACAACAGTAAAGAATTTGGGGGTATGGGACAGTGGCAAAAGGCACATTCTTGGTGATGCAGGCACACCCTCCCAGAGATTCCCTTGCCTCCCTAGCTTCCCCTGCAGAGCTGGTACAGTGCTCTGCAGGGACAACTGGACAACAGTGGTGATTATGGTTCTTCCCAGTTGATGGTGTTACCAAAGTCTAACCAGACCTCACTTAGCATTCAAACCTCATCAGCAAAGAAAAAAACAGCAGGTCATTGTCATTGGTGACTCTGCTGAAGGGAGCATAACAGCCAATATGTAGACCAGATGCTATACACAGGGAAGTCTGCTGCCTCCTGTGAACCCAGGTTAAAGACGTAAGGAAGAAACTTCCTTCCCTAGTTTGGCCCTCAGATTACTATTCCCTATTGTTGTTTCAGGCAGGCAGTGATGATACAGGAAGAACTTCCCTAAAGACTATGAAAAAGGACTTTTGGGGTGACAGGTAAATGGTTCAGGAGCATAAGTTGTGTTCTCCTCTGTCCCTCCAGTTATAGGGAATGATGAGGGACTAAATATGAAGGGCCAATGGATTAATACCTGGCTCCAAGCAGGTATTTGGGCAGGGGTTTGGGTTTTTGACCTCTGCTCTGTTTGCATGAGATCAGGCCTGCTGGCAACCAATAGTAACTTCTCCCATCAGTGGAAAGACGTCTTAAGATGGGAGTTGGGAAGGTTCATTGATAGAGCTTTAAACTAGTACAAAGGGGGGTGGGGTTTTAACTGGGATCACTAGAACAGAGCTTTTATGTAATGTCCCAGTGCTTGTAGGAGAGAGATGTGCTAGTAAGATCCCACAGTCTTGTGTCTTGGTGAGGGAGGAGGACAACTCACCCTTTTGTAGGAAGAACATGAGGGTTGGTGTGAGGTTGGTGGCTGTGGAAACCTTGGGAGGTAGTTTTGGAGAGAGTGGGAGCCCAGGAAAGCTTGGAATACTTTAAGTAAGTTATTTCAGAGGTGCAGGAGCTGACTGTTGCCAAATCACAGAAGACGAGCCTATGGGCAAGGAGGCCCAACTGTCTGAACAGAGACCTTTGGCTGGAACTCAGGAACAAAAGGAAAGCTTATAGTCTCTGGAAGAGTGGGCAAGCTACTCATGATGATTAGAGGTATGTAGTGAAGTTGTGCTGGGAGAAAATTAGAAGAGCCAAAGCCCAGCTAGAACTGAGCTTGGCCACTAAGGTAAAGGAAAACTATAAATATTTCTTTAAATGCATCAACAGTAAGAAGAGGGTTAGGGATAATCTTCACCCCTTGTTGAATGCCAAGGGCAACTTGGTGACCAAGGATCGGGATGAGGCTGAGATGCTTAATGCCTTCTTTTCTTCAGTCTTTTATACGAAGACATGTTACTCCCTGGAAACAGCCCCCTGCACTGGTAGATAGGGATGGGGAACAGAAGAGACCATGCACGAACCATGATGAGATAGTTTTGGACCTGCTCCAAAAGCCTGGATGCTCACAAGTCCATGAGGCTGGATGGATTGCACCTTAGAGTGCTGAGGGTGTTGGCAGATGAGGTTGCCAAGCCACACTCCATCATTCTTTGACAATCCTAGCTAATGGGGAATGTCCATGCGGACTGGAGACTGGCAAATGTGACTCCCATCTTCAAAAAGGGCCAGAAAGATGATCCAGGTAACCCTATGGGCTTGGGGAGGAATGGCTGGAAAGCTGCCTGATGGAAAGAGACTTTGGTGTACAGATGGACAGTCAGCTGAATATGAGCCAGCAGTGTGCCCAGGTGTCCAAGAAAACCAGTGGCATCCTGGCTTGTATTAGGAACGGTGTGGTGAGCAGGACTAGGGAAGTAATCCTATCCCTGTACTCGGCACTGGTGAAGCCCTGCCTCAAGTATTGTGTTCAGTTTGGGACACCTCAATTCAGAAAGGACATTGAAGGTGCTGGAGCAGGTCCAAAGAAAGACAACAAGGCTTGTGGAATATGCCCTATTGAGGAGCTACTGAGGGAACTGGGGCTGTTTAGTCTGGGGAAAAGGAGGCTGAGGGGAGACCTTATTGCTCTCTTCCAATATCTGAAAGGTTGTTACGGTGGGAGCGGGGTTGGTTTGTTCTCACTGGTGACAGGTGACAGCACAAGGGAAAATGGCCCTAAGTTCTGCCAGGGTAAGTTTAGGTTGGATATCAGGAAACACTTCTTTACAGAAAGGATTGTTAAGCACTGGAATAGGCTCCCCAGGGAGATGATTTTGTCCATAAGCTAAAGAATATTTTCTCAACTTTATGCAAACTCTTTAGCATTTTTGTGATTCAGCAAATGGTCTCTTTTGTTCCTAAAGTTATTGGATGATTATAGCTAATTAACTGCTTGCAAAACCATAGCAAAACTTTTGGTAGTTTCGTTGTAGGCATCTTCATGGAGTGCTATTATTTCGGATCTAAACACTTCATTTAATAAACATTGCTAACAAAACGAAGATCTGTAACTCTTCAGAAGATGTTTTACTTTCAACAGAAAAGGAACACTATACTGAACAGAAAAGTGAAATTTCTTTAAAACCTGAGCAGAACTTAATTTTAAAGACACTATTTATTCCTAGGGATACAGCATCACTAATGGTATGATAATGGAATTGTCTCACATTATTTAATATGTAAACTTGCACCAGAGATGTCCATTTGTTTCGGACAGGTCATTGTGTTCATTATTTTTTAATATCTCATTTTGGAAAAACTAATCAGAGTGATTGATTCATTATAGACCATATAAAGGAAGTCAATTAAAAATAACACCTGAATGCTAATATTTTTTTGAGATGCGTTGTATTCAGTCTCTGAAAAAACAGTGCTTAGATACAAGATAAATGTTTTAACAACAATGATTAATAACTGGTGATTATGTAATGCATGATGGGAAAAAATAATTTCTTGATACTTAATGTCTGGCTACAGTTCATGGCCTGAGTCAGACTCAAAAATACAGCAGCCCATTACAGATAATGATTATGCTTCTGTAGTACTGAAATAGATGCCAGAAAAAAAACTCTACCTTTAAATGTGTAGATAAAATTTTAATTAAACATTCTCACGGTTATTTTTTTTCTGCTTGAGACAGTCATTTCTCCATTACTTACAAAGACTCATGCTGTGCTGAGACAGAATTAAACAATATTTTTTTGAGAAAATTTTATTATGTTTATAATAAAACATGAACTGTATAATAGTTCTACATTGAGACTAGATTTGATGGAAATTAAAAGAGGAAAAAACAACACTCTAACTGAATGATTTGAGTGCTACAAATTTATGTAGTAACAGAATCTATGTAATAATTATTCCAGTACTTAGCAGTATTTAATAAGTTACTACAACCTTACTATAATGAACAAAACAATAATGTAATATCTTTTCATTTTTTAAAGATCTCCCTCTGATCTACAAAATCTGTTTTGTTTGTTTAGTTTAAGAAGCAAATTTTTTCACAAGTTTAAAAATAAAAGATCATCTATATACTTATAGACTTATAGTTATATATATGGCTATATAGACTTATTCATGCAGGATATTTTTTACAGAAATTGAACATTTTCTTGCAAATGAAAAGATATCTTCTCTTTAACATTGCCAAAGAAGAAAATCTAGGTGGAATTTTAGATATGGACAGTGTAACAGACTACCATACACACTCCTATTCCTCACTGCTTCATCACTTCATGTTTGCTTCCATGTATAGCATTTGGATTTCACTCTGAATCTAATTTCACTTTACTTTTAATAAGGAAGAGAAAAAAGTAAGAGACAATACAAAATGAAGCACTTTAGCAATTTTGTGCTAGTATGCTGCAGGATACATTTTAAGTTATATAATTGTGATTCCAAGGATGTGTGAAATATATGCACACATCACAGGGGACTAGAGGTCTAATACAAATAATTATGCTACAATTTGTAGACCTAATATTAACAAAAATTCCAGGGAAAAGAAAAAAAGTGCAGGAACAATCTTTTACATTGTCTCACAGCTTGTTAACCCTGGCAGAGATACTGCATTGTACTGGAATTCAAGAACAACATTCATCCTATAGAGTTATATCAGTGTTATGGTTCCTTGTTACAGGAAAATGCAAATCATTTGAAGAAAGCATTGACATTTAAAGTAATATTATTTTGATTTTTTTAAAATTATTACCACATTTAAAGTAGTAAAGTTTTAGTCTTACAGAGACTAAAATATTAATCAGTAACTTGCCTTTAGCAAACTACATGAAATATGCATAGAATTAAGCATTACAGTTCAATTCATATTAACTCTTTAAACAGCCAAGAACAAGTACTTCAAGAACACCCATAAAATCTTAACGGAAATCATTTGTGGGGGGAAAAAAAAAAAGATTTAATTGGTCAATCAAAGAAAACATAAAAAAGAAATCACAGACAGAGAGATACAATTCCATAAGAGAAACTTCTAAATACTTTTGAAGACTTGTGCAGTGATGCATTTTCACACCTTTATTGAAGCAAAACTACTCAAGGCGCCTACGGTCTCTTCATTTTTCCATTACTAAAAAAGAAATGAGAAATGGGGGTTTTTTTGGTTCTTTTTTTTAATTGGGAAATATTTTACAGAAATATAGTGAAGCAAGGAAGGCACGCTAATTAAAACTTCCAATACATTTGAAAAAATAATAGTTCCAGAATAAAGAAATTGGGAAATTATTTTTAGACAGTGTGTAATAAATAGGTTTGTTACAGAAATTTATTTGCTTCTTTTTCTTTTGTTCACATTTTCTCAACAATACTTTATTTTCCATTTGCTTAAAGGGAGAAAATCTGATTAGGATATTGAAATAAATTATAGATAAAGAATCACAGAAACACCAAAGTTGGAAGAGACCTACAAGATCATCCAGTCCAACCATCCACCTATCACCAATAGTTCTCACTAAACCATATCCCTCAACACAAAATCTAAACATTCCTTAAACACCTCCAGGGCCAGTGACTCCACCACTTCCCTGGGCAGGTCATTCTAGTGCCTGACCACTCTTTCAGAAAAGTAGGATTTCCTACTGTCCAGCTTAAATCTCCCCTGGCACAGCTTGAAGCCATTCCCTCTAGTTCTATTACGAGTTACACAGAAGAGGCTGACCCCTTACTACAACCTCACTTCAGGTAGTGATAGAGAGCAATAAGGTCTCCCCTGAGCCTCCTCTTCTCCAGGCTGAACAATCCCAGCTCCTTCAGCTGCTCCTCATAAGGCCTGTGCTCCAGACTCCTCACCAGCTTTGTTGCCCTTCTTTGACCCGCTCCAGGGCCTCAATGTCTTTCTTGCAGTGAGGGGCCCAAAACTGGACACAGTACTTGACGTGCAGCCTTACCAGAGCTGAGTACAGGGTGAGAATAACTTCCCTGTTCCTTGTGGCAGCACCGTTTCTGATGTAAGCCAGGATGCCACTGGCTTTCTTGGCCACCTGGGCACACTGCTGGCTCATGTTCAGATACTTGTAATCTGACCGTGTCCTCACATGGGCTTGTCTCTTGGTGATATTATATTTCATTTAAATCAAATATCCTAAAAAAATAGTGGAAGTTTTTTTTTACTGAAAGGGTGTTGCCGCGTCGGAACAGATTGCCCAAGGAGGTTGTGGATGCCCCACCTCCCTTCTTTGTAGGAGAGGTGTTCCAATATCTCCATTTCTTTCTTGTGCTGGAGGCCCTGGATATGGATGTTATACTTTAGATAGGACTTCACAAGGGCTGAGCAGGGGAGGACAATGTAAGAAATAATTCTTCTGCACCACTGTCTCAACGCTTGCTGAGGACACAGATGGACAAGTCTAGGCAAGTCCTGGTCAAAGGTGGTGAAATTTTTTGCCTGAAGATTTGCAGGCCAGGGGCACTGAGAGAGAGATAAGATGCAGCTTAATGGTTGGGAAGCAGTCTTTTGTGTGGGCTTATCTGGAGGGAGATAGCCATCTCAGGGGTTACTGCACATGATTCTTACCCATGTGCCCGGGAATGCCATGTTGGCAGAAGAAGAAAGATAAAAGGATATAAAAGGGACTAACAACCATGAGGATAGATTTCTGACAACAGATTCCTCACGTGTTGAAGAAGAAGGTCCCTGACATCAGATTCCTTACGATGAGATGCCTGCCTGCTGACGGACTTTCCTGGGCCTGCTACCTGAGACCTGCCGCTTCCTCCTGGACTTTCCCTGTTGCTGTACCTGCTTGCTGCCTAAGGCCAGTCATGCTGCTGCTGCTCTCCCCCTGTGTTTTTGCCTTGGACCATCGTAGCAGCATTCAACTGGATGCTGCGGGATGTTGGTGGTGACTATCCCCACTTCACATAATTCTTGCTTCTTTCCTATCTTTTCTATAGCCCTCTTTCCCTTCCCCATCACCCTAATTCTTAATAGTTGCTGGCCTCCCTTTCCCCATCTCCCTGATCAATATTTGTAATAAATTGGTCAGACCAACATTTGAACTGTTGTTTCTTAATCTCACATATAACAAAGAACCTCCTCTCACTCTGATATCAAATTGGAGCAAAACAGGCAATCACCTTCCTCTCTTGACTCAGCCCAGGATGCTGTAGTCTTTCCAAGCTGCAAAAATACACTAAATTTCCAGCTTTTTGTCCACCAGACCTCCAGGTCCTTCTCCACAGGTCTGCTCTCTAGAATGTCTTCTCTCCATTTGTATACATATCTGGGATTGCCTTGAGTCAAGTACTACACCTTGCACTTGGCCTTGTTAAACCTCATTAGGTTTACGTGTCCACTTCTGAAGACTGTCCAGATCCTTCTAGATGATATCCCTTTCTTCTATTTTATCAAATGCACCACTCAGCTTGGTGTCATCAATACACTTGCTGAGAGTACACTCAATCCCACTGTTTGTCATTCACAAAGACGTTTATGCGCACTGGTCCCAAGATGGACCTCTGGGGGAGACCACTAATGAGCAGCCTCCACATAGAATAGAGCCATTGACAACAAAACTCTGGCTATAACCAGCCAGCTAGTTCTATATCTACCTGATTGTTCAGCCTTCAATTCAATTTTTCTCCAACTTAGAGATGAGGACGTAGTGCAAGATCGTGTCAAAAGCCTTGCACAAGTCTAAGTGGATGCTAGCCTGGAGTTGTCTACAGTAGGTTGCCCAAGACATGTCCAGATGATTTTCAAATATCTCTAAAATAGAAACACCACCACCTCTATAGGGAACCTGTTCCAGGACTCAAACAACAACTGAGTAAAAAAGTGTTTCCTGATATTCAGACAAAAACTTCTGTGGAAGAAAACTTTTGCGCCCATTGCCTCTTGTCCTACCACAGGGCACCACTGAAAAGTTCATATTTCTGTCTAATCATTAGAAATCCCTGTGGATAGCAGCATGATAAACTGACCTATCAGTCAGTCCTCAAATTTTGTATAATCAGAAGACTTGCTGCACCATTTTTCAGATAATTAATAAATATTTTGAGCTGGACACAATGTTGACTGTCACTGAATCATAGAATCATTGAACATCCCAAGCTGGAAGGGATCCACAAGACTCATTGAGTCCAATGTCTGGCTCCACACAGGAGTACCAAAAATTCAGTCCATATGTCCAGAGAGCTTTGTCCTAACACTACATGGACTTACGAAGACTTAATGCAATGACCACTGCCCTGGGGAGCTTGTTTCAGTGCCCAATTATCCTGTTAATGAAGAACTTCTCTATTCTGTTCCCTTCCAGTAAGATTAGAATCTTACTGTTCGTCCCCAAGAGAGTAGAGATCAGTGTCTCTCCTTCCATTTCCCTTTGTGTGGAAGCTGTACGTCACCGTGAGCTCTCCCCTTACTCTCCTCTTCTCCAGGCTGAATCAAAACAAAGGATCTCAGCCATCCCTCATACATCTTGCCCTGTAGACCTTTCATCTTCTTCACAGCTCTCCTTTGGATAGTCTCTACCAGTTTTATGTATTTCTCATATAGTGCTGTCTAAAACTGCACACAGTGCTCAAGGTGGGCCCACACCAGAGCAGTGCATGATCCTTACCCTCAACTGGCTAGCAACACTGTCCCTTATGCACCCCGGAGTACACCTGGCCCTTTAGACTGACAGAGCATAGCGCTGACTAATAAAAACCTGCCATGAATTAAAATCCTCCAGTTGCTGCTCTCTAGTCATTCATGGACTAATCTGTTCATATACAGTGTTGTCCCCTCCCAGGTGCAGAATATGACTCCTGTTAAAATTCATGTGGTTAGTGACTGCTCAACCCTTGACTCTTACTGGAGTCGGTAAGACTCAGTTTGGCAACATCCACTGTGCAGAACTGTACCTCCAGTTGCTCTACTCTTTGTTGAAGTAATAATGCCTTTAAAAGACAGTTTTTGTTTTTTTTTTCTGGCAACTTCATGAAGCATATCTATGGCATTACTCACACAGAGTGTAAAATTCATATATGTAAATACATATATATATATATGCACATCTTAATATGAATTTATATATTTGGATATTTTTACTAAAACACAGATTTAAAAAGATTCCAATCTGTAATACAGTAGTTAACATTCTGTGTTGGCAGCTGTAGTAGATGAACATATAGGAATTGCCTTCCTTGGTGCTTTCTTTGTTCAAGGACCAATCTGTTTTCTTCCTTCTGCCATCTACTGCATAGAATATACTGTTGTGTAAGAATATTCAGAATCTATCATAATAGCCAGGCACCTAAAAATTAGGGACATGAGTTTTATACCTGTGTTCTCAGAATGATATACAATTATTTTTGATTTTTTTTAAATATTTTTTTATTCCATTTCTAGTCAAAATACAGTAAAGTAAGCTGTGCTATGACGCTGTGCCTTATGATCTCCATAAATTGCAAATTCACATTAGGAGAATGTAAGCATCCATGTCACATGTAAATTACAATGCTGAGCATAGCTTTTGTGAAAATTTATGTACTGTTTTTACTGATAACATAATGCCAGTTAAAAATGGTAATTGCATATAAATTTGAATTTTAGACTTGAACAATTTGAGCTACAAATATAAGCAATATTTGTAATAAGTAATGATGAAAAATGATATTCTAGTTCCTAAAATTTGATCATGTTCCTTTAATGATACTTCATTTTCTGCATACTGAATGTATTTTTCTCCTCTTTAATTTCTCTGAAGTAAGGTGTAATTTGAAATATCATTTAAAAAACATTTAAACTAATGATTTCCTAATATTTATTACAATGTGTTGTATGAAACACACCTGATGTAAAGGTACTGGAAAATTTGGTTCATGGATTCTGTATAGCTGTATGCATCCTTTATATAAGCTTCACTCACTTCACTCATTTCTGCCAACCCAGAGAGGTCACAGGTGCCGTAGTAATTATTAGTAATACAGTAATTCAGAATTCTACTCAGTCATCCTGTCATTTCCTAAAATCAGTTGAAACTTCCATTTGGCAAAATGCTTCCCTTGCATGCTAAGAAACCCACTAGTTTCTAGTTAGGATAAATTCTGCATTACTCTCGAGCTTGACTGAAATTCAGAGAAATACCGAGTGATCTCAGTTTCTGTCAAAGATTAATCTGTTACTCTTGCTAAGCTCTGCTCAATTCATTGGGTCTGCATAGTACACATCTGAGTGGATGTGTATTTTCTCTTCCTGAAGAGGTTATATTTACATATCTAACATTGATAGACATATTAAAGAAAAAAAAAAAAAAAAGAGAGAAGGTGGAAAGTGCAAGGTTTTGTCCACCATTATGCTACTTTTTACATATATATACATACACTACTCACCCAGCACATTGTCATCAAATTGTTTATAATCTGATATTTGTGTTTTTTTTGTTTGTTTGCTTGTTTGTTTTTTAAATGTCTGTGCATATTCCATCGTTGTCTTATGAATTGTCATTGCACATTTGTTCTTTTTCACCAACAGCTCCGCATATGTTCATGGACAGACTCCCACATTTCTCAATCAATATTATAAAAGACATCACGTTTAGTGGAGAATTAGTAGTCTATAACTATGTTTAATTTCAGCATTTTTGTCATTCATACTTCTTTACAGACTTAGATTCCATTTCCCCCTTCTTCATGCATGCTTTTATTATTACACCAATTATTTTAAAGAAATAATTTAGAATGTTGCATTTTGTAAATCTAATTTCTCAGATTTTAACATAATAAATCTACATTTCTTTAATTCTTCAGATATTTTATGCTTTATGAAAAAAAGAAAAATTAGTCAAAGGTGAATAAAAAACTGTTCAGGAATATTCAATTTACTGCAATAGTATTTCTACAAATGAGCAAAGAAGTAAAGCTTTTAGTCAGAGATATTTTTACAGATTTATAGTATTGAATATTCTACTGTATTGAATAATTAAATTTGAAAATAATTTTAACATATGAGCAGAAAGAAAAGAAAAAAAAAAGAAATTTCAACTGCAATACATTTTTGCTATATAGTAATGTTAATATTTGAATTTTATGTAACTAATCTGAAAAATAAATATGAAAATAACTGATTATTTTGTTGTTTCTGAACAAGTAATTTCTGCTAATATGAATTATTTTAATATAAAAATGTACTAGGAAATATGAATAATAATGCTAAAACTAAAGACTTGGACAGAGAGAAGAAAATATATTTATGTAAAATGGAAAATCATAATTCAGTTACACAAACTTATGATCAACAGAATTTGAAAATACGGAATTCAATAGTTACATACAGTCCTGTTTTTTTAAAAGAGAATTCATAGAAAAAAATGATTTGCCTTGTAATTCAAGATTTATGATGTGTATGAGTAGCACAAAGTAATACAAATGTAACATGATTAGTCTATGTCATTATATGCTGGTAGAAATTGTATACATGAAAACATGTATATCAGAGTGTCTGATAAATTAACTGTTAAATTATGCCTATTCATAGATGAGTAAGAAAAACAAAAGAAAAAAAGAGGAAAAAAAGGAAGGAGAAGGGGAAGGGGAAGGGGAAGGGGAAGGGGAAGGGGAAGGGGAAGGGGAAGGGGAAGGGGAAGGGGAAGGGGAAGGGGAAGGGGAAGGGGAAGGGGAAGGGGAAGGGGAAGGGGAAGGGGAAGGGGAAGGCAAGGCAAGGCAGGGCAAGGCAGGGCAAGGCAAGGCAAGGCAAGGCAAGGCAAGGCAAGGCAAGGCAAGGCAAGGCAAGGCAAGGCAAGGCAAGGCAAGGAAAGGCAAGGAAAGGCAAGGAAAGGAAAGGAAAGGAAAGGAAAGGAAAGGAAAGGAAAGGAAAGGAAAGGAAAGGAAAGGAAAGGAAAGGAAAGGAAAGGAAAGGAAAGGAAAGGAAAGGAAAGGAAAGGAAAGGAAAGGAAAGGAAAGGAAAGGAAAGGAAAGGAAAGGAAAGGAAAGGAAATAGAAAAGAAACCGAATTGAAGGATGTGAAAAAAAAAAAAAGGTTATCAATACAAAAATCTTCTCAGACTATGTCATGGTTTTATGATTTTTTGTTATTGGTATTCCACATCACAGCACTGTGTAGTGCACTGGGCATTAAACTGTAATGCTCCAGTTCTGGGCACCTGTCTGGAAGAGAAGAACTCTGGA